>NC_056522.1:66327229-66487576 GCF_019175285.1 Sceloporus undulatus | reverse complement strand
CCTAAGGCACAAATTCCAATAATCTCTATAGCCCAGAAATTATGCTTCCTAACTTGTTCCTATGAATGATGCTCTAGGGTCTGGGTTATAACATTTTCCTCAGCTGAGGTGTTGCAGTCATGTTACAACCCTTGCAAATATGGTTTTGTTTCAGATTACCAAGATTCAGGTGAAGCCTCTGCAAATTGCTGAAGTGGTCTAGGCAAGGAGTGCTGGAGCAGAATGTATGATTTTGTGTTTCCATGTATGTGAGATCAGTTTAAAGTCTGGCCATTCATCTTCTTCCCATTCTTAATGGCACCTGGGCTCACTGGCTCAGCATAAAGGTCTTTCTGTGTTGTCCCATACAACAGCAACATGTCAAAAATCCAGAAGCCAGCACCAGGTATGGAATTAGAGAGAGACCATCTCAGTGCCTGCCACTGGGCCCATTTGGAACAAGCCAGAAAGTGGGGTGATAGCATTATAACCAATCAGATTTCATTTTGCATAAGACCTGACAACTACACAGTGTCAGTGGAAGGAATCTCCCAGTGAGCTGACAGTGAGCCTCCTTCAATTCCAGTAGCAGCTCAAAGCCCAAGAGATTTACCCACCTGTTATGTTGTTACTTTAGGTAAATGTGCACAGGATATGAGTCCTAGCAGCAAATGTTTGCAGCTGCTCCTTAGGAGTTCTGATACCATATAATTTAGCTGTGGGTTTCACCTGGTTTCAACTGTCTTAATGTCCATTTCCACAAGAGGGCTGAAAGCAGGTCATGCGCCCTTTCATGCTTTGCCAGTTGAATTTTCTCTTATTTCTCCTTCTCCCCCTCACTTTGTTCCTTTCCCCCAACATTTGAGCATGCTATGGAGTGAAGAGTCACCTGGATGTTTTCCCCATTTCTGGAGCCATAGTGCACACTCCCTCTACTGCTCCTTCAGGGCTGGGAAGAAATGGGCCTGATCAGACATATAACCCACATTGATTTCCCACTCTCGTCCCTTTTGTGTGTGGGCTTCTGTCTGTACTGACTAAATACATTCTTCTCTATCTCTGGTTCCAGGTTTAGGTGAATAAGAATTTTATTTAGAAATATGCAGTAGTGCAACCAAACACACAATAGTACTGAAATTCAAACAAACACATTCAGAGTAAACCAAAATAAAGGTACGGAAATTGGAAAGTGGAGTTTTAGGGTGTAGAGGGAACAAGGTTTACCTGTTTTGTACAGAGGACCACAGCAAGTAGGATGTGGTTCAGATGGAGTCTGAGGGAGACACAGTGAGTAGAATAGTCTGTGTTCACTGTTATCACAAGGCTAGGTCTGAGACTGATTTTTATATCTGAGATCCTAACCTCAAAGGGTGCTAGGTGCTATCTTGCAATGTAACAAAGACCTGATGGTCCTTCCAGGGAATCTACAATGGGATTCTGGAATAACTGATGGTTTTGACTTCAGAGCAACAAAAACAATGATTGGATTTAGGACAACTTCAGATGGATGGATAGGGAAGTTGCTTGGGAGCACAGCAGGGACTGGGTAGGAAGCTTTGGCTTACTGCCTTCACTTTTTGTTTCTAGGGCAAGAGAATATGTGGAGAACCTGGGGAAGGATGATGGAGTGACCAGCAAACCCATTCAGCCTTTATCTTGGTATTACTGGGTCCTTCATATGTCTTCTGGTCTATGTGTCCTTCCCATGGGAAATTCACCTCATGTTCCCAAGATCATCATGACCTCTTAAGAACATGCCTGGTTCCAAATATGAAAATATGGTGGGAGACCCCATATATAATGTGGGGTCTGACAGGCATGCTAACACTGCAACAGACTACAAATCCCAAAATTTCATAGTACTAAACCATGAAAAACTGTATTATTTCTGCAGTGCAATGCAGCTTGAGATTTAACTCAAACATGGGAATAGTGGGAGCAAATTAAATCAACCTCCAATTGACGCTCTGACCAAACAAAAAGAATGGTCTGAAAAGCAAAAGTTCTGGAGGCATTTCATGCTATCTGAAATGTCAAAAAACTGGGGGTTCTGATTTCATGAACAGGATTCATTCCTAGTAGTGATCAGTTTTTCAGACTTTTTCCCTTTACATAGAAAGAGTAATAATGGTCCGTTCTATATGGGCCTTTGCCACACCTCCAGTATGTCCTAGGGGTTGGCCAAGGACGCAGTGTCCAATCAGGCCTCACCCCTAGGACGTACTTGGTTCGTCAAAATGGTGGCGCCCTATACACATGGGCGCCACCATTTTGACATCATGAATGCTTAGCGTCCACATGTTGTGGCGCGGTAATGACACCACAAGTGCACCATTGGCGCCTTGCGGCATCATAACTGTGCCACAAAAAGAACCCGCTTTTTGTGGGTTCTTTTTGCTGCACCAGGGAATCGCGCGGTTTGTCCGCTGCGGTTCCCTGGCACAGCAAACATGGGCACCAGCAGAGCACCCTTTCTGGGTGCTCTGTAAAGCGCCAATGAGAGGCTTGGCTGGCTGGGCTCCTTCTGCTCCCAAATTTAGATTAACCTTGTCCTACATGCTATAGCTGTAAGAAGGCACTACTAAATACATTGAAGAATTTGGTTCTGCATTGTTAAGTGAATTCTTAATAGGTAGTGACCCATTGAACTTGGTGAGTAGTTCTCAAGATACATGCATATGATGCCAGTGTAAACAAAAGCATCTAGGCTTTATACTCCTTCATTAGAGAGTGTCAAAGTATACTTGCTGTAAGGTCTTCCACAAGGACTTTGTTCCAGGTTTCCTCACCAGCTGAAATAAAGCAGATGTTGAGTGAGCAGAGAATGTTTTCAATTTTGGCACCTTATGTTTGGAACCTGCTTTCCAGAGAATTTTGCCTGACACTATCTATTTGATTTTCCATGTCAGGAAAAAAACTTGCTATTTGCCCAGGCAATTTAATTTTGTATTGTTTTGTGCTGATATTTTTGTCTTCTCTTTGTGACTGATTTAATTGTTACTTTATTTTGTTTGCATGCTTTTTTATTCTCTTAGCTAATCTGAGAGATGTGACTGAAGAATGCCTATTTTTTTAAAAAAATATCTAAATGAATAAAATACATCCATTTATTTTGAATCAAATCAAAGGGGACCTTTTGTTTTGACAAGCATCTTGGCCATAATCAGAGAAGGGGAAAAGGTATTCTTAAGAGGTACAGCTGATATTATTGGCAACACATTTCCTAAAATGGCTGGGTAATGTGGCATGATGATCTTACATCCACCCACATGCTGCCAACCACCCACATAGTTATGCTTGGGAGACTGCAACATAAACACCTTATTAAAGAAACAAAGAGCTGTCATTCATTCTTATGGGTCTTGCAGCCTCCCTAGTAATACTGTGCCTTTGAACAGTAGTAAGCTTACATATGTAATGGTGATGGACAAATATATCTAATTTACTTTATAACATTCTCTTGTTTTCCAAGTACACATTTATTCCATATATTTTCTTCATCAATTTGTACTTTTTTTTTTCTTTTCACGACAGATTATATACATTTCAATTCACTTTTTCCTGTGTGAAAATTTTTATGCATTCTTGTGGTGCATCTGCACAGTAGAAATAATGCAGTTTGACACCATGTTAACTGTGATGGCTCCATCCTACAGAATCCTGGGATTTGTAGTTTTATGAGGCACCAACACTCTTTGGCAGAGAAGGTTAAAGACCTTGTAAAGCTACAAATCCTAGAGTTCTATAGGATGGAGAGTTTAAAGCATTTAAAGCATTTTAAAAGTGTAGATGCACTTCAGGTATGAAATACCCTAATGTACCGTTTTTGTATAACTTTTTTTAATTGGAGTATTGAAATGCAAAACAACAACAGCAGCAGTAACAACAAGGGTTATGGCCCATCTTCATCAGGCCTAGCTAGAGAAAGAGGAAGAGCCTTCCCTCCAGTCCATCTGCCATAATCTGGCCTCAGAGCAAGAATAGAACAGCTGGGAATAGAACAGCTGGACTTGATCCCATTCACCACTGCCATTCCCTTCTCCTTTTGTGTCATGTATTTTTAGAACTGTCCAATTAACTATCTGTAAGCCACTCTGAGAGCCCTTGTGGCTGAAGAGTGAGATATGAATACAATAAACAAATACATAAATAAAATAATATTAGTTTAGAAAATTTGCATCATGTTCTTTCACATTAAAATTTTAAAGTGTGACCAAAATGAACATTAACTGCACATGAGCCAGTCCCTTCCCCTATAAATGCCCTGGGCCCTCAGCCTCATCAGATTCCACTGGCTTTCTGAATTATGTTCTTTGCAGTTAGTTTTGCTGGAATCCTGTCTTATGGATGCGCAAGATCTCCTATGGAAGTGGTTGGACATTTTTGTCAGGTGGGAAATATCTATAATCTTGCATATGTGTCGCCACTGAATATACATATTTGCTTGTGCATGAATGCAATACACAGAAGAATTATACAAAACAGATGACAAAATGAAGGACACATGGAATGAAGTGACATATGAAAATGAACCCCAAATTCTAAAAAGGGAGGTGGAAACTGCAATAAGAGAAATAGCGATAAACAAATCACCAAGAACAGATGATATTCCAATTGAACTGCTGCAATCCACATTGACAGAGTCAACTCTAGTGCTAATATATGTCAACAGATATGGAAAACAAAATGATGGTCAACACACTGAAGTGATCAATATACATCTCCATCCACAAAAAGGGGGACACAAGAGACTGCAGCAACTATAGGACCATGGTACTATTCTCCCATGCAAGCAAAATAATGCGCAAAATTCTGCATCATAGACTCCAACCATACATGGAGAGAGAAACCCAGAGGTTCAAGTGGGATTCAGGAAAGGAAGAGGAATTAGGGACCACATTGCAAACATATGATGGCTAATGGAGTGCACCAGGAAATTCCAAAAGAAAACCAACATGTGCTTTACAGGCTATAGCAAATCCTTTGACTGCTTAGATCATGAAAGGCTATGGAATGCCCTTAAAGACATGGGAGTGCCAACACATCTGATAGTCCGGATGAGGAATCTGTCACCAGGACAAGAGGATAATGTCAGAACAGAATACAGAGAAACAGAATGGTCCCCAAATGGCAAAGGGGTCAGACAAGGCTATATCCTTTCACCTTATCTGTTCAACTTGTATGCAGAACATATTATAAGAAAAGCAGGATTGGACACTGAAGAAGAAGTGAAAATAGGAGGAAGGAATATCAACAGTCTAAGATATGCAGATGGCACCATGTACTAGCAGAAAACCTCACAGACCTGGAACACCTATTAAGGAAGATCAAGGAAGAAAGTTCAAAGACAGGCTTAATGTTGAACATAAAGAAAACAAAAATGATGACCACTGAAGACCTTCACAAGTTCAGCCTAGACAATGAGGAAATAGAAATAGTAAAAGAATTCCCCATATCTGGGATCAAACATTGATAGACATGGAGATTGCAATCAGGAAATCAGAAGAAGATTAAGAATGAGAATGATGGCTATGAAAGAACTAGAGAAAATTCTAAAATGCAAAGATATACAACTGAGCACAAAAGTTAGAATCATACAAGCCATTGTATTCCCTATTATCATGTATGGCTGTGAGAGCTGGACAGTTAAGAAAGATGATAGGAAGAGAATAAATTCATTTGAGATGTAGTGCTGGTGAAGAGTGCTGAGGATCCCATGGACAGACAAAAGGACCAACAAATGGTTCCTAGAGCAGATTAAGCTGGAAACCTCCCTGGAAGCCAAGATGACCAAACTGAGGCTGTCGTACTTTAGACAAATCATGAGAAAGAAGGGCTCATTGAAGAAGACAATAATGCTGGGAAAGGTGGAAGGAAACAGGAAAAGAGGAAGGCCACATACAAGATGGATGGAATCTATTAAGGAGGTCATGAGTATGGGGTTGTAGGAATTAAGCAGAGCAGTGGAGAATAGAGGGTCTTGGAGATGTCTCATCCATAGGGTCACCATGAGTCAAAACTGATTCGAAGACAGTTAACAACAACAACAACAACAAATGTGCATGAATACACACTTTCAGTTGTGCATTCATTTGCATATTTGGGTGTGCCTTAAGCTCTGCAATGTTGCCAACACACAGGTCATGTAGCTCAACACATAACTCAACATACAGAGATGTACACTATGCAACCCAGTGCCAAATATCTGTTTCAGGTAGTTAGCATCTACATATATGTATGTGTACGTGTGTGTGTGTGTGTGTGTGTACACCACTGCACAACAAAATGATCAAAGCAAGGACCACAGTAGCAATTCCAGCTGTAAAATAAAAAAATAAAAAATAATAATCATTTTGGTAGATCAACAATAAAACTGTAATTGGCTCAAAATTCAGAGACATAGGAGATTATCACATGGAGGCCTACCATCATTAAAACGTTGCTAAATTGTCCCTAAAGCACAATGGTGTGATCAACAGTCATGCTTGTCCCACATGATTAAATCATCATGGAGGCATTCCCTCATCTCTCCCATCATTAAAGCGTTTGTGGAGCAGCCATTTCACCAAACTGGAGAAAAGGCTGCTATGTGAATGCTTTAGTAATGAGAGAAGTGAGGGACTCCTCCATGACAATTTAATCATGGGGGACAAGCATGACTGGTGATCACATCATCATGCTTTAGGGATGATTTAGCGATGTTTTAATGACTTGTGAGCCTGCATGTGATGATGATGATGACGACGACGATGATGATGATGATGATGATAAAACTTTTATTTATATCCTGCCATTAGTTAAAACAATCAAAGCGGAGTACAACATTAAAATGCTACAGCAATATATACAGTCTTCCCCCTCCTTAAAAAAGATTAAACAGTTCTAACAATTAAAATTACAAACAATAAAATCTAAAAACAATAATACAATAACGGTGGGCAGAATCATCACATATATATGTATATGGGGGGATCTTTAAGTGGATCTTTATGTGGCCGGGTGCTATTCCAGGAAGGCCTGCTGGAAGAGATCCGTCTTGACAGCTTTCTTAAAGTTATCTAGGTTGGTAATTTGACAGATCTCATCTGGCAGGCCATTCAATAAGGTGGGAGCGACTGCGGAGAAAGTCCTTTGGGAGGTCGCAGTCAATCTGGTCTTTACAAACTGCAACAGGTCCCTCTCAGAGGATCTGAGTGCACGGGGTAGATTGTATGGAAGAAGGTGGTTCCTTAAATAGGTTGGGCTCAAGCCATTAAGGGCTTTAAAGATAATGACCAACACCTTGTACTGTGCCTGGAAACTAATAGGCAGCCAGTGGAGTGGCTTCAATATTGGTGTAACATGGTCACTCCTGGAATTCAAGAGGGCAAATGCCTTTGATTATCCACCTCTGGCATTGAGTTTTGACTTTGCGCATCCAAGTCTCACAATTTCTTTTTAGGAAAGTGAAAAAAAGATTAGAAGAAAAAAGTAACATCATCTGGGCTATAACTCTCTGATTCTCTTTTTACTGGAGAAGATTGCCTAAAACACGTAGAAGGCTTAGAAACACAGAAGGTGACACAGTCATTTGATGCTGCAACTACTGCACTACTTTCTTCTGCACAGAGTCAATTGGAAAGGATGCTTTCCTCTCAGCTTCAGAGGCTAACATACTGTGTGAGGCAGAGGAGATGTGGCACTCAGTATGAGCCTCTCACAGTTCTGATATCTGACAGTATCCGAGACAACCTGAATCAGTGTGAAATGTCAAAGCTTTTCTCTCTCCGGTAGTAACTAGCAAGCACATTTTCATCAGGTTGGTGAAATTCCCCCCATCCTACATTTTCTTTCTCTCCCCCCCTTTTTTGACGTATCTTTTATGTCAGTCTTCTTTGTGAAATGGGAATTTGGGTATTCACATGTAAATAATTCTGGAAAATAACTGTTGCATTTTTTTATATTCCTATTGCAAGTTGATGTAGTGCCCCCCCCTTTTTTTTTTTTTTTGGTTTTGCTAAAGTGAGCAATTATTTTTCATAGGTGAACTAAACATCTGAATGCAAACCAGGAGTCGGCAAATATGGGTCATATGCTGAATGCAAGCCACAAAGGGCATTTTGAGGTCTGCAAAGCTGTCACACATCCCATTTTAAATCTACATATGCTCTCATCCTATGACAAATTGGGGGAGGGCATTTTTATTTAAAATATTCACCCCAACATGGAGGGTAGAGGTGGTACAGAATGGGCAATAGCACTTCAAGGTCTCACAGGAGACCAACTCAGCTCCACCAGCCTCTGGCACCTGCCTATCCTAGACATTAAAAGAACAGCCCCATTGCTGCAATCTTCAGTTTGTGACCAATTTAACCAAAGTGAATGGGACTACAATGGATAAGTTTGTAAAGAAGGCTTTAGAAGCAATCTATACTTGTTAAATAGAAACATTTATTAGAATATCTTCCTTCTAGTTTACTGGGACAAATTATTATTATTATTGTTGTTGTTGTTGTTGTTGTTGTTGTTGTTGTTATTGGTCCGGGACAGTCTGCCAAGAAACGATGGCATGCCGGCCTCCATTTTTTCTCCATAGAGTCAGTGCAGCCCCCCAAATGGCGTGCTGTCACTGTGGAACAAAAAGAACCTGGTATTTCCAGGTTCTTTCTGCGGCACCGCAGTGACATTGCAAGTGTGCCATTGGCACACTCGTGGCACAAGTGATGCGTAACACCATGTGGATGTCACACAACGCTTATGTTGCAATGGTGGCACCCGTGTAGATGGGGTGCTGCCATTGTAACGCCACCACTACATATTAGGGTTAGGGATCATGCGGTTGTTGCACAGTCCCTAACCCTAGTATCCGTGCTGGTACACTGATTATTGGCTGTGTATACCATGCCATAGTTTATTTTTATAGCACTGTAAATGTACACAGCACTGTACATAGAAATGATCAAATCAATAAAAATGAAACCTGCCAATGGCATACAATCTACAAAATATGTATAAAACAGTAGTTAATACTATAAGATAAAAGGCAACAATTAAAAACTTCAATATCAACTATCCAATCAAATATCAGATAAGTAATCACACAGTGCCTGGGAACGCTTCCCTGAACAGGATAGTCTTCAACTCAGATTTAAAAGTGGTCAAAGAAGTGATGACCCATGTCCGTGGGGGAAGAAGGTTCCAGGAGTGAGGGGCAGCAAGTGAGAAGGGATGAATCCAGGATGGGACAGTGGAGATCCTAGGCTGGGACAGCAGAACATGACTACTAGAATGGAGGGTACGAGTGGGAATGTACGGAGAAAGAAGTTCAGATAAATAAAGAGGGGCCAGCCCATCCATAATGTTGTTGTATCAGGTGCTGAATTAAAAGTCTATATGAACCCTCTTGGTCATAGAAAGTAACCCACTGACTGATACTAGGCAAGTAACACATCCTCAGTCTTACAAAACCCTGTGATAAAGTCACCTTAGGGTTTCCATAAGTCGGCAACATCTTGAAGGCACACAGCAACAAGAAAAACACAAGAGAACAGCTATATTTGCTGGGTCCTTCTTCACTAACCGGAATTACTTTATTTTACTGAATATATACTAACTAGGCTTCCTTAATGGAAGCTTTGGGATGTAGTAGGATGTTTTCGGTATCTTCAGTATATTTTCATTAGAGATATTATAAAAAGAGAGAGAGTTTTTCATATAAAGGTAGTTTGTTTGCAAGAGTAAGATAGTGAAGATTTTCACCTGTATTCCTATATTTAATTTAGATGTACAAAATCATTCATAAATGCAGGAAAATAGTTTGCAGGGAAGCTGTATTACCAAGCAATTGATGCTTTAATGGCAGTCATAACTGACTGCATATTTCTCTACCTGTTCTAGCTCACAGGTCCTCAATGCCTAGGTCATTGAAGAGTCAGACAGCATCAAGTGGAAAGGTTACAGATAAGCTGAACAGTAGATTGGGGCCATGAAGACTTGTCTCCAAATGCTATCTGTATTTTCTTCCTTTCCATATTGTATTGTATTGTACTGTATTGTATTCTATTGTATTCCCTCTTCTTTCCATGAGCAAGATGGCTGCCCTTGATTTACATCAGATTGCATCAGTGGGGATGTGTGAGGAGTGTGGACTGCACCAGATCCCTAGACATCTGCCTTTTGGCAGCAGCAGGCTGTGATGTTTGCCTGTGTCTCTTTAAAATATTGAAGAGATGGTGTGAGTGGGGTGAGACTCAGTGGGAAGAGAAAGGAGAGAGCCCATAGGGTTTTTTTTAAAGAAATAATTAATTAAAAAAAATGCTTTTAAAATTTTCTTTAGAACATCACATCTTACCAAATTTTCACTTTAACCACATGAAACAATGTACATTCAAATAAATTTAGGAAATATATATATATATATATATATATATGATATTGTGATTTAAAGGTATAGTTTTAATTTTTGCTAGTTACTTGTGCCACAATACAGGAATCACAATTTATGAGTAACATTAGGACATTTTTTGTACCAAAGATTCCATCTGGTATGGCACAGAAGGAGGTCAATGGGGGTGGAGGTGGTGACACTGTGAGTTACTGCGCCAGGTGACACCAACTGTAGTGATGCTACTGAGTTGCTGAAACACCTGCTGAAATTCATTCATTTACATAAAGATTCAGGACCCCTTTCCAGTTTTCACTCTGACAAACTTAGAGTGGCTTATTTTAAAGGTATGGACAGAATTTTCTATTTACACTCCATGGAGGTTTGGCAGCAAGTAGGCTGGAGGAATTCTCTTCCATCAAAATTTTGAATGCCAGTGCTGGGTGTGGATGAGGACAGTTGGGAGTAGGGCCAGATGATGGATCTATTGTTTCAGGGATAGAAAATCCATTATTATTATTGTTGTTGTTGTTGTTGTTGTTATCCTTTATTTATAAAGCGCTGTAAATTTACACAGCGCTGTACATACAGTCTTTTCAATTGGACGGTTCCCTGCCCTCAGGCTTACAATCTAAAAAGACATGACACAAAGGGAGTGGTGGTGGGGAAGGGGCCTCTCTAGTCAGATAATACATATAAAATACATAGCAATACAGGAAATGATTCAATAAAACAGGCAACAAAAGAACATCAAATAGCAAGTGACAATTAAGCAATGCCTGGGAACGCTGCCCTGAACAGGATGGTCTTCAACTCTGTTTTGAAGCTGGTTAAAGAAGTGATGGCTCTTGTTCACGGGGGAAGAAGGTTCCAGGAGTGAGGGGCAGCGAGTGAAAAGGGGCGAATCCGAGATGAGGCAGAGGAAATCCTGGGCTGGGACAGCAGACCTTGACTACCAGAGCGGAGGGCCCTAGTGGGAAGGTGAGGAGAAATAAGGTCTGATAAGTAAGGAGGGGCCAGTCCATGGAGGGCTTTAAATGTCGACAGCAGGAGCTTATACTGAATGCAGAAAGGGAGAGGGAGCCAGTGAAGGGATGCCAACACAGGAGAGATATGGTCACAGCGGTGGTGGACAGATGTGATAATGCGTGCAGCTGAATGCTGGACAGAAATTAAAGGACGGAGGTGAGAAAGAGGAAGCCCTGCCAGAAGGATGTTACAGTAATCAAGTCGTGAGATCACTAGGGCATGGACCAGGATCTTGGCAGTAGAGGCGGAAAGATAAGGTCGGATTTTAGCAATATTGTACAAAAAGAATCTACAAGCTTGGCTGTGGTCTGGATCTGAGGGATACACGACAGAGAAGAATCAAAGATAAAACCAAGACTGTGGGCTTGCTGGACTGGTTGAATAGAAATGTTGTCCACAGAGACAGAAAAGGAGTGTTGAAGGGTGGGCTTAGGAGGAAAGACAAGAAGCTCCGTCTTGGACATGTTGAGATTCCAACGCCGATGGCGCATCTATTGTGAGACAGCCGTGAGGCAAGATGAAACTTGCTGTTCAAGCCTTGGAGAAAGGTCAGGGGTGGGAAGATACGACTGGTTGTCATCGGCATACAGATGGTAGGAAAAACCAAAAGAGCTGATGAGTTTGCCTAAGGACAGTATGTAGAGAGAAAACAGAAGGGGACCCAGAACAAGGGAACAGGAGATAAAGTTTGACCACCTGCAACCACTGCAAAAGATCTGTATGACAAATAAGATCTAAACCAGTCAAGAACAGTGTCTGAGAACCAAAGGTCAGAGAGTATGTCAACTAGGAGACAGTGATCAACAGTGTCAAAGGCTGCAGACAAATCAAGAAGGATGAGAACAGAGTAAAGGCCATTAGCCTTGGCCTGTGAAAGGTCATTCGAGATCTTAGTGAGAGCTGTTTCTGTAGAATGCCTTGGGCGGAAACCAGACTGAAAGGGATCGAGGATGGAGTTGGCTTCAAGAAACTCAAGACAGCGAGAATAAACAACCCGTTCCAAAACTTTAGAAAGAAAGGGACGAAGAGAAATCGGACGATAGCTAGACAAAGAGGAGGGGTCAAGGGAAGGTTTTTTCAGAATTGGGGAAATGAGAGCATGTTTGAAGTCCGAAGGAAAGGAGCCTGGAGAGAGAGAGAGATTGAAGACATGGAGAAATCCACTCTTGGAAAACACATTTATGGCCACTCCATCTGCAGCTGGTTTGAGTTATATTGAAAATCTTCTGGTGTGAAACCTCTGTAAGAAATAGGGCCCAGCTTCCGGATTGGCTCTCAAGAAACCGTGGAAATAGTTGCCATTAATCTGATAGTTCCCTCATGGCAATGAATTTGCCAGTCTTTGTTGGTAGTGAGAATAGGTCAGAGCTGAGGTAATATCATCCCCTTTTCTCACTCTCTATTTGATACTTCTCTTAATAGTCTTCTTGCAACTTCAGGGTGCTTGAGGGACAGAGAAACATCTGAACTGATCACTTGCTGATGATGGTTGACATAGGCTACCTTCTTCTTGCTTAGAAGTAGAGCTGTACATAGAGAGGGACATTAATATGCAAACTTTGTTAAGGATTTACTATAAAAGGTTAATAGTGTTGCTATTGTTGAGTGTCTTCAAGTTGTTTCTGACTTACGGTGACCTTAAGGCAAACTCATCATGGGGTTTTCTTGACAAGATTTGTGCAGAGGTGGTTTGTCATTGCCTTCCCCTGAGGCTGAGAGCATGTGACCTGCCCAAGATCACCCAGTGGGTTTCATGGTCGAGCAGGGAATTAAACTCTGATCTCCAGAGATACAGTCCAACACTCAAACCACTGCACCACACTGGCTAAAAAGTTCCAAAAGATTTTAAGCTTTAAAAGTAAACCTCTAAAATTTTAAATTCTGAATTTCAAAAGTGAAGGGATGCTGTATTGTTTTGTTTTAGCCTTACAAATACAGCGTATAGTCTTTAAATTAGAGATAGGCAGCATTTCTTTTCTTGAGTTAAGAATAAGGGAGAGAAGAAAATTACTCAGCAGCTCTTGCATTAAAATTACCCCACCCAGCTGCAAAACGTCTTTAGAATGTGTCCCCTTCTCAAAATTCAACGATACCCTCATTTTATTGGGAGTAAGTGACCTGTGAAAGTGTGGGGAGCATTGTTGACATATCTTGACTTTAAATGGCACAAGACAATGTTTTCTTTTAAGAACAAACAGTGAGTAGTTTGCCCATGTGAATTCCATGAAATGACGTGACTCATTCTGTGCTGGTATTTCTGAGAGTGGCTCTAGTTAACTGAGTTAACAAGCAGATTTCACACTGTTACACACAACCTTACAATCTGTCATTGCACACACATCTGGTGTCCACATGGGGCTTGGCGTCTTCTAAAAGGAGCTGAATTTGTGACAGCACCTTGTTAAAGCATTGTCAGGTTATCACTACTACCAAAAGGACAGCCAAAGTGCTTCCAAATACTGTAAAAGTATTTCTTGCCATTTCATAACTCTAGACTCCTAAAAAGGCAGTTCCTTCTTGAACCAGAGGAGGAGGGTTGGGGGAGTAGGAGAAAGAGAAGGAAGAAGAGAAGATTTATCTGTTTTGCCTTAGCCAACAGATGGGCTTAGTCAACAGAGAAATAGTTTATTGTTGCAAAAAGAATAAGTCATACCAACAGGAAAAGGTAAGGATGAGCAGAGTGCTTTCCCTGTCTCATCTCTATGAAGACAAAGATGGAAATAAATTGGCTGGGTGTGTTTATATAACTGCTCTAACATCTTTTCTCTGTAAATTTACCAGTTTGAGGAAGTTTTAGGTCCACACAAGCTTATTTTCATTCCTGTTACAGGCCAACTACCAGCCTAACTTTATAAGAAAGATGTCTGTGCCATCCTCTGTAATTATGGCCATTACAGTCTGAAGAAGATACAGGCTGAGTCTCCCTTATCCAGAATTCCAAAATTTGAAATACTCTAAAATTCAAATTTGTCTACATGAGTGACTTGGGAGTTTAGCGCACAGCTAAAAAAATTGACTTACCGCTGCTGAATTCAATTCTAATTCGGGATGTATCCTGATATTATCAGACACATTTTGTCATTGATGCTGCCAGCCAAGTGCAGCCCGGCTAACTTCCAACTAGAATCCAAGCTTCAGCCAGCCTCTTTTCAAAACAGGGAAGCTCCCAGCTTCTAATTCTACCACCAGCGGTAAGTCATTTCCCCCCCCGCTATGTGCTAAATTCCATGAGATAGTGACACCTTTGCTTTCTGGTGGTTCAGTGTACACAAATTTTGTTTCATGCACAAAATTATTTAAAATATTATGTAGAAAATTACCTTCAGGCTGTGTATACAAAACATGAATTTCATGGTTAGACTTGGATTTTATCTCCAAGGTATCTCATTATGCATATGCTAATATTTCAAAATTCCAAACACTACTGGTCCCAAGCATTTCAGATAATGGAGATTCAACCTGTGCAAGATTTTGTTTTTGTTAGAGAAGATTTTGATGATTGAAGTGGATGAACTGCTTCGCCTAATCAAGAAGTACTGTTCTCAGTACGGATGGGCCTAATATGCCCTTAATACTGTTAAGATAAACTTGATTGGCCTTAATGATATCCTGGAAACATCCCATTCTTGATGGCCACCATCACCCATATCAATTGTTGCTGATGATGTCTGCCCTGACATAATTTCTGACTTATAGTTTCTGATTTATAATTTTGTTGTAGAGAGAAGTGGGGAGTTAAAAAAGATCCACATCAGGTATCAACTATAATATGGCATACCCATATGCCACTGGATATAGGATTCCTCCCTACATTTTAAAATAATAAACAGTGCACCCTTGAAACCTACTGAAATGACAAATCCCTGTTTCTGGATGTTTCCAAGATGAGGTGTTTACCATTTCTTTCCAGGAAAAGTGCAGTCCAGTGAGTTGAGAGTCTCAAAAACAGTTTGCGGGATCTCATACAGCACTAGGGCCACACTTTCCCCACCTTACTCTATAATGTATGAAATGGCCTTAATTTAGGGATGGGCACATATGTTATTATCATGTTCTGATATTTTAAATTTGACAATGTTGGGAAATAATGATCAAAACTGAACTGAAATAAATTTCTTAGTCACTCCTAATCTCTGGCCGGTTACACACTGGCACTTGGGACGTCCGCAGGACATCCCATTTTTAAAAAGGGGCGTCTCTTCTAGACGCCCCTGGCTCTAATACGGACTCTATCCGTACAATATGGCGCCGGCCATTCCACATGGCCGGTGCCATCTTTACGTATTGGACGCATAGTGTCAGAACGTGTCGCGGCGCCTATGACATCACGAATGCGCCAGCGGCGCCTCGCGACGTCATAGAGGCGCCGCAAGAAGGAGCTCCATTTTGGAGCTCCTTTTTTGCTCCGCGCGGGAGCCGTGCGGTGTGGCTGCTGCGGCTCCTGCACAGAGCAAGCGGCGGCGGCGGCAGACCGCCTCAAAGCGGCGGCCTATAACCTGCCAAAGTTTCTTATACTGCTAGATATAGTTGTGGATATCCAAGCCTTATCATTCATAAATATGAGGCAGAGTATTTTAGAAACCACTAAGGGGTTGTATAGACCAGCAAAAAATAGGGGCAGAGTGGGGGTGTGGTGACTGCATGCTGGCTGCCCTGACTCTGCTCCCACACCACCATGATACTGCCCAATCAACCACATGGTGGGTGGCATTACGCCGCATCTTTGGAGAAATGTAAACATGTGCTGCACTAAGGAAGTGGAGAAAAGCAGCTGCTTCTGCAGCTAGGGTATCCTTTCTTTCTTTCTTTCTTTCTTTCTTTCTTTCTTTCTTTCTTTCTTTCTTTCATTTTATTGTTAAAAATAGTATATACAAAAAAGAAAAACAACACAAACACACATACCAAATCATAAATCTCTTATTACTTATTTGGTTATTGGATTTCTCTAAATCAGGGGTAGGCAACCTGCGGCCCACGGGCCGGATGCGGCCCGGCAAGGCCTTGGGACCGGCCCCAGCCTGGTCCTGCCGCCGATTGCCGCCGGGGCCTTTGGGGGACAATTGTCTATAGAAGCCTCAGAAACATGCATTTATATTAACATTTTTTAAAAAATCAGCAATTTTTTTCGCGTGTCCTCCATTTTTTAAAAAAAAGTGTCTTCCATTTGAAAATTTTGTCCTACATTTGTCCTGGTTTATTTATATATTTAATTTTTTTAAAAATTATTTAATTATTTATTTTTTGGCTTCGGCCCCCCAGTTGTCTGAGGGACAGGAACCCGGCCCCCGGCTCAAAAAGGTTGCCTACCCCTGCTCTAAATTATAATAATTTGTTACCATTTTATTACTACTTTCTAATGATTTTTTCTATTAGACTTATTTACAATTTTTCTGTATATTCAGTTAAATATTGCCTTTATATCCTATCTATCTGCCTTCTTTTGTACTATTCTATCTATAATTTTTGATATATCTTATGCTTTGTGTGGTCATTTCTCATGTCAAGACAAGTTCACGGTTTATTTTCTATATATATGTTTATATATCCCTGATCTTTAACAAGGATAACTATTTATTTCTAACCTATCCTTTATTTTCTTTATTATCACAGTCACATTCTTTAGTCCTCAGTCAAGGCCAAGTGGAGCTCTTCTCTTTTTTTTCCTTCTGAATATATTCTTTCCATAATTGCCATCGATATGAAATTCTTCCATAGGATGATTATTTATCAAGTTTGTTAATTTGTCCATTTTGTAGATACCCATCATCTTTATTTTCTACTCTTCTATTTCTGGAGTTTTCTCATTTTTCCAGAACTTGGCATATAAAATTCTCGCTGAAATTATTGCATAAAACAAGACTTTTTTATTTTTGTTTTCCACTGTTAAATTATCTGTCAAATTCAATAGATACATTTTAGCATTTAATCTTTCTTTCAAACCAAACCCTTTTTAAAGTTCCCTACGTATATTTTTCCAAAATTCTTTGGCCTTTGAGCAGTTCCACCACATATGGAGATACATTCCAACCTCTTTTCCACATTTCCAGCATATATTTCTATTACTCTTAAGCATTTTAGAAATTTTGAAGGGGGTCAAGTATCATCTGTACATCGATTTGTATATATTCTCTCTTAATTCTATACTTACTGTTTGTTTGATTTTCTGTTTCCAAAGTCCCTCCCATTCAGCAAATTGAATTACTTCATTTAAGTCCTTTGCCCATTTTACCATAAATTCCTTCACTGTTTCCTCTTCCAATTCATATCTTAGTATCAATTTATATACTTTAGATATGTTTGTTTGGGTCCTTTATTATTTTTCCCATTCTGGTTCAGCTACACCTATCCCCGGTCCCTTCAAATCTAACAAGAACCTTTCCCTCATTTGCATATGCTCAAACCAGCTGTAATTATCCCCTTCCAACAACGATTCTTCTTGGGACTTCATCACCCTTTTTTCTTTCACCATCTTTGTAATTTCTTCATATATTACCCAATTTTTTTCTTATAGTCTTCCCCAACTCAGCTCCACTAGCTTGTATCCTTTCTATTTGCAGCTTATTTTTGCACCATGGAAAGGCCAGGTCAGGGCCATAGCATGCGGTTGCCACAGCCCCAATCCAGTGCTTCCAGGGATGGCATGGAGCCATCCCTTAGGGACCATCTGTCATGCCCATAAGTCTTCTTTCCATCTCCACACTCTGTCCAGGATGTGTTTGCTTGCCATAAATGTTTATGGATTATATGTTTGCCCTTAGTGGAATGACCTGCCAAGTCCCAGGAAACAAACTTTGCAAAATACAGTGATTAAGTATCAACAAGCAGAATTTAATTTATGTTCCTTTCTTCACTGTCTGTGATAAGGAACTGGCCATTGTGGTTTCAAACTCTAATTAAAAAACTTTGCTGTATTGATAGCTGGTATGGAAGAAAAGAGATTAAAATGTTATGGGTATGCACTAAGACAGACAATTCCAGAGACACGTCTCCTAGCAATATAAACCAGACACAAGCTTTATGAAAGTCATTCGGAACCTTTCTGCGCCTTCCAGGTCTTGTTAGACTTATAAGATTTACTTCCACTTCCTCCTTGTCTTCAAAAACAACACTTTCAGTTATTGGAAAGCTAGCAAAACATGTTAAAAGTAAATCCTTAAAGGCCCAGAAAATAACAGTCAAATCAAACTTAACCAAGTCTATTTTTAACCCCAGTTACTCCATTTTCGTGGGGGTGATTGCTATTACCAGTACTACTAATACTATTATCATTATCCATCTTTATTATTTACCTTTCCCTCAGTTTAAGATTCAGAAGGGCTTACAAAATTTAAAATTCACATGGCTAAAAGCTAAAAGGGTAATTAAACTGTTGATTAAATTACAACCTGTTAAAAACATAACCATTAAAAAGAAAACAACTAGTAGCCTTATACCCATTGTTTTCCCTGAAAAAGACATACATGAAAAAATCATTTATGTTAGTTATGTCAGACTATGAACCAGAATATTCTTCTCAGCCAGCATTGCAGGTGTCCACAATGAAAATACTTTTCCCTCATAGGTTTTGTTGCTCCTGTTTTTGAAAAATCTGTCATTAAAAAGGGTTACTTTCATATGTTTGTATTTCATGACATTTATTCCATGATGAGCTGAACAGAAGCCTGACTAATGGTTAATTCATGGAATGTGCATATAGGTTATCCATGTCACAAGATTATCCACATCACAAGCAAGTCTCAGGCTTGTGGAGTGACATTGTCATTGAGCTTACCACTTGTAAGGAAAATCAGATTGCTGAACCTGTTGCTATATGTATATGCCATATTTGCACTGCCTTCTGCACTCTCTGATTCTAATTTATAAGTTCTATATAGGTTCTTATAGGTTCTATTCATAGTGGGGAGCACAAAGTATGTCCCCGTGATGATTGTACCTTTCAGCTGGATAGTGTTTGAAGATCCAGTGATAAATGATGTTATTTTTGAAAACCAAAAATAAAATTGAAAACTATAATGCAGGCAATTTGAATTTAGCTGAAGTTCATGTGACACAAACAACAAGAAGAATATGTACTGTTTGTTAATACACTGCAGGATGTCACCAGGGATAGAAGAAGAAGATGTTTCTCAAGTGTTTTCAGAAGCCCTAACTAAAACAATCCTGGGCTGACAAGAGTCTACACAGTTCAGCACTTTTACTATGCAAAATTCACACTTGGTTATTTTGCACAGAAATATTATTTCCTGCACAAAAACTGCTGTTTCCTGTGCTGAAGATGTTGTAATTGGGGTTGTGGTCTATACAAAAATTGCAAACTAATCTTTTGTGTGGGAAATAACATTTTCCATGCAGGAAATAATATTTCATAAGTTCTAGGAGTCATTTTTCCTCCCCTGGATCTTTGTGGAATGCAATTCCTCCCTCCCTGTTCGCACACTCTTCATATCCTGTGCTATATTTGGGGGGGGGGGGCATATTTCATATCTCATATCTGGAGACAGCATGTGGTCGTAAAGGTTACCCAGCCTCTTGCAAAGTTAATTTCCCCAACAATTAAAGTAACTGTCATATTTGGTTAGGACCCTGCCCCCCCAATCACCCTCTTTCTTTGGGTAACATCCCACTTCTGGGGGGGAGAGTGTCCAGAATGGCAAATCATGGCCCAATGAAGCATATGTCCCCTTTAAATGTAATTTAGGCTTTTGGGTAGCAGATGTTCCTTTGTAGAAACTGGAAATAACAGGGCATTCACTTTCTAAAAGAGGCCCTCCCCCCCCCCCCCATAGCTCTTCTCCATGTAGCACTGTGTGGCCATCATTCCATTCAGTTCTAGGAGGTTGTGGGTCTGTAGCAGAAGAGAGTGATAGTAGCTGCAGGTAGATGAGAAGAAAGGAATGTTTCATTAGGTGAGCAGAACAAGGTAACAGCTGCTATCACAATATTACATGTAATCCTACTATTAGAGGCAACTTAATGCAATAAAATATTTCAGGGACTGATCCATGAGATGACATAAAATCAAAACATACATATGTAACACAGTTTAACCCAAATAAATAGTTAATAGCTTCTACACGCTACTGATTGATTTAAAAGATATTTATAATTTTTTAACCTTCTAATATGTATTTTTTAACTTTCTGCATGTATTTCTCACAGTCAATACCAAATGCATATTAAGTGGATGTATTTTCCCCTAATTTCATCTGTGTCTTCGTCAGCCCTCATTCTACTTAAATTTAATAAGTGTAGCAGGACCTCAACAGGAAATGAATTAGATTTATGTATTGCATCTAACTGTTTCCTTGCTTGTTGTTTTTAAAGCACTTACATAATTTTGAAAGTCTGGATCATAATTTTCAACCTAAGGGATTAATGTCACTGGGTCCTTTGGTCCCTGTATTTGACTGATAGCTTTTGTTAGTGCATGAGGAGACTTTCCAGTATTTCAGATATGCTTTTACTGGAAATGAAATTTCACGTTCCTAAAACTGAATCAGGCAATGTGAACATCAGTCTGCAAACATTTCCAAAGGAAATTAGTTACCTGGCAAGACTAGTGTTCTAAGGGTGGTCAACCAATTTGGATGTATTATCTTGGCACATAGATGAGCTGACAAGTAGTTGGAATGGGAAGCAGGCAAGCTAACAAACTGGTAATCTGGGGAAGTTTGGGCATTTGGACAATTGTTCAATCTCTTTTCCAGAAACATATCACTCAGATTGAGAACCCTGGCCAGTTTAAGAGGTTGTGTAAGTCCTAGTGAAATATCACTGGTCCTTGGTGTCATCTAACTCTTATTGAGACAATAGGTATGATAGCAGCTTCTTAGACTCAACAAGAACAGCTTAGTATCTTTCTCTTTTGGGAAGTTGTTACCAGACCACAGAGAGATGACTGATAAGAGTTCCCATCTCAAAACTCTTGAGAGTTTACTTTGATGCTCCATAGAAACTGAAATACACACAGAGGTTTTATTATATTGTTATTTTCAACAGAGATTTCTTTGTTCTTTTTCATGTTTAAAGGTTTCACAGTTTAATTAACACCAAATGCACAAAATAAAGTGGACCCTTGTTATCCGCTGGAGTTTGGTTCCAGGAACTCCCGTGAATAACAAAATCCGTATATACTCAAGTCCCATTAAATACAATGGCATAGCAAAATGGTGTCCCTTTTATAAAATGGAAAAAATCAAGGATTAATACTTGAAGTGTATACTTTTTTTTAATATTTTCAATCTGTGGATGCTTGAATCTGTGTATAAAAAATCTGTGTATAAGGAGGGCCAACTGTATATGCTCAAACCCTAAAAGCAATGTTCAAAATAGAACTCAAAGACATAAAAAATAGCAGTAATGTTAAATAAACTATTAGTTAACAGTACAATACTGAGAAATTAATCAGTGAAGGTTAAAATGAGAAATCCCCCTAAGGGCTAGAAAAGAGGGATGTATGCATTCTCCCTGAAAGGAGGCATTTCTAAGATACGGGGCCACCATGTCCTTAATGTCAGTCTCATACTACCAGAAAAGTGAGTCTCAGATGTAGACTTCTTGTAAAAGTGTAGGTGGAACTTCACATATTCTGGTCTCAAATAGTTACTGGCCTTCCAAAGTTAGGGTGTGTGTCCATGAACACACCTTCAAGTCATCTGTCAGTTTATGGATTTAATAGAGTTTTCTTAGGCAAGGAATACTCTGAGATGGTTTACCATTGCCTGTCTCTGAAATATAGTCTACAGTTCCTTGCCAGTCTCCAATCCCAGGACTAACCAAGGCTGATCCTGCTTAGCTTCCAAGATCAGACTGGATCTGGTGCATTAAGGGTAATTAGACCTCCTTCAAAGGTTACTACCAGTATCTTAAATTGGGCCCAGAAATGAATAGTGGGTCTGGTATAGAATATCTGAACGACTAGCTCCTACAAGAATTTGGGCTACTGCATTTTGCACCAACTGTAGTTTTGAAAGCATCTTTAATGGTTGCCACATATCAACCCTATTATTGCAATTAAGCCTGGGTGTTAATCTGGGCATATGCTATGGAGGCAATATCCATGTTGGCTAGATAAGATTGGAGCTGTCAAATCACCCAAAGTTTTTAAAAAGCTCTAAAAACAAAGTCTCATTTGTTTCAGCAGGACCAACAGCTGCATAGCTGTTTTGCATGGTCACAGTTTAGCACAGTGTTCATACTATTAGGCCCAATCAATGACCTTAAGGATGTTCAACTCTCTATTAGATTGTGGCAATTTCTCTTACATTCTTCTAAAATGGAAAGATGGGAATTGAGCATGATGGTCAAAGCTAGATTTTGAAAACATTATTTGAGAACATCTGTATGGAAGGTAAAAGGGCTTAGTGTGTACACATAGCTTTGTGCTTGGAGCCCAAAAGTGTGCCTGAAAAGGACAGAACAATGTGTTTGCAGTGCAGCTTCTATTCAGTTCAATGTGACTCATTCTAAAAATAATAATATAAATTTAATGTATATACCGCCTTTCCAAAGGATCAAGGCAGTTTATAAAAATGCAAACACAATTACATAACATATACACAACTAAAAATACATCCCCTTACCTAAACTAAAATACCAACATCAAAACATAGTTAAATTAATTGCATTAAAACATATTAAAAATATTCCCTCCCCTACCAGCCAAATGCTGCCTTGCTTTCCCAAAGGGGCAGCCCCTCTTCACCATCACCCCAGTTGGTGGCAGGCCCACCACAGCAAGCACCCAGCCTTTATCCCCTTCCCAAGGAGAACAGGTACCTGGGGCTTGATCCAGGAAGAAGCAGTCTGAGACCAGCAGTCCACCAGGTGAGATGGAGCATGCAGATAGCAAGCAGCAGGAAGTAGTGCACATCTCTTTCTGGGGTGGTCTGTTGTTCTCTTCTCTTCCTGAACTTTGTGCTGGGTGCCTCAGACATCATAGAGATGTGAAATAGACATCATAGAGGTGTGAAATAGCTAAACAGGTTTCCAGGATTGCTAATAGGGGCTGTGTTCACCCGAGCTGAAGGGGATATCAAATATTCTGGCATGCCAGAAGCAAAATACAACAGCTGTGGAAAGTATTGCTCCATTGCACCCACCTGATTCTTCCTGGGGAAAAGCTCACAGACATCAAGGGATGCTTCTTGGAACAGAATCACGGCAATATTATTTTGGCACTGTAATCAATCATTTCATCAAGTGGCCAACTGCTGATTCCCTTTCTTGTTGTAGAACCAGGAGTTGCTTATGATAACTTTCAAGATCTTTTTTAAAAAGAAGTCACAAACCAGCCCACTATTCCATTGATTGCCATGAGGGAGTTAAGCAAATCTCCAAATCTCTCCCTGTGGGTATAAAATGCTTAATTCTGAGTGGGGGTGTTTCTGGTGTTCATACTTTTTATAATGGAAAAGCACTTCTCTGAAAAAACAATAATTTCTTCTGTAACCCTCAGGCCCATTGGTGAAACATAATATTTTTAATTGAATTTTTAAATGTAGCTAATATTGGCCCTGTTAACTGAGAGAATTGTGCAATGATCACTGTTTGACTGCAGCTGAAGTTTTCAGAGATGCATTTGGGGCACCTGTTCTAGGCTTCTTTGACTTCTGTCATTCCTCTTTCTAAATATAAATGTCAGGAGAAGCTGGGTTGCTATTCGTAGCTCTGAGAGCAATGAACTCTTTATAGGAAGTGAGCATAAACTATCCTCATGGAGACCTGATTGGTTGGTTATTGACATTCTGAACATGTAGCAAAAGGTTCATATACTACATGACGTTCTGTTTTTACATATATCTTCCCTGCTCAGGAGGAAAGGTACATGAACTCCGAGCAAAGACACAATAAGAAAGAGGAAATTTGTGGGAAGATTGTGGCAACAGCCTTTTTTTTTAGAAAAAATATATGTGATACAGACTTTTGACTTATCAACAGTGGGGTAAAACTACAGGTTAATTCCCATTCTAACACTTGCATGACAAATGAAGTTTGGTTCCTCCCAGGAAGTCCCAGAACTTTTCGTTACCTGATTATTATGACTGGGATAAAAACAATACAACTTTATCCTAAGCTATTTTACATAATTACTTACATCCTTAGACAGCTTTAAAAAGGCTGTTAAAAGGGAACTCTTCCGGCAGGCCTTCCCAGAATAGAGAACCCCGCCTCAGAAAAACGTCTGGGAATAAGATACTGCTGCTCCCATTGATTGTTTTGCTGATGTGATGTTGTTGACTTTCTGGTCAATTTTTAACTTGTATGTTCCCCCCCCCCCAAGTCTGCATTGGATTTAATACTTTTTTAAGGAGGGGAGGGTATCAGGGATTTTATAAGTTCTGTATTTTTAACTTTGTTAGCCGCCACAATTGTTCTCAGAGGGGCGGGATACAAATAAATTTTATTATTATTATTATTATTATTATTATTATTATTATTATTAATTTCCCCTTCACCTTCAGGATTCTTTGAGTGGGAGGACATGTGCCATGGTCATCTGGGTCATCTGAGCTATACTCATATCTATACCCTGCATTTGGGTACCATCACCTGACTCTTGACTCCTCTCCATTTCTTTTTATTCTTCTGTGCCAGCAAGGTTGACACCATTTTTTCCTCTCCTGCACAGCCCCAGATATTCACATAGCTCTCTGCTTACTTTCTGACATTTAAGAAGCTACTCCACACATGCCCAATTTTGCTTGGCTTAAAAAAATAGGATGATAATGCCTGGTGTTGCTTTTAGCTGAGGGAGCAGTGAGAAGCAGAAGCCTGGAAGAAAATGTCATTGAGAACCTTCTGCCCATTGCAGTGAGGGCAGGGAGCATAAAGTCAATCAGCACTTAAGTATTTTTGAGGAGGGTGTCTCTGGATTTCTTCATGTTTAGGTGGATTGTGTATGTCTGAAATAAGGAGGAGAATGGGTTTAGCAGTACAAATAGGCCTGTCTCTGTAAATATTTATATGGGGAAAACCAAGCAGTTTGTAAGATTTGAGAACTTTATATTGATTTCATTTTTCCACTGCTTGGCATCTGCCTGTTATATTTTTGTTTACTTTTACTCAGCTGTGAGGACTTCAATGCGCTTTTTAAGTGTTTTTGTTCTGTGCCTTCATGTTGTTTATGACTTACAGTGACCCTAAAGCAAACCTATCACTGGCTTTCTAGGAGTATATGTGACTCACCCAAAATCACCCAGTGGGTTTCCATGACTGAGTGAATAATCAAACCCTGATCTCCAGAGTCATAGTCCAACACTCAAACTACTACACCATGCTGGCTTCCCTGTTTATATTTAGAAAAAGTTAAAATTTTACTTTAAACTTATGATTTTTAATATGCAGAATATGAAGAGGCAAAATTATTGACAGAATCCCCATCACAGCTTGAACAAAACAGAAACTTGACCAAAAAGTTGTGAATTTGACTGAATGAGAACCACTCTACTAAATATGTTTCTCCGAATCTATTTGTTAATTCTTCAGTAATGTTAATTAGAATGGGAATAAATCAATGAATTCATTGAACCTTCTTTCTCTTTAGATTACATACACACAGGAATGCTAATCTTCTCTATTCCAATTTAGAACAACATGGCAAACCATTTAAACATTTGGCTCTGCAGTTGGGTAAATCATCTTTATAGGCTTCTGTTTTTAGCAAGATTTGGGTCCTCTAGAATAGGCAAGCTGTTCTGTTGTGCAAGTGTGATCAAACTTCCAGAAGTATATGCCACAAGGTTTTATGTTTGTTTATTTGGTCTTTCTTACAAATCTTGATTTAAGTTGGGTAAAACTACTTAGTGCAAGAAAGGATGTCCAGGCAAGAATTTTTCAGCTGGAAATCCACATCAGTTCTGTTACACTTTCTGGAATCTGGTGGTTCCCTGAAGCCTTAGATTCGTCAGAAAACCCAACAAACCCCTGCAGACTTTTGGAAGCTTCATGGTCTTCTGTGATATTGAAAGCAATGCCTCCATGGAAACCTTTTACACTGATGTGGCACAATAATGCCATTGATTTATTGACATTATAAAGGAATCTTTTGAACAAATGTTATTCACAGGAAGTAAACCTGCTATGAATCCAGTTGCCAGTTTGGCTCAGGTCAAGAGAACCACAATTTTCTCATTGTGCAGTAGAATAATGAAGGGCAGTGAAGCAACTTCCATATTATCATGATCCTGAAGATATATCTGGAAATTGTTGCTCTTATCATTGGACTGAGGTTTCTATTTTCCTATGTGCTGAAATGAGAATTCCTACTCAGTGACTCCAAATTCCCTGACATTTTCTTTCTGATGGAATTGATTCCCCAAAGCCCCCCCCCCCCCCACCTTGCACATGCCTCCAAAGACTTGAGAAACTTTTATGGCAGGTTTGGGGGAAATACAGAAACAGGATGGTCAGAGGGAAGGGGAGAAAAGGGAAGTCTATTTTGCAAGTGGAATTTCACTTTCTGAATGTTGGATGTAGCCCTTTGTTGGCAATGAAGTCAATAACTTTTAAAACCAGTGGTGAAAACTTTTTTCCTCATTATGCTAAACATCCTCTCCTGAAGCAAAAGGTAGGCAGGTCTTTATAAAGAGCTATGAAAGGCCCAATTAATCCTAATTGGCGAAGGTGTAGAAATAGCTGATGTCTATTCTACTAAATCTAATGGCATTTAGGGAGGAAAAACATTTTGTATTGTGTGATTACTGCTGATGCTAGAAAATCTTTCACACAACATTGACAAACTTCCTTACAGAAGGTGATCCCATGGAGGAGGAGAATGTGAATAGTCAACATCAAAATAATTTTAATTTCTAATGGTAGCATTTCCCCTCAAGTTTGGTTTTTTCCTAGCACAGATAAGATGGGTGAAATGACACATGACCAAGACTATAGAATTCTGCCTTTGAATGCATAGGAATACACAGTGATGTTCTGAACTTTTCTTTAATTCCTGTGATTGCTAGACAAATTAAAGTATGGTTATTTATTTGATGTATAGTAGTAAGTCAACAGGTGACTTGAAGGCATATACAGTCTCACATACCTAATAAGGTAAGGGTGAAAGAACGGGGAAAGAACATAGAACAGAGGTTCTCAAACAGTGGGGTGAGACCCCCAATGGGCTTGCAAGTATTGCTTAAGGGGGATGTAAGACTTGAGATGCTGATCTCTCCTCCTCATTCTTCTCCCAAACCTTTTCTGTCCTCGAGGGGAAGAGAAAGACAAGGAGAAAGACTGCTTAACGGAGGAGAACTATTTCTTTATAAGATGTGAAACTATGAATATACATAAATGGGTGAACAAAGCTATGCACACTAAAAGAAGAAAATATTTGTATTCATATACTACGTCAAGCGGGGTGGGGGCAACATCCATATGGATTTGTAAAGGGGGTCACAAGGGTAAAAAATTTGAGAATTAGTTGACATATAATATTGAGGTGGCTGGTGCTTGCTAAATATTTAGACGGTACTTTTTAAAAGGCTGGTGTGTTTAACAGTTGGTTAGTAAGAGTTATGATATGAGTCAGTTGGCGATATGAGTTAGAGTTAATTAGAGAAGTGACAGTGGAGAGTGGAGTGAAAGATGAGCCACTAGAGGGAAGCACATTGTGTTTATGTTCAGTTAGATTGGCGGGCTACAGACGGGCAGGGGAGGACGTCTTGGAGGTGTATTCTGCTGAATGCGGAGCCTCCAGACGGCCCGCCCCGGGGGCGTGCTTCAGGTGTTGGAGCTTCCACACGGGGGGCAGTGAAGACGCCTCACCTGGGTCCGTTTCGGACCCGGAGCTTCCATACCGCCGCCTCGGAGGACGCTGCAAAAAGAGAGGCAGCTTCCTCACGGGCGGCCCAAACCGCGGCTTTTTTTTTTCTTTTGCCGCATGAGAAGTGCGCAGCTTCGCAGCTGCAGCGCTAAACAGCGGCGGCAGAAAGCCTGTCTGCGCATTTAAAGCGCCCAAGCCCCTTTAAACTTTCTCTCCTCTACGAGGCCATGGAGGCTGGCATCTAGGTGCCAGGGAACCCCAGCATCAACATCACAAGCCAGCAGATCGGGCCCCTGATACTGGCTGACTGTGCCTACCCCATTCGGAAGTGGCTCATGACCCCCTTGAAGAGAAAGAGAAGAAGAAAGCAGGGGAGGCTGTGAAGAATGCCCTGGCAGATTTTTTTCTGACAAGGAGAATCTGAAGGATGGCTCCTGTGCCATCATCTGTGATGTCAGAGTGCATTGTACTGTAATAGCATAAGCACATGAATAAATGTATCCCATTATCCACAGTTTGAGTCTGCCTATCATTCCTGATCTGTGCTGTGGGCATGTTTTGCCACGTGCCTGAGGAGGACACACACAAACACACACACACAAAAGGTCTCCTGGCGCCTGTTTTCCTGGGACAAAAAGATACATCAGCTCCAACTGCCAATTGCCCCTTTGACAATGTATCAATCCCCCTCAAATTCAAGCTTTCCTAATGGCCCATTTGAATGTATCAATGGGGCACCCAGAGGACATCTATTGGGGGAGAGATTCAAACTGCTCCTCTGAAAACTTTCATTGGCCTAGGACCACCGTGGCCTAACGGCCCAGAGCCGCAGGTGCCCATATATACCCGTGCGCAACTGTGCAAGACCCCAGGACGGCGATCGACATGGCAGAGCCACGCAGGAGGGTCCCGGTCCGAATCGCCTACTGGACAGATGAAGAGGTCGGGATCCTCCTGGACTCCCTGATGCCACAGGCAGCCGCGAGGAGGGTGATGGCTAGCACCAACAAGCCCAACCGGGGGCATTTTCTCGAGGCATCTCGTGCCCTCCGAAACCAAGGGTTTCAAAGAACGCTGCACCAATGTAGAGTTAAATTTAAAACTCTGAAGGCAGCGTTCTTCGAAACCCTGGAGGATTTCGGAGAGGCGCCCCCGGTTGACAGGCAGCCACCATTCTTCTCGCGGCTGAAGGACCTGTGGATCAGGGGAGATCGGCCCAGACCGGAAGATCGCCGTCCTCCAGGTAAGCCAGAGCTCTTGCCATGCCCTGTCCTCCCCTCCTTGACCCTTCCCTTGCCCTCCTGTCCCTCCTGCATGGTGCCAATGCCATCCCTCCTCTTCCCTTCTGTAGGCGTGCGGCCGAGGCGGAGGCGGAGGGAGGGAGGGCACCCTGCCAGGTCGCCCTCTCCACCATCCTCGGGGGACGAGGATGTCCCCGAGGGTGGGCCACAGCCAGGACCAGCTGCTGTGGCCCCTCCGCAGCCAGAGCAGGCTCCTCTGGCGGCAGGTAGGTCCCCAGGGTGAGGGGTGGGGGTTGCCTGCCTGCAGCCCCCACGACACTTGTGCCCTCGTCTGCCATGCCAGCATGGTAACTTGGGCCTTTCCTTCCTCTTTTGCAGGGCTTGAAGTCCTCGCTGCTGTTGCTGCCGCCGAGGAAGAGGAGCCTGGGCCGAGCCGCCGCCTGCCAGGACAGCCAGGGCACTTGGCTCTCGATGCCAGTGCCCTGGATCGTGTCCTCCAAGCCCGGCAGCAAGGTAAGTGTAGAGGTGAACCCAGGGAAGGGAGTGGGGGCACCCAGAAGCCCTGCCTGTGGGAGTGGGTGATGGTCTGCACAGGCTGATCCTAACCATCCTCTTTCTTTTCTCCCCACAGAGAACCGGACGGAGAGGAGGTTCGCTGCGCTGGAGGAGAAGGTGGACAAGCTGGCGGAGAGAGTCTCCTCCATGGAGGAGACTCTGCAAGAGATCCTCCGCCGGCTTCCCGCCCCACCGCCTCCTCCCCCTCCCTGAAGCAGCTTCTCTCCCCTGCCCCCTCTGCCATCCCCCCTTCACCCTCCCCCTTGTAAATATTGTAATTATGTATATAGAAATCGTTTTGTTATTGTTAATAAAAAAGTTTATTTTTTAAAAAAAATTGTGTGGTTAATTATGCGCAACTGCGGCGGTGTGGCTGTGAGTGTGAATGAGGCGCAACTGTGCAGTCTAAAGCTAGGCAGGAGTGGTGTGAGGTAGCAATCTCCAAACTCTGTCCTTCCAGGCATTTGGACTTCATGTCCCAGAATCCCAGACCACAGGGCAAGGTGGCTGGGGATTCTGGGAGATGAAGTCCAAACGCCTGGGAGGACAGAGTTTGGAGATTGCTGCTTTGGGGACCAGTGAGCCAGGCATGGTGGGAGGAGAGAACAGGAAGGGTAGAATAGAGTAGATAGGGCTGGCAGGGAACACATGTCCTGGGAGGCGAAATGATGTCTTTATGGGACATCATGGGACCTAGTGCCTTGTCAGTGCTCCCTGCCCCTTGATCCCAGGCCCAGGCCCCCTGTAGTTGCCCCTTGCCTTTGGGGGCAAGTTTAGAGGGTATCAAAAGGTCTTGGGCACATTCAAGCTCCGGGGTCTCTTTTTTTTTTCCTTTGCCGGCTGGCGAATGCGCAGCTGCGCAGGGCTAAGCAGCGCCGGCAGAAAGCCTATGGGCACATTTAAAGTGCCCAAGCCCCTTTAAAACAAAGGTAGTTTCCTGCCAGCTGGTGATCAGCTGGTGTTGGCATCCTTGTCCGCTTGCACTTTGCCAGTGTCAGCAGCATCATAGATGCCTCCTCTCCTTTGGTCCCCGCGCTCCTGCTGAATCTGCAATGCGCAGCCACAGCTGTCGCCGCTGCCACCGCTGTCCCCCTGCCATCTCCCCTCACCTCCCTTGTACATATGTCAATATTTACAGTTTTAGCGTTTTTTATTGTTAGGTGAAAATGGCAGAGGAAAGTGTGTAGGGGTGCACTTTAAAGTCCAAACTTTCCAAGCAGCGCATGCGTACATCTTGCTCTAGGGTTAGGGTTAGGGTTAGGGTTACGAGGCTTAAAATGCGCCGCAGCTGTGCCTCAGCTTCCACAGCTGCATGGCAGTGGACGTTGCAATTAAAGCCTGACTGCAAACTGCGCATGTTCCAAGACCCCAACTGACTATGCGACGGAGCTTTTAAATGGGCAACTTAAAGTAATGGCGTAGCAGTTCTGGTGTACCAGTGCAGCAGCTCTCATGGCTTCTTCCCCTTCTCGATATGTGTCAGCATTCAGGTAGGACTGCTCCAGTTTCTGCAGTTACTCCAGTTTCTGGGACCATGCCTTTTTTCGGGGTGCTGGTGGATGGCTGAGCCATCCTGCCTGGTGGCAAAGGGGAGCCGCCACACAGCTGTGCCAGGAGCAGCCAAACTGTGCCCGTTCCCAGGTGAAAATGGGGCAGGAATGTGTGTAGGGGGTCACTTTAAATCCCAAACTTTCCCTTTTCACTTTCTACAACCAAAACATCCGCCGGCAAAAGTTACAACTTCCCGCGGTTCTAGCAAGGCATGCGCACAAGTGGCTCTAGGGTTAGGGTTACGAGGCTTAAAATGCGCCGCAGCTGTGCCTCAGCTTCCACAGCTCCATGGCAGCGGACGTTGCAATTAAAGCTTGGCTGCAAACCACGCATGTCCCGGGACCCCGACCCATTATGGGACGCAGCTGACACGGAGCTTTTAAACCGGCAACTTATATTTGCGGCGTAGCAATTCTGACGTATTGGTGCAGCAGCTTACAGACGGAGCTGCGCAGGTACGCCGCAAATCAAAAAGAAGCGGAAAAAAGCAGCACCTTTTTAATGCCGCTTCTTCCCGCTTGGGGCGTGCGGGGGGGCGTGTTCATGACGGCATTCAGGTAAAGCCCGTCTGAAGGCTCTACCTTCATGACGTCATGAGTACATCCCTTTTTGCCCGTCTGTAGCCCGCCATTGTGAAGAGCTAGAGAAGGAATTAGTAACATATGTTTGACTCATTTAGAATTTGAATGAGTTAAATAAGTAACTCTAAGAAGTAATTCGTGAAATACTGTAACCATAACCTTCTGTATACCAATCCGTCAGTGATGCCTTTATTGGCCAAGTGAAATGCACAATATACTTGTTGCAAGCTTTTGAAGCTCCATGGGCTTCTTCATCAGGCAAAATGTTTCAAACCAAACAGGAGGTTAAAAAAAAATGGAGATGTTAGTCAGAAGCCTGCGTGTTGTTTCAGTCCTTAGTAGAACTGTTATGATGGGTAGGATATCTTTTGCAAGTAGGTTCCTCCTCCTTCTGGACATGCAGCGATGGGAAGTTTTTCAAAGTCCAGGAAATTTAAAGTCCATTTGCATTTCAACAGGGCCCCCTCTTTTGCAATCCAATATGTCTCCATTCTAGGTCACAGGCCTCTTTGTAGGCAGCGAACAATGTATTTCTCAAGAAGTCTCCATGTTTTTGCATCAGGAACATTTCGGTGATGTAGAGGTAAAACATGTGAATTCAGTTCAACTTTAAGAAGAAAAAATTGTTTTACCTTGGTTGAAGTCCCACTCCACAAGCTATTCTTCATGGTTCCCCTGTTGCTACAATGTAGTATCTCACAATCCAGAAAACATTCAGCTGTGTTGGCCATGTAACAAATACAAACAAATCCTATAGGCAAAATGTTCTTTCATGTCCAAGCCCAAACTCTAGTCTAAAAATCAAACCACTAAACCATGCTGACTTTTCTACAAGTATAAATTAGGGAATTGAACAGTACTTGCTACTGAGTAAATAATCTACTCAGAGGACTTTGTTAATGGGTAGGTCAAACATGTAACACTGTTCATTTGTTATCTGCTTTTCCCCCCAGTCCTGGGACTCAAGGCGGCTTACAAAACAGAGAAGGAGATCGGTTCATATTACTAAAAATGTACAAACGTTTTAAAAGAATTAAAGTATTGATATAATTAAAAACAAAGAAAAATATACTATGTAAGAAGCATGAAACACAGACAACACAGCATATTATTAAAAGTCCCATCCACATCAACAGTGAGTTCCTGAATGCCTGTCAAAAAAGAAAAAGGGTTCACCTGATGCTAGAACAACTTTATGGAGAGGACCAGTCTAGCCTCCTTATAGAAACTGACATATTACAATAGAAGTGAGAAATGCTTCTCCTTTCCTTTCATATGCAACATCCCCCCTGCTTCCCCAAGCACTGCTTTTCAAGGCTCATAGACACAAAAGATTGGTCTACAGAGTTAAAATGCCATTCAGCAGAAATAATAGTTTGGCTTCTTTTTTTTAGGTCAGGTAGAGACAAAAGGCAATATTATGCAGCTGAAGCTGTTCTGTTTTAAACTTTTTTCTTTCTTCATGACTGCATCACTCCCCCATTCAAACTTATGTTTGTTTTCCCTTCAATGCAATTGCCCATCAATGCAATTACCTTGTTTAATTTTTGCTGAGGCAGCTAAAAGCAGGGTATCTAATAGTAGTTTTGGGGTGAATGTGAGACAAAGACATTGAAACATAGTTCAAACAAGACTAAAGTAATACAATATAGGGAAGATTTGCATTGACTTCTGGATTGTCTTGCCCTCTCCCTACAAATTTGCAGCTTGGGTGTCCTCCTGGACTTTGCATTGCATGGTAGTATAGTTTAACAAGTTAAATGTGGTAAACTTGTTAGACTTGTTAGACTAAAGTGACTGATTTGTCAATGTGATCCTATGTAGAAAAGGCAGAGATTGCCATAATTCTATATGCCTGGTTAGACTGAGACTAGGGAATTTATTGCACATGAAATCTGCGCCAGGATAAATGCAGATTGTAACCGTCTGGAATGGATCTTACTGCACTATCCAGATTCTGGGCTGTAGGTAGTCCATATGCAACCCTGGCTTCTCTGGCAGCTTTTAATGAATGGGGTTTTCCCATTCCTGAAAAGCTTCCAGCTAAGAGAGGCCTCAGAGGATCTGCTTGTGGGCCTGTCATCAAGTCATATTGCATTAATGGGCACAAGAGGTAGAGCCTTTCCAGGGGTGTCACCATGTTTATGGAACTTCCTTCTCAACAATATAGGTGTGATCTCCATTTTTCCCCACTTTTAAAAAAACTGGGATACCTTTGTTATTTGCCAGTTCTTTTGACATTTGGAGTGCTCACAATTGTTTCCCATTCTTGCTGTTTTAATGTTCTCCCTTGTTGCTATTTAATGTTCCATGTTCAGCCAATTTTAATTAACACATGCATGGCTCCATATCACTTTACACTGCTGCAGCATCAATGTTATTGAACTGGCTGTGATTTTTATGTTATATTGCAATGATCTTTATGGGGTTTTTGTGTGTGTGTGTGATCAAATGACCAAATTATATAGCCAGCATGTCCATAGTGGAGGGGATATAACTCTTTGCTTCAGTGATTTTGTGTGATGCTTCATCTGCCACCAACTGTGGTAGAGGCTGCTTAACTACCTGTCTGCCATACTGGCTTAACTGCAGTGAATCAAAAATGGCTAAAAATAAGTCTCCTGTAATTTGTTCTTTGGGGTAGTCTCTGCATGACTCATCCTGTGTGCAAAAAATGAGTAGATGGAGCTCCAATCTGATTAATCACGAGCACTTGCGCTTTGCTTCCTTGGGTGGTGGCTGAAACATTTCATTTCCATTTAGATCAAATGATTCTTCTTCTCCGAGTTCAGAGGAAAGATTGCTTTCTATTGTTCAACAGAAACTCAATAGTGTTTCTTTTGCTTTTGGGCTTAGTAAAGCAATGCAGCAGAGGTTTATCCATAAATCATAGTCTCCTGAGGAAATACTGAGGGATAAATTTGGGGGGTGGGGGGTTCCCTACTATTTCTGTTATGTTTGCTAGCTGAGCTTCAGGGGTAATTCAGCTTTTAAGTTTTAACTAGTTTGGCTTTATCAGAAAATAAATCTGCAGAGGCCTGGAGAGCTAACAATATCCTTCTCCGTGAAAAAAGTGAAGGGTTTCTATGCTTCATTAGGGTACATGGATGCTTCCAACATCCACCTGGTTTCTGTGAGTTGTCCCCTCATATTTTCTTTACTCTGTGCCCTACGTTGTAATGTCTGGAAAGGCTCCTGAATGTAAGGTAAAGCAAATTAAAGTTGGCATTTGCTTAAGCGTTGCTTCTGATGTTCTCATTTCTGCCTCCCCTACGAAGTAAAATGACTAGCAGAAATCACTTTCTTTGCAGATTAAAAACAGGACTACAGATGATATGCAGCACAGGGTGAACTACAGTACTGAAATAATAATGGAGACAGTTTCTCAGATAGCATTTTGATGGAAATGGGTGCAGTCAAATTATCCATTGAAAATGACTAAGAATGAATAATCAGAACTGTTCTAATTTTCCAGCAAGAGTAATATACTGGCATTAAATGTATCTGGGGTGTTTGCTCATTAGCGTTCATTAGAGTAATTATTGAACTAGATGGGGTTTCAGATTGCAGAAATCAAGATTACATCTAGTGATTGACTTCACACATCTGGTGACTGAGCAGCACATTATAATGAAATATAATGAAAGTAACAAAGCTATTGCTTGTTATATATCTCCCTGCCTGGCACCCACTTATGAAACAATAGTGAGGTTGTGCTTTGACTTGTGTTTCCTTTCTCTTCAGCCATCCCATTATGGATCAGTTGAGCTGTGAAGAGCTTGATACAGATCTCAAACTTCCAGGTTAAGACAGAGCTGCCAAGTCTTGAAAACTACAGACCTGATAACTGCATGGTAGTGTGCAGAAGATCAAGCAGAATCAGGGATAGCATTCAAGAGGAACAGTATTCCAATATTTAGGGAAATGGTGCATATTTTCTGCAACTAAGCTTGATGTAAGATGTAATATTTTCTCCTGCTGGCAATAGATCCATGCATAATATAAGATCAATACCAATCAAGCTAACACAAATGAGACTATAAATGTGCTACCAGCAAAACCAGAGCTAAAGTAACTGAGCCCAGTGGCAGACTACCTGTGAAGTCATGTTGTGTAGCACATATGCACACATTATCAAGTAATAGTAAAATCAAGAAATCAACCAATTTAGAAGGCATTCTAAAATGTTCTCATTTCTTACAGATGGAAAACAGTGCAGATGAATGTGTAGTTCCAAGGACAACACATGGATCTATCACAAAAACAACAACATATGAAGCAGTGTCCAGTAAAGGAAGTAAGGCAAGTTACTACATCAAGGTTACAATATGAAAACACATTCATACCATGCATACACACACTACTTACTTTAAAACATATAGACAGCACACATTCAAACATATTCATTCTCCTACATGCACACACAAACACACATTCACACACACACACACAAAATACACAGTACAAGATATATCTGCCTATTCTGCCATTTTCACCTGCCATTTTCTACCTGACAAAATGGTGTCATGCCTTTGCCAGACCATCATTTTCCTTTCTTCTTTTACTGCACTTGTTAGGCAAACTGAGCTGGTGGATCCTGTCACTCGAGAGGGCTTTGGGCAGGAATATATGAAAGACCCAGAGCTTGAAAATGTAACGTTGTTGAATGTACTGTAAACTCCCAGAAGCCCCAACTAGCATATTGGCGGCTAGGGAGCTATGAGAGATTTAGTTCAGGCAACTAATTTTTCAGGCTCTGGGAAGGCTGCTTCAAACAGCCCCATTATTTTCCTAGGCTAAAGCACATGAAGATGAAGCATATAACTATTGAACTGGGGTTCACTCATTGCCTATAAGGGGCTGGAGAAAGGCTCAGGCTGTCGTTTTAAATCATATCTTCATAGATCATGTTCCCATGACTTTTCACTCTGTCCAGTAATCCATCATGCAAGAGGGTAGCTGAATATTCAAATGCAGTAGCAGCATACCTTTTATGGGGAGAAAACCACAAAGCTAAAGAAAAAGCAGAGAGCTAATAAAATGACTCCTTCCTCTTTTTCCAAAATGGAGGTGAGAATGCTCCAAACTATTAAGGCAGGTTTGTTTGTTTTTATTCTGCTGGGCATTTGGTGATGCTTGCTCAGGGTCTGGGTGCCTCAAACAGAATGGACTTTTCTATTGAGCAGACAAGAGCAAATGACCATGCTAGAACTGGGTACAACTTCATATGGCCTGCCAGAAGTCACTGGGCCTGTTGGTGCCCTCTTCTTCTGTCTTGCTCCCCTCTGTATCTTGGACCAAAGCTCAGAGGAGCTAATTATGCTAGGCTGTCATTCTCTGTTCAAGCTTCACGTTCCCTGATATTCATGTCGAAAATACAAGAATGCTCAGCATTTCAAAAGTTGGAAATAGAGATTATCACAAACAGATGGCATAGGGACAGGATCGCTCCCCCATCCTTATCCTATCCATGACAGCGATCGTACAGAAGCCTTTCATAATGTAGTGCTGATCCTGTCATTATCTTGGCATTGCAGTGGCATTGCATTAACATGAACTCCTGTTGATGCAAAATGCCAGGCAATGCCACTTTAATGATGGGACAATGACAGGCTCAGCGCAACATCATACAAAAGTGTTTTACACAGTCGCAGTTACTCACACTTTCTGGATGGGATAGTGTCCAGATAAGCTTGACATCATCTGAAAGTTCTCCCTGTGATTGCATGGAAAGGATGGGATGGGACAATGACGTCTTGTCCCCCATGTGATAATCTCTGATAACAACAACAACAACAACAACAATAATGTTTATTTATATCTTCCCACCTCTCCCCATTGGATTGAGGCAGGATCACAACAGAGTTCTAAAAATACAATTAAAACGTTACAATATTATTACCACACAAGTTAAAACCACAGTTCAAACATAAAATCAACAATCATGGGGTCAGATGCTCTCGTTCCATACAGAACAGTCTATAATTCATATAAGGTCAGGTGGGTATGCATGTCGAAAAAGCTGTCTTAACCGCCTTCCTGAAAATTTCCAGGGATGTAACAAGGCGGATCTCCTCTGGGAGTCCATTCCAACGCCTGGGGGCAGGTATACTAAATGCTTTTGGGGAAGTAGAAAGATATTTAGATGCTGGTACCTCTAACAATTTCTTCCTATTTGTTCTGAGAGTGCGCGGCAGATTGTATAGGGAGATGCATTCCTGTAAGTAACTCGGGCCCAAGCCATGTAGGGCTTTAAAGGTAATAACCAACACCTTGAATTGTGCCCGGAAGCTATTTGGAAGCCAGTGTAGATCTTTCAGAATAGGTGTTATGTGGTCAAATCTCAAGGATCTGATGACCAACCTGGCTGCCACATTTTGCACTAATTGAAGTTTCCGAACTTGGTACAAGGGTAGCCCCATGTAGAGCGCATTGCAGAAATCAAGATGAAAGATTACCAGAGCATGTCCTACAGCTTCAAGGTCCCTTTGGTTGAAGTAGGGTCACAGTTGGCATACCAACCGAAGTTGATACCAAGCACTTCTGGCCGTCGCATCTACTTGAGATGACAAATGTAGAGATGGATCCAGAAGTGCTCCCAAACTGCGAACGTTGTCCTTCAGGGGAAGTGTGACCCCGTCTAGGAGTGGTTGACAAATTTCCTTCCCCGGGTCTAAGGATCCTATGGCAAGTACCTCCATTTTCTCTGGATTCAGCTTGAGTTTGTTTTCCCTCATCCAGCCCATTACGGACTCAAGGCAGGGATTCAGAGGGGAGATGTCATCCTTAGTCACTGTAACAGTCGGGGACATAGAGAAGCATATTTGGGTGTCATCAGCGTACTGATAACCCCATGCCCCATGTCTCTGGATGATCTCTCTCAGCAGTTTCATGTAAATGTTAAACAGCATGAGGGACAAGATGGTGCCTTGAGTGACGTCAGATGTTAGCTCTTTTCTAGAAGTGCAACTGTCCCCCAGCCTCACCATCTGGAATCTGCTCGAGAGGTAGGATCAGAGCCACTGGAGCGCAGTGCCCCCTATACGCAACTCCCTCAGGTGCTCCAGAAGGATACCATGGTCAATGGTATCGAAAGCTGCTGAGATGTCCAAGAGCTCTAACAGGGTCACACTTTCCCTGTCTGTGCCCAGCATCAGCATTAATTTTCAGCAACTCCTCCTCTTATCAGGCTAGCCAAACTTCTCTGAGATATTAATTGATACCTTTGGGATTTTTTCACCTGTCTTCTTCCTGCCTCCTTGTTATCTATCTTCTACTAGAAATGAAACTAGCTTAGTTCTAAGTTACCTCAGCAATCTTTCAAGGTCTTTGCTATCTTTTATGCAATTCTTATGATAAAGCCTTACTTTGTTTCTTTGGCTAATGGTGTCTTTGCTCCTTACCCAGAATTGCTAGCTGCTGCACAAATACACTCTTCATTAATCCATATACTGTATAATCATCTTCACACATTGTTGTGGTAGCAGTGCAACCAGTGTTGTCTCATTTATTGTGAGAAGAGAGGAAGACAAGTGGACCTGTTTAGTAATGTATATCTGGGATGTTCAAATAACTATATTTTGAGTGCTCTTCTCTTGAATATTCCAGAAGGGTTTCCAGTTATATATTAGGCTCCATGTGTGAAAACTAAAATGGGAGGCAAAATCTCTAGACATCACTCTTTTGAAAGTACAATCCCTCTGATGACCTGGCCAGTAAAAAAAAACAAAAAACCCCCAATATGTTAAGCAATACCTAGAAAATGCTCCCAACAGTTGAGAGACTGGTTATAAGGTCTATGGCTAAACTTGGTGTGTGGGAGGAATGATCATACATCTTTCCTGGGTTTTTTTGTGACCTTGTTAATATGGGAAGGGGCTAGCTTTTGTTCTCTCCATGTTCAGTTTTGGAATATTGGTATCATAATTAAAGGTCTATAAATAACTGAGAGAAAAAAAATTATTAGAAAGATCTGTCTCAAATGCCCTGCTTCATTTGAAAGACTGCAGGTCATTTATAATATTATTAATGAATAATACCCTTTTAGAGGCCAGAACACAGTGTAAAAAGGAATTAAAATTACCTTTCAGCATCTCCAGTTGATGAATTAATTTTACCAATTAAGAGATTAGATTTTTTTTCAGCCATAACAGTAATTAGCAGTACCGTGATGTTATTGAAGATGATAAGGATTATAGATATCTAGGAAGATATTTCTTTTCTTTAAAAAGTTTGCTAGCCAAGAATACACAGTTGATTTCTTTAATTCTTTAGTGAGGGTGACCCCAGATTGGTAATGTTACCAACAGAGAAATAGGATAAAAACACAATTTTCCACTTAACTCTTTCAAAGAATATACATCTCCTGCAGGAATCTAAGAAATAAGTTGGCGAGTGCGAAACAAGCTTTGGACCTAGTGTATGGCTTTTCCCAGTCTGTCACCTTCACATTTGTTCAACTATAAGTCTATCCACTCCTATTTTCCATAATATATATTTTAATCTATTAAATTTCATATTTAAATTGTGTGCTTTCCATTAATGGTGCATAAGCAATAAAACCATTAAAACCATTCTGTGTGTATGTGCCTTCAAGTCACCCGTTAATTTACGGCAACCACATGAATTTCATAGGGTTTTCTTAGGCAAGGAATACTCAAAGTACCATAATTAAAATGATTAAAATCATCACAACGAACATCAAAACATAATTTAAAAGGCCATGTTGAAGAGATGTATCTTCACATCCTTCCTAAAGGTAGCAAGAGAGGGAACTGATTGCAATTCTTGGGGGAGAGCACTCCATAATCTGGGAAGAATACAGGAGAAAGCTTCTGACTAACATAATCATCATTATAAAATAATTTCACATTCTTACAAAGTCTCCTAAGCATCATGTTTATTCAACAGTTGCCATATGCCAAAAATGGAAGACATCATAATGTACAGTACAATCAAAATATGAAGCAGGATTATTTTATTACTTCTCAGTTTCAAAAGCTCAGAGTCAGCAGTATTATCCATCAAATAAATTTATATTAATTTTAATGTAAACACACACCGTTTAATTCCTCGCTCAGCTGTGGAAACCTATTGGATGACCTTGGGTGAGTCACACACTTTCAGCCACAGAAAATCCTGTGTTACATTCACCTTGAGATCACCATAAGTCAGAAATGACTTGAAGGTACACAACAACAAAAACAACAACAACACAACATATACTTAAAGCAAATAAAATTGAACATAAAATCTCTTCAATGAGACTATATTTTATAGAGCTCTGAGGATAGTTGTGCCTGACTTCTATAATCAAATTAATAAACTAAATTCTCTGAAGATAATTTTTTATAAAATTATGATAGTATCAAAGCTAACCAGCATTTCTCAGTAATGACTGTTATCTTGAGAACAATTACAGTCAGAAAAATGTAAAAAACCAGAATACTTTCCTGGATATTACATTACATGGAAAGTATAAGCAGAAGAGACTCTCCTGTTTGAGAAGTCATTCTCCATGTGTCAAGGCTGACAGACATAGCAATGAAAATAGTGATTTGGGGCCCTTTTATTCTAAACAATTCTAGTAAAGTACTATGATCTTACTTTAACTGACATGAACACATCCAATGGAATGGGGGGGGGGTTGTAAGTCATTAGCTCTTGATGAGTGAGAATCATGAATGCCTTTTCCTAAAGTGGAAATCCCAACAGATCAAGATGCCATATCAAAATAAAAAAAAAAAAACAAAAATATTAAAAACAAAAAAACGACTACTTACAGTAAGATTATCTTTTCACATTTTAGGACTTTGACAGATTGTCAAAAAGTTATAATCCCATACAGCAGGCAAGTTGCTTTTGTAATTTTTCATCTTTTCATGTAAAAATGAAGCAAAAAATTACATCCATATCAACTCATATGTTTCAAAATGCCAATGCACACAGTTTGTATAACCATGTTAATTGTATTTAATATGTTTGTAGTCTATTTAAATTATTTTTGTTATTTTGAGTTGTTTGTACAGTTGCCCCTCCATTATTGCAGACTTGGGATCCATGTCCCTCACTTATGCACAAGCGGCAAATGTAGGGGGATAAAATGGGGTGAGTGCCCATGGGCACACACCACCATTCAAGCCAATGGGGCTTGAATATTCACAATTTTTGTTTTCACAGGGAAGGGCGTCTGGAACAGATCCCCCAAGAAAATGGAGGGGCGACTGCATTGATTTTACTTGTACACAACTCTGACATCTTTTGATACAAGTTTGGATATAAATATTCTAATAATTAAATTAATAGATAAATATTTAGCTGTTTGCAAAAAAATGGTCAGTCTTCATATCTGTATTCCAGTTGTCAGTACTGGGAATTATAATAGCGATCACCTGTTGCTTTGCAAGAATATGTCTACTATCTAAAGACGTATATGCTGAATTCTGAATGCTTTCAGTGATAAACCTTGTATCTCATCATATATGGCTTTGTGTCCAGGCAGTTGCTTTCAGCACTGTGTGAAAATAATTTCATATCATAGAATCATAGAGTTGGAAGAGACCACATGGGCCATCCAATCCAACCCTCTGCCATGCAGGAAATCCAAATCAAAGCATCCCCGACAGATGGCCATCTAGCCTCTGCTTAAAGACCTCCAAAGAAGAAGACTCCACTACACTCCGAGGGAGTGTGTTTCACTGTCGAACAGCCCTTACTGTCAGGAAGTTCTTCCTAATGTTGAGGTGGAATCTCTTTTCTTGTAGCTTGCATCCATTGTTCCGGGTCCTGTTCTCTGGAGCAGCAGAAAACAAGCTTTCTCCCTCCTCAATATGACATCCTTTCAAATATTTAAACAGGGCTATCATATCACCTCTTAACCTTCTCTTCTCCAGGCTAAACATCCCCAGCTCCCTGAGTCCTGGCTCTTATATTACATCTGCCAGTACTTTTAGTACCCTTGGATGTAGTTCATCTGTTCCTGGAGACTTAAATTCATTTAGATTAACAAGGTATTCCTCTACTATCTCTTTACTTATTCTGTACTGAAATTCCCCTAATCTGTCCTCTGCTCCATTATCCTCAGATTGAGCAACCTTTTTCTTTTCTGAGAAGACTGAGGCAAAGAAGGTGTTGAGTAATTCCCCTGTTAGCATTTTGCCATCTTCTGCATGCAGTGGCCCTACCATTTTCTTCTCCTTCCTTTTGCTGTGGACATATCCAAAAAAGCCCTTTTTATTCTTTTTAACCTCTCTAGCAAGCCTGAGTTCATTCTGCACTTTAGCTTTTCTGATTTTACCCCTACACATGCCTGCTATTTCTTTGAATTCCTTTTTCGCGATTTCTCCCTTTTTCCATTTCTTATACATGTTCCGTTTAAAACTTAGCTCAGTTGAAAGTTCCTTAGTCATCCATCCTGGTTTCTTGAGACACCTCCCGTTTTTCTTTCTCACTGGAATTGTTTGAAATTGTGCCTTCAGTATCTCTCTTTTGAGAAACTCCCATCCGTCCTGAACTCCCTTATCTTTTAGTATTTCTGACCACGGGATCACCCTCAATACTTCTCTAAGTTTACTGAAATCTGCTCTCCTAAAGTCTAGAATGCATGTCTGACTATGCCTGGCTTCTCCTTTCCATTATATAACAAACTCCAGGAGAACATGGTCACTTCCACCTAAGGATCCCACCACTTGCACCCCATTAACCAAGTCATCCTTGTTGGTTAGGATCAGATCTAAAGTAGCTGAACCCCTTGTTGCCTCTTCCACCTTTTTTTTTACTTATTATTTACTTTTTTACCTTTAATTATTTACTTTCTGTTTGCACTTTCAAATTTCACTTATTTGTGCTTTTTTCATTTCCATTCTTCTGATCTAAGTTCAGAGTAAATTGTCAGCCAAAGATTTAGGCTGTTCTGTCTTCCCTGCAATGCTCTCATCTTTGCTAGTCTCTTCCATTAGATAATTGTTCTGCATAACTGTTTAAAAGCCCATTATTCAACTATCAGACTTCCTTCTGGAGACAGAATAGGGCAAGGAGGGTGGTGAGAAGGAAGGGCAGAGAGAGTCATTCATATAAACAGATGATGAGACAGTGATTGATTGAAGGAAGTCCAGATACCTCCATGGCTGACAGAATCAATCTGATCTAAAATATTGCTAGGAGACATCCTTACTGAATGCATCCAGTGTTGAATAATTATTGTGCTTTAATGCAATATACACAACATTCACAGCCAGGAAATCATAGTATGAAAAGGCAGCAAAAACTGTATGAAAAATGAGGGCAATTTTTTTCCTTGTAAATGGAGGATTCTCATAACCAATTAATCTTTGCAAAGGAAAAAATGTGGACAGTGTAAAAATAATTTAAGATACGTGCCGATTCAGCTTCTGTCTGGAAAATATTCTGGACATTTGGAAATGGATAAAGGAACAATGCCAGTTCCTAAACACAGTGACCCATAGTTGATATATAGATTTTTCTGCAGACAGACACTTCAAAGCTTTCAGACTGCCTTTTCAAAACAATATACTACACATGATCAACCCTATACTACATCAGAGGAAAATATAGCTTAAGCACTCTTTCAAATGGGGGCATCTCCTATGGGCCACACCTGTACATTTTCTTGAACCTTTGGATGCTTGAATCATAGTTATTCTGTACACACAGACTGGGGCTTCTAGATCTATTGGCAGCACACACAAGTTTTTCACTAACAGTTGTGGCTAGTCACCTTGCAGGAGCAGTGCCCAACATCCTGTTAGTTATGTATGCATACTTAATTCTTCTTTACACAGATGTAGTCGAATAATGGAATAATAGAATCATAGAGTTGGGAGAGACTCCCTTCCATGCAGCAACAGGAACACAGAATCACAGCACCTCAACAAATGGCTATCCAGCCTCTGTGTAAAAGCTTCCGAAGAAGAAGACTTCACCACTCTCCAAGTGAGTGTGTTCCACTGTCAAACAGTTCTTACTATCAGGAAGATCTTCCTAATGTTGAGGTGAAGTTGTTTTATTGAAGAGGTTGGCATTCCCTCCACAATGACCAAAGCCCCCACCCCATTCACTCTGTCACTGTAAAAGGCACCATTAATGGTAAATCTGTTATTGATGACAGTGGAGATCAAAGAAGCACATAGCTATGTCCCCATAGCCAGATGAAAGTCAATGACATCATCCATGAAGACCTCTAGAGGACCTCAGCTGCATCCAACATTCCTTCTGCACTATGGCTGTAGTGTTTATTGGCACTTTTTAAAGGAAAGAAGTTTATTCGTGCAAGGGCCTCCTTGCCTTGCAGGCATAGAAGCATAGCTACAAAGTATTCATTTCAGGCAAGCTATTTGGACAAAACATAATAAAAGCCTAGACACACTATCTAACACATTTTCCTAACTACTCACGCAGTGATGGGATTTGTAGTCCGTGTTGAGTTTTTCAGATACCAGGAGCTGCCCTCATGGCCTAGCTCCACTGGCATCGCTTTGCCTGCCTCCGTGCAAGCACAAAGCATGGTTTCCCCCCACAAGAGGAGAGAGGGAGAGACAAAGGACCGCATGGCCGCACAAGCCTTTTTAAAGATTTCCCATCCAATGATCTTAAATCTCGCGACCCTACTCTCTGACTGGTCAGTTAGACCTTGCATCAGCTATGATGTCACAGTTCATTAGAATGTGATGTCAGCTCTCATTAGCATGTACTTCTCCTTAGATTAACCCTTTGTAGTCAGGAGAAGTTTCCAAATGACAGGATGACATAGTCATCACACTAGCCTTCCCAGGCATTGCATTATTGTCGCTTCCTATCTGATGTTCTTTTGTTGCCTGTTTATCGAACCATTTCCTGTATTGCTATGTATTGTATATGTATTATCCTACTTGAGAGTATGTATTTTCCCTGGATGAAGATTAACCTTCCATTTTGAAGCCAAGCCCTCCCTCCAGTCCATCTGCCTTGGTCCAGGCCTCGGAGGTAGAGAGGAACTGCTGGACTTCTTACCTTTTCCCGCCACCACTCCCTTCTCCTTCTGTGTCATGTCTTTTTAGATTGTAAGCCCGAGATTGCATGTACAGTGCTGTGTAAATTTACAGTGCTTCATAAATAAAGGTTAATAATAATAATAATAATAATAATAATAATAATAATAATAATAATAATAGAAAATATTACTTTTAATCACCAGATTTTGTAATGACTTTAACGATTACATAAATGTTAATTGAGATTTAGTTTTCAGTATACTTCAGGGATATCTTCAGCCTTGTCTTAGTGGGGCTATCTCTATCATTTTATATCATAAACTGCAACTTCATTAAGCTTTAGATGCATAGAAGTAAACATCTATGAAAGCTTGTGCTACCAACTTCATTTTCTGACTCTCAAAGATGCTACAAGATCTCTTTGCCTACTCATCTAACCTAACATTGGCCCATTCCGGACAGGCGTATAGTACGTCCCCAGGACGTACTAGGGTTAGGAAGGGGTGTCACTTCCTGACGCCCTTAACCCGAGTACAGACTGGGTCCGTACAAAATGGTGGTGCCCGTTCTACAAGGGCACCGGCATTTTGACGTTGCGGATGCATAGTATCCGGACATCGCGCAGCAGAAGTGACACCATGAATGTGTGACTAGCGCCTCGCAGCGCCACTTCTGGGGCGCAAAAAGAAGTGCCATTTTGGCGCTTCTTTTTTGCTGCACCCGGGAACTGTGCAGTTTGGCAGCTGCGGTTCCCGGACACAGCAACAGCCGGTGGAGGCAGACCGCCACTTTTAGGCGATTTGTAACATGCCATAGCTATGTGTTTGGATTAGTTAAGTATATTTAGCTAAGTAGCATCCCTTGGACCACCCCCCCCCACCCCTAAACCTGATTACATAATCTCCTTGTAAGACAAATCACCGGCAGAATCAACTTTAACAATTGACATGGTGAGTTAAATGTCAAGAGTAAGAAGGATTTTGGCATCCAGATGTTTTGAACTTTGATTTTTCACAAATACCAACTGGCAGGATAATGGTACATAATTGTAGGAGTTCTAGTCTAGAACTCTGTAAGGTAGAAGTTTCCCCAGTTCTACTATAAGCTGGGATCCATAATCAAAATCTTGGTTTGTGTTGCTTTCCCACATAAATGCATGGCAAATATACATTTGTCATTCATTTACAACTGAAAAACAGAGTCATTCATCTTTTTTTTTTAATCTGACAGGCTCATTCTCATTCTCTTTAAGAAAAAGTAAATCAATTATCATCTTTTGACAGGCAAGGAAATTGTGCCCTGGGGATACAGGTGATTTGCTCAAGGGGATCAAAGATTTGCTATGAGAAGTGCTACATCTAAAACAATTAGCTTGAAGAGGATTTTTGTGTGTGTGTGGCAACCTCAAAACCTAAATAGTTATGCAAAAGCAAATAGAAGGTGATATTTGGGTGGGGAGGCATGCTTCTCCACTTGGAAATAGATTTGGCTCTCTTCTAAGGGTTTGTTGACAGAGAGGCAATTCAGATGGTGAAAATAATCCAGGATGAATATGGGTTGAATCTTTGTTGTTCAGAAACATTTTGAATGCATCCAATTAAGCTGGGAAGCCCTGCCAAAACCCCACTTATCCCAGGATAATTGATATTGAGGGTTTTCCCTGAGTTTTTTTTAAATTGCATTGTTGGCGATGTGCATAACCAATGTGAATAGACCTGGGATAAAACTCTGCATGCCTTGAATATGTTTTGAATGCATTTGCATCATCAACTCCATCTTTAATTGCCTGTTGGAATGTGTGAGTACCTGAACCCCCAAGGATGCACATAGATGTGGTTCCATAGTGTGACAAGAATGGAATGTGTGAGAGAGATTATTTGCAATAATACACTTTAAAAAAAAGATGTCTGAATGACCCCAGAGTTAGAGCTTTGAAACATTGTATTTAAACACACTGCCATTTTAAAGGTCATTTGCAATCTAGTTAAATAGTTAATTTAGACTTGGTTGTATTTTTCCCCTTCAAAACTGTTACATTTCTGTCTCCCTATATGATCAGATAGAAGTGATCTGAACTATTGTATCAAATATTCTGAGGGTGGATTGAGGGTAACATGTCAGATACAGCTCACAGTTTTATTAGTTCCATAAACAAACATTGATGTTTGCTATATCACTGCAATAAAAATCCAGTTGGAGCCCAGTATTTTTGTTCAGTTTTTTAACGTGTGTTAGACATATTTAAATGTCTCTACCATATATTTCTGCTAAATATCATAAAGGCACCAGATTCTGTCTGATTTGGAAGCTAAGCAGGTTTAGCCCTGGTTAACACTTGGATTGGAGACCACCAATGAATATCAAGTGCTTTAGAACCGAAGGCCCTGGACAGATGGGCCTATAGTGCGCCCTCATCACATGCTAGGGGTTGGCCGAGGGCACACTACCCATACGTGCCTCACCCCAGCACATGATGAGGGCATCAAAATGGCAGCGCTCTGTACACACGGGTGCCACCATTTTGACTTGACAGATGCTTAGCGTCCACATGCCACACCCCTTGTGATATTGCGAGTGCACCATTGGTGCACTGTGGTGTCACAATGGCACCGCAGAAAGAACTCACTTTGTGGGTTCTTTTTGCCACATGAGGAAGCCGCGCAGTTTGTCTGCTGCAGTTTCCTCACATGGCAAAACAAGACGCCAGCAGACCGCCCTTTTTGGGCGGTCTGTACCCGCCATAAAATCATAGAGTTGGAAGAGACCAAAAGGGCCATCCAGTCAACCCCCTGCCAGCCAGAACTCTCAATCAAAGCACCCCTGAGAGATGGCCCTATTTATTAGGCTATATTTCAGAGGAAAGAACAGGCAAAAAACCCTATAAGTATTCCTTGCCTAGGAAAACGCTATGAAATTCATGGGGTTACCCTAAAACAGGTGACTTGAATGTACACACATACATTACACACACACACACACACACAAATCTTACTCCATGGACCTTCTCATGGGGTCACAATGGCATGGAAGCTATTCCCTCATGAAGTTGCCCAATGAATCTGTAAAATATCAGATACCTGGTAGCAGGTAAATACAATGATTCAGGCTTATCAAATGGGGTTTCCTCATTTAATGAACATATACATGGGAAAATACAAAAGATGGAAAGACATGATCCATAATCACCTCTGTACTTTTGAAACAGTTACATTTAACTTCATACTTTTTTTGCATCATTCAGTTCCAGTCCTCCAGAAACTAATGGCAGATATGTCCAGGTCAGTAGAAACATCAGCTTCTGAGCATAGTATACATTGAGAGGGGGAAGATGCACTTTTCCCAGTTTTTAATCTATGAATGATTCCACTGAACTTTAGCCCCTACATGGACAAGACAAACAATGTCATTACTTAAGTAGCAGTTCAAATTCTGATTCTTAAAAAAAATGTAAAGATTTTGGGCTCCATCAGCACTGCAGATGCCACAACAAACCACAGTCACCAGAATTCCATAGCCTTGAGCCATGGCAGCTAAAGTGGAGTCAAACTGGATTCTTTCTGAAGTGCCAATGAAACCTTGGTTTCTAAATTCTATTCAAGTACTGTAAGTCTCTGTGGAAAAGGAATTTCTGGGATATCATCCATAAGTCATGCCTTCTTGTACCAGAAGTGGGAATCTCCTCTCTCTATTTTTATTTGATCTATGTATTCAAAATGTTTTGATTTCCTCTTCTTTGCTGAGGACACTATTTTTTCTTCAAGAAGTTACAGTAGTTATTGTTTTCCCATTTTCTGGGGAGAATATCCATGAGGATCCAACACCAGTAATGACAGTTAAATTACATCTACACATGAGAACCTGAGCCTTAGGGACTCTTGTAACCAAGTATAGATCAACTCCTGTTTTCTGTCTCATTTCCTATCCTAAGATGGCTATCCTGAGATAATAAATCTAAATGTCCTCTCTTTATTTAACCATACAAGATTATCCAGAATAATTATTCCTGTCTCTACCACAAACTCTTATTGTACTACCTTAATATAGGTACCAACTATTCCTACAAGGGCAGCATGATTCCAGTTCTCATCCTACACAAGATCTCCATATTCTTCTCTGGTTTTAAAAAATAATATTATGGACATGGAGAAAGTTAATTCTAGAAGTGGCCATGGCCTAAATGTATTTTCACACAGAGCCAGGCATACTGCATATATGTACTTTCTCAGAAACTAATTCCAGATCTTCCTCTCCCAAACACCTGACCAGCACAACCACTGATTTTAAGGCCACAGTAGTTATGTACACTTTTGGCAGTTAGTGTGGGGAAAAAATCCATTTCTACCCTTGTCTATATGCTCATACCTCCTAGCTGGCTTTAAACAGCTAGGTGTCTATATACACACATATGCTTACACATAAAGATGAGAGATGGATTCTTCAGTCAATATTACTCTCACTGGGTATTAGCTGATTTTAGCCTCACCTTTACTACAGCAGTCTTCATAGACACTGTTATTCTCCTAGCTTAGTCTCTTGCCAAAATGGAAAAATAAACAGTAGATCTAACAGTGCATAATGTAGAAAATTATACATCCATTATATTTGATTAACTTTATTATACTCATTCTACCATTAAATCTCAATAGGAAATGAAAAGATAATGCCAATAATTCTGCTCCTCTGGGACTTTTAAATCTTGTACAGAATAATGATCTAATTGCTAAATCCTTCAGTTTCTTAGATAATTACCATCCATTTAACAAGATTATAACCAAAAATTACTTGGTTATAAGGTATAAATTGCAGCAATTAAATTTAAACCATGTGTTCTTCACAAGTTACTTTTGAAGACAAGGTGAATAAACAATAATTATTATGCAATAATTCTTGAAGGAAACATTATAATAAACATCTCAAAATGGTAACAGCTCTAAGGCTGTTATTGTGTACCCACTCACCTAGGAATAAGTCCAATTGTGCCCAGTAGGATTTATTTCTACATATATGTGTATGCGATTGTGTTGTATGATCTTTTAAAAATACAAAGACAAATACAAAGTTTTGATAAGGAGATTTGAAAGTTGGCATTGGTCATAAACTGAATTATTCAAGATAACTATATAATGATATATAATGACTTATTATTATATGGATGTAATGTAAATTTAGTAATATGGTCTAAATACCCTAAGGGCACCATATCCCATCTGATTTTGGAAGCTAAGCAGGACCAGACCTGGTTAGTACTTGGATAGGAGACTGCCAATAATTATCAGGTGCTGTTGGTTATATTTCAGAGGAAGGAACTGGCAAAACCACCTCTGAATATTCCTTGTTTAGGAAAGCTCTTTGAAATTCATAGGGTCATCATAGCTCAACAGGCAAATTGAAGGCAAACACATATATAATATATCTTTAATGTTACTACACTGCTCTAGAAGTGCTCACACTTCACAGTATTATCACTGTATTTTACTCTGAAGAAAACCGCACTATGTTCAATGGCACTTACTCCCTAGGGAGTGTGTGTTGGACTATAGTACCACCATATCATCTCTAAAATAAGTTCCATTTTGTTCAGTGGGATCTCCTCCTAACTGGATATATTGCCCTGATCTTTAAAAGGTCTCAATTTCTAAAGAAAAAAGAACTCATGCTATATTCTTGGACATAAATCCAATAGCCAGTACCTAACAAAAGAGATTCATTGAATCAATGGGACTTAGCCAAGCGATGACCTTTCATTCAGCAATTTATTGAATAGATCTTTTGGAACCAGCCATTGGATTTAGGTCTTGATCCTAGAAATACTAACTCTGCCTTCTAGATACATGTCTACTCTTGATGCCATACTGAGAAGGAAGCTTGCACATGTTCCTAATGGTATGTCTTCTTCCTTCACATTTTTCAGGACTAAGTTAGATAACAGTCTCCTAAGGAAAGTCTTGTTGGTACGCTTGTGCGACCCAAAGAGCACACCGCTGAAGCTTTGTGCCTGGAACACAGGCAGATAAAGAAGAAGAGAGTGAGAAAAACAGAGAGAAAGAATCCAAGAATCCAACACTTTCTCCAAGGTATCTAGCTGAACTATACTGTAGCTCCCAAAGTGAAGTCCGAATCAACCACCGCTGCCAACCATGTGGTGATCCCAGGTGTTCAAGCAGCCACCCAGCCACCCTGTGCTTGGCTCTTGACCCCTAGGGGATCCCTTAAACTTTCCCTACTAGGGTCTCTTAGGTCTCCATTCCCGTCCCCTGCTGAGTGGAATGAGACCCCCTTGAGATCCTCTATCTCTAGCTGCCACCACGCAGTGAATTTTAACAAACGATTTCTCCTTAGCACACACCGGGACTTGCTAGGAATTTCTAGTTCCTCTCCTTGCTAACTTACGCAATTAGCCACCGAGCTAAGGCGCATGTACAGGAGCAGAACAGTAGACACCTTTAAAGAAAAATATTTATTTTAAAGAAATAGAATAGAATAAGAAGATATTATTCATGCAAAGCCTCCTTGCCTTGCAGGTACAGAAAGGATAGTTACAAGATGTTCATTTCAGGCAAGCTATTAGATAAACAAAACAAAAGCCTAAATGCACTAGCTAACACATTTTCTAGCTACTCACACAGTGATGGGATTTGCAGTCCTTGTTGAGTTTCGGGTGCAAGGAGTGGGCTCCTCATTGCCAGCTCTACCTGCAACCCTGAGTCTGCGTGTTGCAGACTCACAGCTGGTTCCCCCAAACAAATACACTCAGATGGAGAACACAAAGAAAGCATAGGGTTCTCCCCCCCCCCCACAAGATGAGGAAGGGGAGAGACAAAGGACCACATGGCACCCAGGGCCTTTTAAAGGCTTCTCATGGAATGTTCTTGAATTTCGCGGTCCTACTCTCTGATTGACCAGTTGGGCCTTACGTCAGCTATGATGTCACAGCTCATTAGCATGTGATGTCAGCTCTCATTAGCATGTCCCTCCCCCAGATTAACCCTTTGTGGTATGAAAGGAATCCTCAAATGACTGGAGGACCCAGTCATTACAACACCGCTGAAGCTTTGTGTCTGGAACACATGCCACAGAAGCAACTGAAGTTCAGTGCAGGCTAGAGAACTTCTCCCACACACAAAAGCTGCAAACATGACAGCACACTGAGATCTTTGAAGGAGACTTTTAATCTTCATTCCACTGTTAACAAATCTTGCTCACACTGACAGAATGTCTTGCCAGTACTATACACCACACACCAACCACACCAAGTATTGAAACTCCTCCCTTACATACATGTCAAATACTGGAGCTTCTGGTCCAACTCCTTGCAGTTGTGTTGCATTTCTTTCCTGTCCCCCATGTGGCGTGACTCTGCAAGTTTGCCACCTGGTGACTTCATGTCCTGCCAGTATCAGCTTCCTATGATACAGCAGGCTTCAAATGCTGAATCATCATGGTTTCTTCCTGAACCAGATTTACCTCTCACCTTTGTCCCACGTCCTGGACATTTTCCCTAGATGCTGCCATCCTGACAAATCCCTACTGCAGAAAGTACTGAGCTTTAATATCATAACTTTCCATATGATATACAATGCCAATTTGATTATGTAATGTTGCCATCCAAAAACATTGCTTACTTTCGTATTGCCCAGTGCTTTCTTCTTCGGCAATACACCTGATAATGTTCATTAATTATTTTCACAGAAAGCTATTTCTAGGAATGAGATAGAAATCATTCCTGTCTCCATTTAGTGATCCATTTAGTTTGTTATTGTTAACTGTCCTTGAGTTGACCTCAACTCATAGTGATCCCATGGATGAAAAACCTTCAAGGCCCCCTGCCCTCCACTGCTCAGCTCAAGTTTTGTAAATTCAGACCCATGACCCCTCCTAATTGTGCCCATCCATCTGCTATGCAGTCTTCTTCTCTTTCTACTGCCCTCTGCCTTTCCTAGCATTATTGACTTCTCTAATTGAGATGGCAAGTGGCAATATTCAATTTTTGTTCTATATAATCAATATCTAGTTCCCTTAAATGAATAATAAAAAGAGGCCCAAAAAGGGTAAACTTAACCATAGTAAAATTTTACTAAAGTAGAAATTTTAACATGATGGGTAAAAAGGTTGGCGTGACATATTTTGAAGGATAAATGCTGGTGCAGGATGTCTACTTTGAGTCAGAATAATGTATGTTGATAAAGGATTTGCATGTAATGTGTAGACTACTGAGTGCAAGGCCAGGGTTGATGCATATTATTTGGTGAGAGGCCTTTGATAAGAGAAAAGCTTGGAATGTGGCATAGGCTGCTAATGCATAAGTAATGAGATTTTGATGTATTCAGAATTCTTTTCCTGATTGAATTAACTTTTGTATATTTAAAACTGTTTACATCCAACAGAATTTTGTCACAGAAAGTCTTTGTTAAGATGTCTATAAAAAGGAGGACTTTACTTTTATTCTGGATCTCAGGGGTTAATTAGGATCCAAATCCTAAACTGACATCTTGCTAGCAAAATAAATTGTTTTCTTTACTAAACTGGGTCTTCCTTGCTTGTTTGCTGTTCTGTTCAAGAACCCATAATTCAAATTGGTTTATTAATATTGATTTCTATAATATAATGAATCATACCTTCTCATTTTATAGCCAAAGTACAGTGTGTCCTTGCTATCCACAGGGGATCCTTTCTGGATCTCCTGCAGATAGTAAAAAAAATGCAGGATCTTAAGTCCCGCTCTTCTCAATGAGTACACGCTCCAGTATGACCTGTTGCATGTGCGCTGCCTCTTCAGGATGCCAGAGTTTGCCATCTGTGGACACTCAAATCGCAGATGGCAAGCCCACACTTGTCCCATCCAACTCAGCAGGAGTGGAGGGGGACCCAGAGAACCATAACATGGTGTCGGAGAACTATAGTAGAAGCTTTACTAATTTATTTGTTGTTCTTCGTTATTATTATTTGTAAGGTTTATTTGTTATGTGTGCAGTGAAATTTCCCCAGAGATGTTGCTCTCTATGAATATGATTTACTAGGATCAGTCTCCCTGAGCATGTTACTGTCAGCATTCAAAAATTAATTATACATATGTATTCTCAGAATGTATTGAAGTATATATATATATATATATATATATATATATATATATATATATACACACACACACACACACACAAACAAATATCTAGAAAAAGCATCCAGTAACCAGTTAGACCCAAAATTCTTCTATTTAGACCAAGGCTAGGCAACTGTGTGGAGACAGGGCCAATTCTCTCCCTCCCCAGCTCTCCCATAGCAAGCCCAAACACCTCCATTTGGTTACTCTAAAAATGGTGGCTAGAAATGACAGGTATTGGGGCCATTTGATCCAGTGTGGCATAGTGGTGTCCATGTTGGAGTATGACTCTGGAGATCAGGGTTCAAATCCCTACTCAGCCATGGAAACTCATTGGGTGACCTTGAGTAAATCACACACTCTCTCAGCATGAGAGAAAGGTGAAGGTAAACACCCTCTGAAGAAATCTTGCCCAGAAAACTCGGGCACCTTAGGGTCATCGTAAGTCAGAAATGGTTTGAAGGCATACAAGTTTGAAGGCATACAAGAAGGGGGTTCTAGTTATTGAAAGTATAGTAGGATAGTGATATTTTGCCCATTTTCATGCATTGGGGGATTTTCTATGTGTTTTTCAGGAGGAATAACTATTCCAAATGACACCATATAACTCTCATTCTCTCTACCCTCCCTCCATGTATAGTGGTTTGATGGGGTTCAGGGGTCGCATATACCCATGGACTTCACTCTGCCTATTTCTGGTTTAGGCACTGGAATAATGACCTCTGAACACCTTGCAGAAGCCATTTGCCCATTTCCCCACAACAAATACAGATCCACCTCACTGCTATATTCATTCATTCATTCATTCATTCATTCATTCATTCATTCATTCACCTTCAACCCTGCCTTGCTCCCAGTATGGGACTCAAGGCAATTTACAATATAGATTAAATTAGAATACAAACACTGCTCTCAGTCTCCCAACAGGTAAGTAATCCCCCTCTATTTTGCCAGTTATACTGAGCATACCATTCATGCAAGAAGTTCAAAACTATGTACCAAGTGTTGCATATGTACAGCATTACCTTGTTGTTGTATGCCTTAAAATCACCTCCAGATTATGGCAATCCAAAGGCAAACCTATCACAAGGTTTTCTTGATGAGATTTCTTCAAGAGGATTTGCTATTGCCTTCTTCTAAGGCTGAGAAAGTATGACTTGCCCAAAGTCACCCAGTGGGTTTCCATGACTGAACAGAGATTCAAATCCAGGACTTTACCCCATGAGCCCTGTTCTCACTGTAACCATGCTTGTCAGTGGAAACAGTGAGTTTGTACTCACCACATCACCATAAATCTTCACAATCATACAATTGCTGCAGTGCCAATGTACCCTTTTTCTGACTCCCCTCCCCCCTCTGCCCCACCCAGCATGCCTTCTGTATGTGTGTATATGTGTGTGTGTGTGTGAGTGTGTGTGTGTTCACTTTTTTTGTGCAATTCCAGAGATGTGCTATTGTGATATTTTTTTAAAGGGAGGGGCAGAATGAGAGAACAAATAGAACAAAGTAATCAGGCTTTTTAGGAATAGTGAGAGGGACAGGGATGGGGAGAGGGAGAGGATAAGACACTGACACCACATAACTGGCAGTAACGCAACTGCCCTGGCAGTGATCTTTTTCCTTTGGGAAAAAGGAACTTGAAAGCTCACTGACAGGTTTCCCTCATGAATGAAAAGGAATACCATAAACATGGTTGGGGGATGCAGCAGCTATGGGGCAGAGGCATCATCATGCATAGGTTTCACTAAGGCCAATATTTTCCAGACCTAATGGCTGTTTAAAAGCCCCAGGTAGTAATCTCCCTAGCCTCCCAGAGTTCTAGACCAACATTCAAACCACTACACCACGCTAGCTCTCACAGTATTGTTACAACATTAATGATAATGAAAAGTAGGCATGAAGAATGTAAGAATAGAAGTATACCCAAACTATTGGAGCACTTTTAATTAGCCTCTGGGGAAAATATCTTGCCCTGTCATAACATACAACCTTTAAAAACAAAAACAAAACACGTATTTTACATTTTTGCTGCAACGCTGAATTCTTGTTACATAAGCAAAAGCCACACTGTGTGAAGCAAAGGACAAGCCTTGAGAAGACACTTCTAAGTGTATTGGGCAGATGAGACCAAGAGGAAATAGCATAAATTTAACTGAAGGAGAGGGCAGCTGAAGAGAAATCCTTCCCCTACCATTAAATATAATCATTTTGGCTGGAATGCAGGAAAATTACTTTAATTTTTTTTCTACAGAAAAACTGTTAAGCTCTATAAAAATATTTTTGCACTTAAAGCCTTTTATAATTTAAAGACTTTTCCATTTGCTTTTTGGAAATGCTGTGTACTAGTAAAAAATAGCTGAAGGGAATGATGTTGTACACACCGTGAACGTTTTTGAAATTTGCCATAAAGCACAGTCACATTTTATTTCCCAGCACACACAAGCACCATCACATCCTCTTTGATTGTGATGTCATGGATACACTGCAATTATTGTTACTGTTCTTATCTAATCCTGCCTTTTCAGAGAGCTTCTGTGCTTTGAAATAGACCTACTGGGACATCTGGATATGGGAGAGGCTGTCTGTGGGCTTCCGTGGTATAGTCCATCATCATCATCATCATCATCATCATCATCATCATCATCATCATCAATCATCATCAATAGTTATTATTATTATTATTACACTTGTCCATCCACATTTGCAACTTTCATAGAATCATAGAATCATAGAGTTGGCAAAGACCACAAGGCCCATTCAGTCCAACCCCCTGCCATGCAGGAACTCTCAATCAAAGCATTCTCAACAGATGGCCATTCAGCTTTTGTTTAAAGACCTCCAAGAGGGAGACTCCATCACTCTCCAAGGAGATGTGTTCCACTGTTGAACAGCTCTTACTGTCAGGAAGTTCCTCTCAATGTTGAGCTAGAATCTATTTTGTGGATTTGACTTTTGTGGATTTGATTATTCACGGATTTGATTAATACGTTCTCTGTAGGAATATCTATGTCCTCCAACGCAACTCTATGGTCAACTTTAACCAAAAGTTGCAGGGAAGGACCTAGATATACCTAGAGAGAACATTCCACTACACAATTGTAGCTCCTCCAGCACAATTCTGTGGTCAGTGTCTGACAGATGTTGGCCACAGAGTTGCACTGGAGGATTTAGAGATTCCTAGAGAGGTATTCTCTTGGGTAAAAACATAGTGTTTTTGTCATTTGTGGTGTTTCCACATCCTGTTTCCCAGTCTCTGTGAATGTGGAGGTATGAGTGTGTTATATTGCAACATGCAACTGGGGCCCCAGTAGTGAATGGTGGGTTTCCATGCCAGTGGTGCTGGAATCTGCTTTGGGTTTTATGCCAAACTTTAAAAGAGCTATAGTTTTTTGTGGGTTTTTTGGGCTATGTGGCCATGTTCTAGCAGAGTTTCTTTCTGACGTTTCGCCAGCATCTGGTGGCACCTGGCCCTTCTTCGGTGGCAGTGGCGAGGAGGACGGGGCCAGGCTTCGTTGTCCTTGCCGCCTCCACTGTTAAAGGGCCTGGTGCAGCCTGGAGGCCAAGAGGCCTCCAAGAGCAGCACCCGGCCATTTTTTGGCAGCGGAGGCCAAGGCTGAGAGGTGGCGGCAGCAGTGAGGAGGATGAGGCAAGCCTCTTCTTCCTTGTGGCTTCGGCCTCCGCCACCGCAAAATGGCCAGGGAAGGTAAGTAGGTAGGTAGGTAGGTAGGTAAGTAGGAGGGAGGGAGGGAGGGAGGGAGGTAAGTTAGGAAGGAGGAGGGAAAGAGGAGGAGAGGAGGGGGACTTTGTTTCCAATGGCGGCACGCGTGCACACGCGCCGCCATTGGGAACAACTTCTGGGTTTGCCATGCGCGTATGCTCAAATCCACGCATGGCAAATCCGCGTATAAGGAGGGCCGACTGTACATGGGATAGCCTAAATCAACAGGCAACTTGAGGGCACATGCACACACACACACACACACACACACCATATATCTGGAAATTCCCACCTGATGTACCTTCTCATGGACTCATAACTACATGGAATCACTGAATCACAGAGTTGGGCCATCCAGTCCACCTTCTGCTGTATAGGAATACACAATCAAAGCACTCCCAACAGATGGCCATCCAGCCCTAAGTGAAAGCCCTAAGTTAAATTGATTTTACTAGATTTTTTAAAAAATGTTTCATGCCTTTTTACAAATGACGGAAATATTTATGAGCTCCCTGATAGACTTATATTATGGGGCAGTAATGTATAGTCAGTAAATAAACAAAAGCATGAGAAGCAGCTTTAGCTTCCAAGATCTGTATATCTTGACCAATATCCTAGTTCCATATAGAGTTAACCAGATGCATGGGGAGAGGGAAGCTACAGGCATGGCATAAAAGAATGAGGTCTACATAGGAGACAGATTACTACTGTTGTACAGACCGCTATTTGATTTACACTACTGTTTGCCCAATTCACATAATTCACACAAAGGACAATATCTTGTAACAGACTTAAATGTTAAGCATGCCTAAATCTTTAGACAAATAACAAAATGTGTGCACTGAACAGTACAACCCACTACACTGATTATATTTATACTGATGTGCCTATCAGTGTATGGTATTTAATTCCATGCAGCAAAGGATCACCTATATTGGATAAAAAAATTTAAAAAAAAAAAGCCACACACTCAGTTCTCTCAAATCAGTAGAAAGAATGAGGCAGCTAAGAAACAATGTAAAGTCATTTTATTCTTCCTGGTTAGAGTTTTGAAAATGTCAGAGTTATTAGCCAGTATCCTAATTGGTGCTAGCAGAGCATAAAGTTCTGTGAATATACTTACACTGGAACTGTAATGGAGCAACATCCTGTGAGCATACTTATACAGGAGCTGTAACTTTTCTACTACCTTTGTTCTTCGCTTCATTTTCCTCTTGTAAATATATTTGAGTAATATGAAACTGGTCTGACATGAGGTTACACTTACAATATACATCTTTACTGTATCTGTGTTTTAAGTGAAATCTTAAGTACCACATACTGCAATTAAACAATATGTTTTCATCATTTGATAAAATGTTTTTGCATTCTGTTATGCAATTACATCACAATTCTAAGCATATTTACTCAAAAATAGGTACTATTAAACAGATTACTTCTTTAAAAAATGCATTGCTCTTTAAATGTTTAGGTTTTCTTGATTATGAACTATGCCTCATCTGATAATGCTCAAATAGCAGCAAAGAATTTATTACAGTACACAGAAATTTATACTTTTCATAACAAAGTTTAGAATATTATAAATAATTATTATTATTATTATTATTATTATTATTATTAATTTTATTTCTATACCGCCCTTCTATATAATCAGGGCGGTGTACAACATTATAAAACATCAACAGATGTTTTATCTATCTAGAAATTTGTTTAACATTTTGTACATACTGTATCTGAAGGCAGGAGCTAGCTAAACAACTTGTTTTCAAGAATAAGCCATTCCAAGTTAGTTTTCTTCCTTTATGAAAATGAAATCACAACTGCAAAACCTTCCCATATCTTATCATACATCTGTTATTTGAAGCAATGTATCCAACAAAGGAACAAAACCTCATTTATCAAAATGTATTTTCTTCATAGTCTTGACTGCCCATATTGGTGCTTTAGTAACACATACAAATAAATTCCTAAGCAGGTAAGGTTTTTTTTCTGTAGCAAATTCAATAGTTTCTTAAGAAGACTTGAGTTCTGCATAATACAGCACACAATGTTGCTTTGTGTGTACACACAAAGGAAGGAAAGACTTAACAATAGTATGCACAGCAAAAGACCCTAATGAGTATATATTTCAAATATCTGACACTTTAGAAGTGCAGAAGATGTATTAACTGCCCTTGGGAACATTGTGAACTGCTGAAGGGCAGTATAAAACTATTTTAACAGATAATTAAAAGCAAATGTGCCTGTGTTGCTACTTTAAGGGAGAACAACTCACAATTTCTCCCAATGTAGGAATTGTTACCTTGAATTAGATAATTTGTCCATCCAGCTGTTATCTAGACTAGCCTTCCTCAACATTTTGTTTTGAGATGATTTGAACTTCAACTTTTACAAACAAGGCTACTTGTCATGGTTGATGGGAGCTGCAGTGTAAAATATTTAGAGGGTACCAAGTTGAGAAAGATTGATCTCTATAGTAACTGACTGCAAATATCCAGGATTCCAGGCCAATGTCTTTTCACACCCTACTCTTTAATGACAGGGATTAAGTGAAGGATCTTCTACATGTCAAACATATTTCACACCAGGACGATTGGCAGAGCCTTGAGGGAGGGTGGGGCTTTGATACCCTCCATGATAGAGACCAGAATTTTCAATATCAGCAAGGTCCATTGGACTAAGCTGAGGCATGTGATGGGAGGCGAAGTCAGTATATAAGGACAGTGCACCCCCCATCCTGCCTCTTTTTCATGAAGCATCCCACCCTCCCACCCTAAATGCAGTATGAACATTGTTGGTCGCTTCGGGGCCGGGTAGGAATTTTCTCCCCTTTTCCCGAGGTTTTTTGCCTACCCCATACTGTGTGCCGGAACTGGTGATTGGCTTTGGGTGGCTGTTAAATAGGTTTCACTGGCCCATATGGGGTTAAAGAACTGTTTGGTATGCACCATTGGCACCCCTTTGTGGTGAAAGGTTAGGCTCTTGATCAGCTTAACACGTTAAGGGGTGTGGAGTTGTGAGAGAACCTGCCTTTGGGGTAGACATAGGGGTTTTGCTCAACTTTACAAATTTGTGGGGTTTGGGGGAGAGTGCCTTATGTTTACCTTCCTAGGACTGGACTGAGGATGCAATCCAAATAATCGGATTTACCTTGGGGTTCGGTGTTTGTGCCCAAAGGGAAGGCTGAAGAGGAAGTCTAGGTTTGACCCTGGCTTCAGCTGGACCCGCACCAGGCTTTTCACTTTAATCAGTTTGCTCAGAGTTTGAAGTTAAGGTTGAAGTTCAAGTGATTAGCTTTAAATAGATTATAGGTCAAATAAATTGCCCTTTATTCATCCAATTTACATGTCTGGTCTCGTTATTTCGTGGATGGGTATCAAACTCTACTACTCACTGATGTTCCATATATATATTTGATACCCAGTGCAGATCATTTTTAACACAATTCTCCTCTCTACCAAAAATTATTTTCAGTAATAATCATGAAATGAAAGGAATAATAGCCAGAAAAGGAACATGGTCAGTAAATTTTTTCTTTTATTGAACTTTGTATATACAATCATGCCAGTCTAACTATATAAATAAATAAAACTGTAACACTGACTTTGCACTTTCTTCTTTATTTTTCTGCAATATTCAATCCAGGTCTTTCCTATTTTTTGCTACTAGTATGGTATCTTGATATTCCTTTCTCCAATTTTCACATCTCCTTCCTCCAAGTTCAATCAAGCTTTCTGTATGATATGTTCAGAGTATTAATTAGATATATTAGATAATTAGATTAATTTCACCCAAGTGTTTTGAGTGCAGCTTCCACTTCACTTTCTAAAATTGTGAATTCATATTCAAATCATTCTTCAAATGGTTCTTCCTTGAATGAATCTGTCCTCTTTCTTTCCTTTTATATAGTTCTACAATTTATTGTTTCCGATGTCCTTTATATTTCTTCTTTTTCATGTAGTGTGCTTATTTGCTGGTCATATAGCATCTCCCCTCTTGATTTAAACTTCCATTTGATTTCTCAAATATTCTGGAAGAAGTCTCTTGTTTTATTTTTTTACTGTCACCTATTTCTCTGCAGTGATTATTATAGGAGATCTTTTTGCCCTTACTGTCACTCCAAAAGTTGGGAGGACTTGGGTTCCCCACCAACAGTAACAACATCTCCTTGATATTTGAGGAAATTTATTAGTTGAATGGCAGTAACTTTTAGGATCCTTAACACCTATTTATACAAGTACTAACTGCAGATAGACTCTGGTGTTAATGAGCAAAAAGGATTTTATTAAGAAATGTGCAAGGGTGCACACAAACATAACATCAAGAGCCATACATAGTTTACAGAAAGAAATGTGTGAAAGGTTAGATAGCAAGAAATTGGGAATAAGAGGTGGTGATAATTACCAGTCCTGAAGAGGAGGTTCCATGGAAAATGGAGCAGGGCTCAGACAGCATCAAAAGGAGACACAAAAAGTGAGAGAGATCATCTGTGCATGCAAACTGTGTTTGAGAAGGCTATGTCTGTGGTTGATATTTATATCTGATTTCCTAGCCTCGAGGGGTGTTTTGTGTTATTCTGCAATGTAAAAAGACTTGATGGTCTTTCCAGGGAATTGACAGTGGGATTCTGAAATTACTGAAGACTTTAACTCTGGAGTAACAAAACATTGATTGGATATGAGACAACCCCTGGATGGTGGGATAGGAAGAGGTGAATAGGGACACAGCCTGGGAGAAAGACTAGTCTTTAACTACTTTGCAATGGGACTAATTCAGTCCCAATTGTGCGAGGACATGGAGAAAGTTTGAGGGGAGGATGGAGCGACCAGCTCACCCATTTAACCTTTTTAGTGCTATCTAGGCCCTCCACATGCCTTTAGGTCAATGTGCCTTTCCCATGGGAAACTTCCTAGTGCTACAAAGGTCATTATTACTTTTTAAAAAACATTCCTGGCTTTAGATAGCAAAATATGAAATATAAAATCTCATATCCAGTGTGTGGATGTTGCTGAACAGTTACTGAACAGTTGCATTCAGAATTCTGATCCTATTTCTCTAACCTCTTACTTTTGCTTCTTGTTTACTCAGAGTTCAGCTCTCATCCAATGAGGCTTTTCTTTCCTTATGGCAGGAAAATAGTGTCTTTTCACATTCTCCCTTCACAATGTCCCTGCTTCAGTCTAGAGTTCTTTTGGCTGTTGCTCAGAAGCCTGGAGGACAGACTGATGGACTATTATGAGGTGACCCACATAGCTCCACAGACGAAGTGCCCTCTGATGAGACTTCACTTTAACTGGTGGGTACTGGTGGGGTTACTTGCAGTTTTGGGCAGCACTAGTACAAATATATTGATATGCATTAAAAAATGAAAATATAAACTCTGCAGTACTCTTTATGTTTGTGAATGTGCACTAATTGTTGTTATAATTAGAAGGTTACCAGTTTCAATTAGGTTACTTAGGCGCGTTACAGACCACCCCTTTGAGGCGGCCTGTAGGCGCTGCTTTCCCTGGTGTATTGGGGCCTCAGCTGCCACAACGGCAGCCTCCGAGGCCCCAATCCGCCGCTTTCAAGGCCATGAGGAAGCTGCAAAAGGCCACTTCCCCGCGGCCTGGAAAGGGGTGTCCTCAGGGCTTCAAGCCCCGAGGACACCCGATGGCGGCGGGGAGGAAAAGAAAGGGGCCGCTTGGCCCCTTTCTCCTCTGCGTCGCTGGGTGCAGCCATGTAAAGGCTGTGCCCAGCAATGCAAACATGGAAGGAGCTCCGAAACGGAGCTCTTTCCGGGGCCGCAGAAAGGGCGCTCTATGTGCCCTTGCACGGCCCCACTATGTCACAACCGCGCTGCCCCGTTTAGAGGCGGCGCAGTCGTGACGTAGTAATGGTGGCAGCTGTGTGGAATGGCCGCCACCATTTTGTGCATGCTCCGTGAGTGCTAGGGTTGGGGGTGTGCAGAAGCACCACCGCTTCCTAACCCTAGCACCGAACGGAGCGCGAACTTTTAGGCCCGTCTATAATGGGCCTGGGTTGTGAAATTAGAAATCTTGTAGCACTGAGTTGTAAAAAAACATGTATTCTCTCCCTTTCTCTCTATTATATATAGTTTGGTTCCTAACACAGATCTCACACTGCCTATTAGAGATTATCCTCAAACTAAACCACAATCTAAATCTTGAATCACTTCTTTTAGTGGTACAGACAGAAAGAAAATAATTCCTTGCTTATTGTGGGTTTGCTAGAGCCTTTGCACTCTGTCTGATTCACTTTCTATTACTGCCCCCTTGGAAAGGAATAAAACTATATAATCTTACTTGAATCCGAAGATCCCAATCTATGAAAGTCAAATCAATTGTAAAGCTTTATTCAACATCGTAATCTTTTTATTAAGATAAAGTCTGTCATGTTCTTAATTTTGTATTGCTGCTATCACAAAAAGAATAGATCATTTAAAAGTATTATAATAAAGCTGCAGGCAAAAGGCACTGTCCTTCTCTCCTCTTTCAAAGTGAAAAGCCCTTAAGAGAATATCTGGCTATAGCATAATATTCCTACAAAGCTACCCATTAGGGGAAACAGCCCTAGCACAATGAAGTTTGGGGAAGTAAATGTAAACATATTTGTGTCCCACTTTTTGGAGGGAAGTGGGATATAACAACAAGAAGAATAAAATTCCTCACAAACTTTGTTCTCACATGCAAGAATGAATAATTTTACAATTTTTCTCTTCACTCCGAGAAAGTAATTTTTAACTGGACCGTTTTCAAAGACTATTCACAGTTTGGGACTTAGGGGCTCTACAGATGGGAAGGAAAAGGTGGCAAGAGGCCGCCCCTTTCTGCCCAAGATCGGTGCCACGACAACTGCATGCCTCAGCACCTATCCAGCCTCTGTAGAGGACAAAAAGGAGCTGGAAAACCCAGCTCCTTTTTGTGACCTCAAAGGGGCTTCACAGCTGCCGCTGAATGGCTTGATGATGCCCCTTTGGCACAGTGCTATTTGGGTGCTGCGCTAAAGGAGTGTCATCATGGCACATACCATCTGAAAGGGTGTGTGCCAAGATGGCGTCTGGGTAGCATGGAGAGGGCTTTGAGAATGGGAACGCTCAGCCCTCACCCTGCCCACAGGCTGGCACTTTTCGTCAGGGCCTTACTTTATGGGGGGGGGGGGGTTGTGCAGAAAAATGCATTTAAATGGCCTTTTCTATACAGAATAATCTTTAAAAAAATTTTTTTTTTTGTTCAGGAAACTTGTTTATTAAGCTTTAAGAGTAATTTCTGTGCAGCTTGTTCTGACCTCAGCAGTTCCTCCAGGCAACGAATGGGGACCACGTAATAAGGCAGCCACATGTCATCACTGGGAGATGAGTGCAAGGTAAGGGGGAAATTTGGGGGCAGAATACTTGGGGAAAGCCCAAAGTATTCTGACAAATGTGGACCAACCCTAAGACATTTTTAACTTTTTAAATGCTAAGAATCTGTTGCATTTCCAAAAGGTAATTTGACTGAGGTGAAGAGAAATTTCTTAGAGGGTAGAGTAATTCAAATTTGGAAGCAGAAAATGCAGCAGAGATCTCCTCCTGGGGGAAAGCCTTCAAGCAAGCCTCCAAAAGCAGTTTGTCAGGAATGCACTAACTCTCTATCTTCTGCATCAAGGTGAGGATTCTGTGATTCAATAAAAAAAAAAGTCATAGAAATGCTTGCTGAAAATCTATCCCAGACTTATTTCCCAGGAAGACAAAATTGAATTTGGTTTAATCATTCTGCTTCTTTCTTTCACCCACTTTGAAGCTATGACAATTTCTTCAAAACAGCCACATTACCTTTTCCCCTACCAGTTCAGAAACTGGTTGCAAGTTCTTTCTCTGAAAAATGTACTCAATACTTCATATATTCACCCTTCTGTGATTGGGATCTGCACTAGAAATATTCAGATCTTACTCATGTCAGAAATTGACTTAAACATGCCTTAATTCAATAATTTAATTCAAGAAAAGAAAATGATATGGAAATTAAGATCTGTTGAAATGGAGAAGACCATTAATCAGCACAGTATTTCAGTAATTAGTTAAAACATATACTGAAACTTGATGTGTGTTTTTTATGAGCTAGGTATTTTAAATGTTATCCAAAGTCATCAGTGTTCATTGTTAAACTTTATTAGGCAAGATAACATCTATGACCTTTTCTTGGGATTTATTTCTTTGCAATTAAGTATTAAGTGTAATATTCCATTTTTTAAATAAATGTTGCTTGCCATCTATTTTTTACTTCTGTAACATAGCAATTTAGCAAAATAGCTGAAAGGCTACTGGAGTGGCATTCATCCGAAAGTTAAGCAGGTTTCTGTGCTATTTATTTTAAACAACATTTTCTGAGTGCCTTCCAAAAAGTACAGGCCTGTTACAGACTGCCAAAATAAAGCTGCTTCGGGTCTCTTTGGAGGTATGCTATTTAAATGATGCATGGGTCCTAAGAGTCTGGAGGTTGCGCCAAAGCCACACTCCATTCCTAAGCACTGAAGTGCAGCTTTGGTGCAGCTTCCAGATTCTTAGGGTGCATGCATCATTTAAACAGCATACCTTCAAAGAGACCCGAAGCAGCTTTATTTTGGCTGTCTGTAACAGGCCACAGATAATTATTTAAGTCCAAAGGGAGGCTTCTTATTGGTTATCTACCTTCTACCATGTTATTTAAAATCTGGCTTTGGGTAGAATGCTGCAGTTGTTTAAAACTAGAATATCACTGTACAACTGAACTCCAGGGTCACTTTCATACTAGTTAATTGTAGCACTATGATTCCACTTTAACTCTCTGCATGCCATAGAATCATGAGGTTTGTTGGTTGTTCAGGCCCTAAAGGGGCTCTTTGATTAAGTATTCTTAATGCCCTTGCCTAAACTGCAAATCCCAGGACTCCATAGTATGATGTCATGGGAGTTAAAATAGAATCATAATGCTTTAATTGTTCAATGTGAATAGAGCCCAGATGAATTTGATCATATGCTAATCAGAATATCTTCTGTATTTTTACTTGTTACATCAGCATGCAGGGAGAACTGTAATAAGTGCATATTGGGTACTCTCTAGATAAGCATTGGAGAACACATACCATCTGGGGCTTATGCCCCCCCCCCCAAATTTTCAACCCCACTACACCTGACTGCAGCTGAATTCTTCTATTGTGCCAGGAGGAGGAGGAGGAAAGCTACTGTTCCATTTATACCTTAGCTATCAGAGACACATCCAGGAGCACAATGTCTGCAGTCTTCACATACATCTTGATTTCAAAGGTAAAAATACCTTGTTGGTGCTCTTCCATCACACTTTGGGAGCACAGCAATGAACATGTTATCTAGTGGCTTAGGGGCTGAAAACAGCCCATTGTGAGAAATTGTCTATTCTCATTTGAGGTATTTTGCTTGTGAAATAGTGAAACATGTTGTTTGGACAACAGCTGGCTCCTCCACAAAAGCCTAGCCATTGGGTAGCTCCTGGCAAATAAACCCTAGAATTAGAATAGGGTTAAGCAATTGTCAGGGGTTGGAGAAGGTGTATTGTCCAGTCATGTGATCTGGAGGACCACAGTCTCCCCTTTTTAAACATTTAAATTAAAGGCCCCTTACACCCCTGTTTTGGGCTTCCCTCAGTTGCTTTTGATGGAGAGTTCCTTAATCAGCAGTTCAGATTAAGGAATAAAGACACAAGTGGCTAAAGAAACAAACTAAGGCTGCAGAATTAATGCAGTGTGACAGCTTCAACTGCCATGGCTCAATGCTATGGAATTCTGGGATTTGTAGTTTTGTGAGAGGTTTAGCCTCCACTCTGGTGACAACGCAAACTACAAATCCCAAGATTCCATAGGATGGAGCCATGATAGTTAAATCCATGTCAAACTGTATTAATTATTCAGTGTGGCAGCACCCCAGGGCTTTATTGTAAGTGTTGGAAACATTGATGCCTCTTCACTTCCAACTCCCCTTCTCAGTGATGCTTATTTAAGTCCACAAGAATGGCCTCTAGGAAGTGGCTTGGGAAGAATATCCGCAATCATCTCTTTTGATGAATAATATTTCCTCACAGTGAGCTCCTTTTCTGCTGATCTCTTAACAGGTGATATTTCACACCAGTGCACTTGGTGCATGTTTGACCCTTCCAATTTGTGAGTGTTTAATGCAGCTTTGTTTGTCTTCATAAAGCCCTTTAGTCATTCCAAGTTCCCCTTTCAAATGGCATAGCCACAGAAGTTCATTGAATGCTTGAGCAGTGGATTCAGGGCTGGCTCATCCATATAGGCGAACTAGGCAGCCGCCTAGGGTGACAAAATTTAGGGGCGGCTTGGCGGCTTTTTTGTATATTTTTTGCGTAATTAAACAATATTAAAGTGAAAACTCATTACAGCAAGTGACGTAAAAGCAAGCTACCATATGAAGGTTTCTTTATACAATGGCCAAAATGTGTGCCCCCCCCCCCCGTGTCCGTGGTATGGTCACATGGTACATCATCTACCTTCTGCATGCACCTTGAATGTAATCTCAAGTTCAACAGCTCCCTCTCCTCTCGTCGCCCACCCACTTTACCCTGAGAAGTGACAGGGGTGCCAAAATATTTCTTGTCCACTGTGGCCAAACACCTAGAGCAGGCCCTGAGTGGATTTGTGATTTATAGGCTCTCCAGCCCAATCTGTATCTGTGGTGGCTTGTGGCTTTAAGTGTGCACTGCCTTTAAAGTATCTGCCCATTCTTTTCACTGCATGCTAGTCCCTTTTTCTTGGTGAGTTGGTGAGTTGTTGTTGTTGTTTTAGAATTCCAATTGCTAATGCAATTGTGATTTTGTGATGGTGGCTAGGTACAGCAGTTTTCATATAGCATTTCAGTACTGATTATTATTTAGTAGAAGCTCACTGTGGTTCATCTGTCTTGAGGCAATCTGTTTCCATAGGCATGCCATTGGCTTGCTCTGTTTGAGTCCTAGGTGATCCACGAGCATACAATCTTCTATACTTGACAGAAAAGATACCTACCATCAAGTGATGTATTACACCAAGTGATATATCCTTGTTTATTTAAATGACATATCACTTACAGTAAATCAGAAGATAACCTGAACCTCAGTAAACCCAATTAGAAGGTAGACCTATTAGTTACCCACTCTCATATTTCCTCCTCCAAACCTAAAAAAACAAAACAAAAATTTGCTTTCCCTTATGTCTTTTTGAATCCTACACAAAGCTTTCTCCAGGATTAAGATTTGATTCTGGCATCTTCAGAGGGAAGCCTGCTTCACCTTGGGAAACTTCAAAACCAACCCAAAGATTTTGGACTTCAGGCTTCTTCTGAGTCCAGTGAACCTCCCCATCTCAAAGAGTAAAGCAATTCATACAGAGCACTGTTCTCTGACAGCCTTTCCAATAGATGATTATACTATGTAAAGCATGACACAAGGTACCTTAATAAATGGGATGAAATGCAAAATTGAATTCTTAGAATTAAGATAAAAATATTTCATCAGAGGCCAAAAATTTACAAACAAAAAACAAACAAACTCCAAAGCAAATATGTTAACCACTCAGAAGCTTTCTTGATCCATGAAAGTCAGTATTCAAAACAAACATTTTAGCAGTTTTATTAAAACCTGTTTATATTTCTAAAGCACTGACTGATATACTTCCTCTTTTCAGCCCACTGTCCTACATGTCCAGACTTTATTACCAACCTGCTCATAATTCATTACCAGTCAGAGCATATTTGTGGACCTCTTTGTAGTTCAATTTTAGCAACTTTCTGGTGCTCTACAAATGACCAGGCCTTCAATTTGGCTCCAACTGAGTGCATTCAATTTGTTCCTTGTTTGCTGTGATAATTATATTGCAGTTCAAACTGAACATAGCCTCATCTTCTTGAGTGATGCCCATTCTCTTTATTTCAATAGCATCACTGCAGTTGCAAGCTGCCTGGCTCATTTCCATCATTTGGAAAACTGGAAGAAAAATGCCTCACACAGTTTACCATAATCCAAAGGGAGAGAGGTAATAACCTCAGGAAAATGGACATGGCAGAGCAATGTGCATATTCACAATGTATGTTCAGCATTGATTCATTGCTACATCTATTGAAATCAAGTTTCAAACAGATTGCCCTTGGTATGAAAAGGAACATTTGGAAAGAGCTAGCAGAACTGACTGATAACTTTTAAAAAAATATTTTGACTGTTCCATTTTTAAGAGTGCATTGGTTTTACTTTGCAAGCTGTGACTATGTCCAGAGGAAAACACTTCTCTCCTTTCTGGATCATAAGTTTATAACACCTTTCCACTAAAAAGGCAGGTGACAAATATAATTAACAAGAAATTAAATAATAAAGCTATTAAAAGCATCACCATAACCAACAAGAATCACAGGAGTTTAAAAGGAGAGATTAATATGCGTCTTCACAGCCTTCCTAATAGCAATGACAGTGACTATTACACTGCTTAAGGGTTGGTCTCTAAGGCATGGGACAAAAAAACCCTCTAAATTCAGCTTGAGAAATAAGACATCCCCACACAAACCCTGGGCTTACTGTAATCACATCAGTTAATAAGAGCCCTGGTGATGCAGTGGTTAAATGCTGGTACTGCAGCCATTCACAGCCACAAGGTTGTGAGTTTGATCCCAGGCAGGGCTCTGGGGTCCACTCAGCTTTGCATCCTTCTGTAGGTGGTTAAAATGGGTACCCAGCTTGTTGGGGGCAATTAGCTTACACATTGTAAAACTACTTAGGGAGTATTTAAGTGCACTGATAAGCGGTATGGAACTGTACTTGCTATTTCTAATAAAAATAGAAACATACCAGTTTTCGAGCAGTCATTATTGAACAACTGCTTCTGCCATCAGAAGAGGAAGAGAGTGGAGGAATGGAGCAGGAAGGATTAAAGAATAGAGAACTGTAGGATATGAAAGAAAAAGATAGGAGGAATGATATGCAAAGGAATGTGATGAATGGTTGAGGAGAGAATGTAGAAATAGAAATTGAGAGATGTTAAATTTTGAATTGTAATAATTGTATAAAAATTGTATCTGTTATTTGCTATATTTCCCTTCTCTCTCCTTCCTTTTTTGATTGATATTTGTTTTATTTTGAATGTATGTTTTAATAATTAATAAATATTTATAAAAAATAAATGTTTTACCATGATGAAGAAACTCTAAAATACAGTAGGCCCTCCATATCCACACATTTTTTATCCATGGATTCAAACATCCATGGCTTCAAAATATTTTTTTAAAAGTATAGATTCCCAATAGAAAACCTTGATTTTATATAAGGGACACCATTTTGATATACCATTGAATTTAATGGGACTTAAACATCCACAGATTTTGGTATCCACATGGGGTCCTGGAACCAAACCCCAGTGGATACCAAGGGCCCACTGTATATTTGTTTCTAAATATTTTAGGCTACCAATCTGTCTGAGCTCAGTGGTAGCTGCTTCTGAGTCAACTTGTATAGAATTTAACTGTAAAGTGTATGATTAATAATTATTAATCCATCATTCATCACATCAATGTGTAAGTGACAGAGCTTGTTTGGAAGATAGCTGTTTAACTTGTTCCTGTGATAATAGCTGCCTAATTTCATCCTGCTAGTGCCGGAAAGTGGCATTTTCAGTTAAATGCATGCTGTGAGTTCAGAAAAGAAAGATCTTTGATAGAATAGCATGCATTATATTCAGAATATATAGGAATAGCTGCCAAAGAGATAGGAGAAATTAGAAGGCGGGGAAACAAGATTCTCCCCAGGACTGGACAGATGTTATCACTTTTATAGATTTTGCAGAACCCAAATTCCAGTGAATAGAGAATTGCTTTTGCTGGTTCTCAAATAACACAACTTGACATTATTATTAGACATTTCTTAACCACTTCAGTGTGGAACATTTAGAAGCATCACTTCTTCTGTATAGAATGATCTGTGCTGGCTCTGTTGAATTTGTGGGAGAGAAAAAAGGCAAGTGGGATTTCTTGTATGATATGTGATAAACAAGAGCCAGTGTAGTGTAGTGGTTTGAGTGTCGAACTAAGACCTTTGGAGAGCTGGGTTTGAATCTCTACCAAGCCTTGAGTGACTTTGGGCAAATTACATTCTCTCAGCCTGAGGAGAGGACAATAGCAAACCACTTCTGAATAAATCTTGCCAAAAAAACATCCTATGATACAGTCATCCTAAATTGGAGTTCACTTTAAAAAAAAAACATAACAGTGACAATGTGCCACCTCAATCTCTCTCTCTCTCTTTCTTTCTTTCTTTCTTTCTTTCTTTCTTTCCAAGTTATGGAAGCAACAGGGTTTGCAGCCTTCATTTTGCACCCTTCCCAGTGCCTCAAGTTTAATGTCACCTTGGCAGAGGGATGGACTACTTTACAAATGTCATTTACAAAGGCAGTGATGGATAACTTTAATCATTTTCTTTCTGCTGTGAAAAAGTCCAAAAGCTGTGCATTTTTCAAACATTACGTCAATTCAAGAATGATTGTGCCCAAAATTTGCATGTTATATTTTCCAGCAGGAAATAGATTATTTTGTGCATAAAACAGCATTTTCTGATAGGGATTTTTTTTTCTATGCAGAAAATAATACTTATGCTCAAAATGCTGTTTCCTCTACATAAAAAATTGTTTTCTGTGCAAAAGATACCACACATAAATTTTTCACAGAGTAAGTAATGAACGATGAAGAGTCCAAGATTCTTCTCGTCAAGGTTTCCCAACACTTATGAAACATATTTTGTTGTACATTTTACAAATATTTTTAAATATTCTTTCCAATCCTACCTTGACACTTTGCCAAGGAGATGGTGGACATGCTTCTTCAGAGTTAGCAAATTCATTTTTTATTTTACTGCCTCTCCTCCCACAGCTGCTCTGAGTGGTACAGAATTTATCTTAGTGCAGACCCTGAAGGGAGAAAATCTAGCATCAGAAGAGCTCCTGTACCATTTAGAGGAGCTGCAGGAAGGGTCATGACAAAATCAAGAATGGTTTCACCACTCTGGGGCTATTTTGAAGGGTATTTTTGGGTGGGTGGGTTGGTGTTGCTACTATAAAAATTGGTGGATAATATTCGAGGGGGGATGATCTGGAAATTCTCTTTTCTTGTATGAGATGAAGAGAAAAACACACACACCAAAATGCTCTTTGGTTTAGCTCTACTTCCTATTATAGTAGGCTATCAACATTGTTGCATCTGTCATCAGTTGGAGTGACAGCAGAGAGAGATATTGAGTCCTTCCATCCACTTATTTTGTTTATGATCATTTTTTCCTCATCTGTGACAGAAAGTTTCCCTTTAATCTGCCAAAGTTCCCAATCCCATTTTACAGCATTCAGATCTTTTAAGACGAGGGAAGAATTTTGAAAGTGATGTTTTAACATTGCAACTCCCAAAACCCTAGAGGCAGTTGCCACCATGGCTGTGAGATTCTAGAAGTTGTGTTCCCCAAAAGCAATTTTTAAGGCTCCAGTTCAGGGTCTATACAAGGCAAGAAAGACACTCTGGTCCTTCTTGCATATTGCAGGATACAAATGTATAGTGCGTACAATTAAGATTTTTCATTTATTTACTATCAGTGAAAGACAGTATTGGTGGTTCTCTTATATCATTTACAATGTAAAGTTTATGTTATAAGCTTTGAGGAATAATCCACAAAGGGCAGAGCTATAGATAAAATACAGAATACCATTTATAGGGATTCTGTTGACTGAGGACAAAGATTTTTTAAAAGTACTCCTTTCAGTGCAACACTGTTATTTTGAACCGTGGTCTCCAGAGTCATACTCCAATACTCAAACCACTACACCAAATTACCTCAATGATAGTTGTTCTCTTTTCAACTGTCCCACCCCTTCACCTTGTTTTTTTTAAAACAAAAAACAAACATTCCTTCAACAAAAGAGTTACCATGCCAATTCCTTCACCACCTCTAGAGCTCATCTTCTTGGGTTTTAGGACATCTGCTTCACTTTGATCACAGAAGATACAAGTGATATCTACACCAGTATGTTGCAGCAGGGAATAGTTCTGTTCAGGCTTCTAGCCACAGAGTAGGTACATAGTTTTCAGGAAGGGGTTGTCAGGATGTTACTATGTAGAGAACGCAGTGAAGTGACTGTTGCACATCAGGATTTTTGTGCATTGGCTTGGACACTCCTGATGCACATCAGAACACCAGCTAGAGAGTGCCAGTACACATTGAAAGAACCAATGGGCATTGGGACACTGATTAGAGAGTATCAATGTACATTAGTAGAGCCCAACATGCATTGTAATACTCTTTCTGATGCCCTGATATGCATCTCTGCAATTTATCAGAAGGATTATGGGATGTCTCTGCTATGTACCCAAGTATGCATAAATGTATGCAGCGTAGGACATGACATAACATGACATAAAATCACAGCCTTTATTCCTAAAATTGCATTTATTTATTTATTTGCACATTTATACACCAGTTTTGAGACCTCGGGGGAGCATACAGGTAAAACCCATTTAAACTGTATAATTCAAACTTAGATGCAATTTGAACAGATAAAACCATATTAAACAATTTAATATGTTAAAACAGCACAAGCTCAAAAAAATTAAAATGTGTACATTCTGGAAAAGTGTATTAGACAAAACACTTGACATCAGACAGAAACCAATAGTGGCACTATTTAGACCTCCAAAGGGAAGGGCATTCCATAAATGGGTGACCCAGCAGAGAAAGCTATCAGTACACATAATTAATGTGTGCACCTTCAAGTTCCTCTCAAGGTGATCCCATGAATTTTGTAGGGTTGGTTTTTATAGCCAACTCTGATGGTTGTAATGAAGGCATGAACCATCATTGCCAGATCTGACTTTTCCAGGAACGGGCTTAGTTGGTACACTAGCTTTAACTATGCAAACACACTCCTTGTCATTGCTGAATCCTGGGCTTCCTGGCTCAGTGCTGAATCCAGAAGTATCCCCAAACCATGTACTTGAGTTTTCAGGGGGAGTGTAACCCCATCCAACACAGGTTGAATTCTGATTCCCATCCTTATCTTGCCCATGACTCATCCGTGATCCCCAAGTGAAAGTGTTCACGCTAAACACTTTCACTTGAAAGTGAACTGTTCCTGTCATTCAGCTGTCATGGTCTTAATGGGTTCTTCCATTAATACAAAATGATGCAAATCACAGCAGAATGGCACTTCACTGAAAGCACTTTTCAGCCTGCTTTCATGTGAAAGTCATTCATGCAATCACTTTCACTAGCACTTCTCAGGTGGCTGAATGAGTGGTTCAGCGCATTTTGCATGTGAAAGTGATTCACTCAGTCACTTTCACTGGCGCGTCCTAGCCAGGTCAAGTACAGGTTATATTTGGAAGTCTTTCCTGCAATCAGGTGGGAAGGATGGGACAGGGATGGAACAATGATGCCCCGTCCCTCATGTGATAAACTCCTCTGCCTTGTCTGTACTAAACTTCAATTTGTTTGCCCTCATCCAGTCCATTACAGTACTTCTTGTTCATTGACAGTATCCCCAACTACTAACCAGGGCTGACCCTGATTAATTTTCAAGAGCAGATGGGATTTGGTGTCTTCAGGTTATAATGCAGTTTATGCAAATCATTCTGCTATTTTTTATGTCTGAATTGCTTTTCCTTTGCATTTCTTCTTTATACTAGTACATAAATGATTATTTCATTCAATTATATTGTCTTCCAGGATACCTGTTCATTCTTCTTTCAATTCTTTCCCATTTTTCTCTACAGCAGTCAGTCAGCATTTTGTGTACTCTGAGCATGTTCAGTCTTCATTATGCTATTTGAAAATCCATTCCCCCCCCCCCCAAATAGTTTATGTGAACTATTTGGTTCCTTCCTTTGTCTTTTGCATAGATAGCATAAATCTAGCTGCACATGGACTGGAACTTGGACAAATGACTGTGTGAGAGAAAGGAAGCGACAGTGGGGTGGAGCAAGACCATCACATATATTATGCAGATCAACCACTTAGGGATAGGAAGGAAGGATTCTCAAGTACCCAGAATTAGATTGCTTAGACTGTTTTCACATCCCTTAGGTATATGAGAAATTATTTCTTTCTGTCACGGAAAGCCTTTCTTGACAAGGATTGAAGAGAATAAGTTTGATCATCAAAATGACAAAAAAGTGCTTGTTAAATGCTTGGGATGTTGTGCTAGTTCTGATTTTTTTTAATTTGTGATCTTGTAAAGATGATTATTCAAATGGGAAATTATAAAGGACTTCAACCAGGAATCTACATCCATTTAAAATTCATTGATGAAAGCAATATATCAATCAGACTGGTTCCCGCTACTTTCTTCTGCCTCCCACTCTTCCACCTTGATAGGGAATTGTTTTAAAAATATGGAAGAGCATTGAATAAAAAATGCATATGCTTTTTAGTGTGAGAAACAGAGAGATTAAGTCAGGTAAAGTAAAAAAAAAACAACCCATCAACACTCTTGTCACTTTCTGGACTCTAAAGAACAGAACTGAAATTTCAGCCTGACATGATATTCTCATCATTTCTGTGCCACCATAAAAACTTTCAGTGAATTGTGGGAAATTCCATGGAAAGATTATCTGAAGTCAAGAGAGCTGTAACTAGATTGAGCCACTGGGGCCACCTCATCATTAACCAGCAAATTGTCAGGCTCCCAATTGCCACCCCCAAACAACAAGAGGCTGTGCTTCTAAAGAGTAACAGCTTTATTGAAAGGTAAAGGTATAGGCAACAGAAGTGACTTCTTTGTCAGGAATGAAGATACATAATTACAGATGGGTTATATAGTCCCACGAGCAGACCCACCCCCATAAATCAATAAAGTTAATTAATTGGATCAGTCTTTCCCACGCAGTGAGGAATCTCCACCCAGATGACGTAGTGTCCTCTCGTCCGGCCTCTCCGGCCTGTTCCCAAAACAATTAAGTTCTCACCAAGTGTTATCTCCTCCTTGCACCTGTGGCCTTGAAGCCCAGACATCCCTCTCTACTAAACTAAGTAACATAAAACCTTAACAACCTATGAGTATATGTAAGAATGGTTATATATCCCATCATCCCACAACCCAACATACATGGTAGCATATAAAGCATAACAACAACATATATTAATATCAGGAACATATTACTATAACAGTCTATAAGTAGTAACATTAACTCTTAAGGTTTAACTCACCCCTCCCAACACAAGAGCAGTCTCTGGCTGGCTGGGTAACTCCCTAACATTGTAACATTCCAATCCTAATAAGCAAGCACAGAAGCTAGCCATCTATCCATCACCTTCTAGTACATTCTAACTAACCAATATATATCAAACCCATTATGTCCTTAATCAAATAATATCTAAACAAACCCTAAACTAACAATCCCTCTGACAGAACCCCCAAATGAATATATAAATGACAAATGAATATATGAATGCAGGGGAGTTCTGACAGTTCAACCAGTATCAATGCTATCAAGATTATTAGTTCAATAGAAATCCGTGCGAAGTATAGCCAGATAAATATGCTGGAGATTGTAATAGTAGTTTGTTTCAGACAGATTAGATACTTTTGTGGCAGGTCCAAATAGTTGTAGTGAAGGACATTAGATGTACTTGTTGTTTTAGTACTTTTAATGTACTTTTGGTACTTATTGGTAAAATAGGCAGAAATATATTTCCAGTCCACCAATTCCTAACATTGAAGAGTGAACACTGAAAAGTGAACATGGGAAATGAAATTGAGGTTTACCCACTGTCAGTCAACTAGTATCTTCTCCTATCTTTTACATTTAAAAGTTCAGATAGCACATTTTTGTTCTTTTCTGTGCAAGGTAAATATTACCTTGCCCTTATGCTGATATAACACTTAATGATATCTGATCTCAGTAGATGCGGCAGCCAGGAGTCAGGAGCCAAGAACAAAAATATGCTATTTGAATGTTTAAATGGCAGGGTGTAGTATGTGAACCCCAGGAATAGCCCTGGAGTTTTATGATGCAAATTTTATATGCACACCTGTTTTAGTTGTGGTGATTTTCATGGAAAAGTTCAGCAAAAGGTCAACTGTCTCCAGCTGAAATCAATGCATCTTTAAATTGCTTAATTTTGAATGGCCCAAACTTTGCATTAAAGTGTTTCTGAGAATTCTTTACAAACTTTCCTAATTCAGCTACAGAAAGTCTTATTAAATCTGTTTTTCATTTGTATCTGTTAGGACTTCAAAAAAATTATATGAGGAAAATGACTTTTTAGTGCAAAGAATAGCTGTGGGTTTTTCCATGGTTTCATCGTACTTCAAGTATCTGCAGTAATAAAGGAAATGAGTGGAAAGCCATTGAAAATGTACTTATGAACTTCCTAATCCAAAATTCCTCATTTATCATATTACAAAGAGCATTAAACAGCCTGTTATAGCATTCATAAGACATTTGTTGTGAGAAGTTTGAACAATTTCCTTTTACAGATGACATTGTTTAGCTGCCCAAAAAGCATAACCTTTCTGCAATATAGGTTTTCATCATCTTCTCTCACTGCTTCCAAACTCTCCTGCAGGTTACAGGCATTTCAAAGTATTATTTTGATAGTGTCACTATTTCTAGTTAACTTTGGTTTATTTCTTTGGCTGGACTGAGATTCAATACTGTTTGAACAGCACATTGTAGCCTGGGTTTTAAATATAATGGATCTTTCTTCTCTGTGATACATAATAAGGGTTAGACCTGAGCTAAATTTTGGAAAACCCCAGTAGACTGGAGATAGATCATATGTCTACCTGGAAATGAGTGCTTTTAAAGTCAAGGGCTCTGAACAGATGGGGTTTGCACTGAAAGCAAAGCTTGTAAAAATTCTTTCTATGGATTCCAAATTGAATTTCAGTTATTGAGGATCAGCATTTAATTTGTGTATTTCTATACTCTTTCATCAAAAATTGATTTCATGGGGAATGTTAATAATACAGAAATTAAAAATAAGGAGGAGCAAAGAATGGATTGAATAGGACTGATGACACTAAAGTGTTTATAACCAGAAAACTATAAGAGTTCAATCCAGTGTGAGGAATTTTCATAAAAATATTTTTAAGGCACACATTTCTCCACAGATCCACTGGAAATATTTTAAAAATGCAAATGTGGGAGAAAGAAAAATAGACAGATTTACTAATCCAGGCAGAGAAGTTTGAGTCTTTTAGAAGCGTGGCTCTAAATTCTTGTTTTTTGAACCTTATACACAGTGTAATTTTGGTATCTGCTGGGGTTTGGTTCCAGGACCCCTGTGAATGACAGAATCCATGGATGCTCAAGTCCCATTACATACAATGGCATAGTAACATGGTGTTCCTTATATAAAATAGAAAAATCAAGGTTTGCTTTTTGGAATACATACATGCACACACACAAATATATAAAATATTTTCAAGTCATGGATGGTTAAATCTGTGGATAAAGAATGTGTGGATCTGGAGGGTCAGCTTAATAGTGCATAATTAGGGTTGCCATGTCTTCTTTCTAACATGTACCCCAGGTTAACAGCTATATGATAGACAACATGATCTTCTTCATGCAGCTGAGAACCTGCCACTCATCATGATTGATCATTGGTCCAGCTTGCTCAGTGCTGTCAACCTTTTTTGGAAGTGGCTATCTGGAGTTTAACAATGCAATCTTATAGATGCATTGGGTATAGAAAATTAGGAATAGACAGAAATCTTACATTCTGGTTGAAGCATCTTCAGGCAAAGTGAACTGCCCTTATGCTGATATAACACTTAATGATATCTGATCTCAGGGATCTGATAGCAGTGAGATCTTACAGATCAAATGCTCTTCCACCTGAGATCAGCAGGGGGGAAAAATTCCAAAAAAGGTGCAAGCAGAAGAAGTTGAGTGAAGAAGCAGCAGAGATATGGCACATTCATCCACCCTACCCCACCCCACCCCACCCTGTCTCAGGGACATTATCTCTGTGCCAGCACAAAGTTAAGCCATGGCCAGGGAGGTCCTAAGTAATTTCCAATATTCCTAGTGTGGAAGGAGTTGGAATTCAATATGACTAAAGTTGGCCTAGTGTCAACTCATTTGGCCTTCACATATCTCAGTGAGTTAGGAATGTGTTTTGAGACTGGTCTTTTTGAGTCCTACCAGGAGATGGTACACATTGAACTTGGGCATTTATGTCTAATGTATGGGGTTTTATCACTAAATTTAAGCTTTTTGCCATTATGGGTACCCAGCTAAGCATGTAAAGAATTTCAATTATTTTTTAATACTGGTTGATCATAAATTATAGACCAGTCTCCCTTTTACCATTCTTGGGCAAGGTGATCAAGAGGGCAGTTGCTTTCCAACTCCAAGTTGTTTTGGAGGAAGCCAATTATCTGGACCCATTTCAAACTGGCTTCAGGGTGGGATACAGAGCTGAGACTGCGTTGGTTGCCTTATTCGATGATCTCCATCTGGGCATCAACAGGGGAAGTGTGACCCTGTTGGTACTCTTGGACATCTCAGTGGCCTTCGATACCATAGACCATGGTATCCTTCTGGAACGACTGAGGGAGTTAAGTAGGCCTATCCACCCAATCTGTTATAAGAGAGTTAGAAATGCTCTACCTCTATTTGTAATGATATGTATTTTAAATGACATTGTATTGGTAATGGTATATTGTTTTATTGAGTGTATTTTACATGACATTGTAGTTTTAATCTTGTAATTGTTGTTTTTATTGTTGTAATCCTGCCTCGATCTGCAGGTAGAGGTGGGAAATAATAATAATAATAATAATAATAATAATAATAATAATAATAATAATAATAATAAATGTCATTCTACAGTCTGTATACAACTTTTGTTATCATTGCAAGACCCTAAATGAAAGTGAGTCTTTATTTCAGGACATCTTATTAACATTTTTCTCTCTCTTAATTAATGGATTCATTTTGCTCCAGGTTAATCCAAGGTGTTGCTAATGAAGAACCAACCTAAGGGTCCTAATACAACATTTTTGAGGTCTGCAGTCTCTCCAACTAGAGTCTTTTGTTTCAAAAGAGACTGTTAACTGCAAAACAGTAATTTACACTTTTAAGACCTAATGCAAAACAGGCAGGGGAGACTGAATACATAGTGTGATTTTGCTCCATTTTTGAATGCATAATTTTTAACAAGTAATTGACTATTATATTATAATGGCCCAATTTTAAAGGCTAAATGCCACCATCATTTAGGTGTGTTGAAATAAAGGTTGAATAGATTTACAATAACTGCACATGTTTTTATTTACCCAGTTAATTTGGAACAGGGTGGTTGTGATTGGATACCAGTTAGAGCAGTCCAGTGACCTCTCTCCATGGAACGAGCTGCAATGCAACCAGTTCAATAAACCCAGCTTTTTAGCTTTCAAATTGTTGTGAAAACAAGCCCTCAGGTTTGTTCTGTCTGCATATTAATTATTGAAAGAGCATACTGACTGCAGCATGAGGACAAGGCCATAAGCATTAACACCAGTTTTGCAAAATTATTGCTTCAGCATTTCAGAAAAGATTTTCAAATGTCACTGTTATGACATCATCATAACTACAATGTCAGTCTGAAACTGATTGTCTATAATTCCCATTTTGTTCATTTTGAATTCACCCCAGTAGTTTTCTCCTCCAAGAAGAGACTTTCTCATAATGGCCTCAGTAATCAGGTTTGTTTATACTTAACTTCCCTTGAGTTGACCTCATGGTGAACTCATGGTGATTCTGTAGATGAGACATCTCCAAGACCTTTGTCCTCCATTGCTTTGCTCAAGTCCTGCAGTCTCATGCTTGTGGCCTCTCTGATTGAATCCAACTATCTGGATGACATGATAGTCCAGTTTAAATATTTGAAGGAATGTCATATTGAGGATGAAGCAAACTTATTTTCTGCTGCTCTAGAGACTAGGGCCTGGAGCAATGGATTCAAGCTAAAGGAAAAGAGATTTCACATAAACATTAGAAGAACCTCCTAACAGTACGTTATTTGACTGTGGAGCATGCTGCCACTGAGAGTGGTGTTTCCTTCTTCAGAGGTTTTTAAACTGAGGCTGGATGGCCAACTGTTGGGGGTTCTTTAACTGTGAAGTTTATCATATGGGCCCTGAAATGGACCCACTGCATCCTAAAACGGGGGCACGCATGGAATGGGATGAGGCTAGGGACCGCATTTTAGTGCACAATGGAACACTGCCGCTGCCGCTGGGCGTTCCAATCATGTCCTTCCTCCATTCCAGAGGGCATGATTTCTGAGAACTGTTCCCTTGTGCAGTAAAATGCAGTCCCTACCCCCTTCCCATTCCATGTGCGCCCCTGCGTGCACCCGTTTTAGGACGCAACAGGCCTGTTTTACGGTCCGTACGATAAACGTCTGTGTGTTCCTGCATGGCAGGGGGTTGGACTAGATGACCCATATGGTTTCTATGATTCTACGATTCCGTGGTCTTTTTATACTTGCCCTCTGTTCCACCCTTTTAGTTCTCTGTTTGTGTCCTGTTCCTGTCTCTCTTTTTTGTTTTGGATTGTCTCATCCTGGGGTTTTCTCAGTGAAAACGTGGAAGCTCACCGATATGAAAAGATGGATAGCAGAATCCCCCAAAAAACCAACAAGAGAATAAGGTTACTATAGAAGCATACAATTGGACAGTTGTTGATCATACCACAGGCCAAAACCTTTGGGGGATACAACATCTGCCTGCCTACTGTTAGGAGTGCTGGTTGGGAATCCATCTTAAAAGCTAAACCCACATTTCTGATACAATGGCACCCTGCATCTTTTTATGCAGTGTGCTCTTCACACAGCAGCAGAGCATGGAAAAGTCACTTTTTCAGTTCTACAACTCCTAGAAACCCATGGATAATAGCCAAACTGCATCTTACAGGGCTTAAGCCAGGAGTTTCCACACCTTGCTCTTCTAGATGTTTTGTACCAACTCCCAGAATTCTTGACTGTTTTTTTAAGCTGTCTGGGGCTTCTCGGAATTTATGTTCAAACCACCTGGAAGATCAAAGTTTTGGAACCACTGGCTTAAGCAGAGGCAGAGTTACGTGGTTATGAGGGGTTCCTATTCACAGAATCATAGAGTTGGAAGAGACCAAAGGACCATCCAGTCCAACTTCCTGTCATGCAGGAAATCATAATCAAAACATACCTGACAGATGGCCATCCAGCCTCTGTTTAGAGACCTTATTGAAGCAACCAAGCCTATACAGTCAACTCTCCATATCCATGCATGTTTTATCCATGGATTCAAGCATTCATGACTTGCAAGGTGTGTGTGTGTGTGTGTGTGTATATATATATATATATATATATATATATATATATATATATATATATATTCCAAAAAGAAAACTTTGATTTTGTTATTTATATAAGGGACACCATTTTTCTATGTCATTGTATTTAATGGGATTTGAGCATCCACAGAGTTTGGCATCCATGGGGGGTCCTGGAACCAAATCCTAGTGGATACCAAGGGAATACTGTATTTTAGTTTCACAGCTATCTTTATATATTGTTACAACAGGTGACTGGCTATTTTCTCCTTTGGGAGCTTATTGGTTAATGATTAGTGTTTGTCTTTTTATGCCAGCTTTGTCTTCTACTCCAGCATGGTCTATTCCCAGAACATGCACAGCTTGGAAGCGGATGTCTCTGAGGATGTCCAGGTAGAAGGTCAACTATGCAATAGCTTATGCCCATGTGAGATCTTATTACCTACCATTTCATGGTCCTACCAATAGGTGCATGGGGGGGGGGTTGATCTACTAGTAAGTTGCTGATGGTCTGATACCAGACCTGACATAGCTTGGGGCAGTGAAGAGAACCAAATAATGCATCATGTCTGTTCTGACTTTTTGGAAACAGATTACTGGGGAACACATATCCAGAAGAACATTTTCTAAATGGATGCAGTAACCATAGTTCAAAATGCAAATGAATCAGAATGATTGGCTGTTGGAAAAATAAAGCATCATCTTCCGTTACAGCTAATTTTCAGACCACATGAGACATGTCTTGTAAAGATGAAGTTTAGTTGTGATTTATACATTCTCTTTGGAATTCCATATTAAACTGTCACTCCAAGAGTACAGGAGTGAAAACCCATTACTGATTTAATTAGGTCTGTGGTACTTTCCAAATAGTGGCATTTGCCAGCATGTGGCCTCGAATATATATTACAAATGTAAAAACACTAGCTGAGCTGAATTGCAAGGATGTACAGAGATGTAACACAGAGTGGGGAAAGTCACTTTGTCCCTTATTCTGCAAGAGTTCTTTTGAAATACAAGCAAAGCTCCAGGGGTCAGGTTTGTGGGAAATAACAGAGAAGATCATTTTAACAGAGCTAGTTATTTTCCTCATTTCTCCATAGTCATTCTATATTTGATTTGTCATCCAACAGGTTGGTAAAGCAGCAAGAGTAGAGTTCGATTCTCAGTGGTTGTGTAACATTTTTAATTTACAAAATGTTTACAGTTTTTGGTATCACAATAACTCTGTAAAGAAAAATGTTTATATTTTATTTCTGGGAAAGGTGCAGGAAAGGGCTTGCAGCTTACCCACTAAATAGCTCCACTTTCCCTTAGCAAGGAGGATGGGGTCCTGGGATCAGTAAAGATGCTCCAACTTGTCCTGGGGCCAATTTACACTATGCAGCTATAACACTATGCTTCTATTTTAAATAAATTGACATGGCTCCTATAGAATCCTAGGGTTTGTAGTTTAGTGAGGCAATAGAAGTCTCTGGCTGAGATTTCTAAACATCTTTCTCTAAACTGCAAATCTCAAGATTCCTTATAATGTCACCAGGCTGGTTATTATTCAAGTTAATCTTGCTTCTTTCCCAAGAATGGGATAAATGAGACATACAATTAGAGAGCCAGTGTGGTGCAATGGTTTGAATGCTGGAGACCAGGGTACAAATACTCAGACTTGGAAACCCACGGGGTGACCTTGGGTAGGTCACACACTCTCAGCCTCAGAGGAAGGCAAAAAGCTAACCTCCACTTGAACAAATTTTGCCAAGAAAACCCTGTGATATTTTTACTTTAGAGTCACCATAAATCAGACACAACTTAAAGGCACACAACATCTGTCAGGGATGATGGGAGTTGTAGCTCTTCACCTCTGGCTTTAACTCACCACCTTGTTATGCAGCGGAGCTGACCAGCTTTGGTCAGTGGTTAATGCTTTTCTTCCAAAGCAGCAGAGTTTCAGAGAATAGGCTGAAGACCCTGACAAACTCTCCAAGCCTTCTCACTCTTCTTCCTGAGATGTCTTCAAACTTCTCCAGGATCCTGCTGGCTCTTGTATCTTCACTCAAGACACCAGACAACTCAGTAGTCTTATATAAAAGATCTACTTTAGTCTACTATATACAAATACTATATGCCCTCACAGTCTCCAATATCTCCAAAACACTCCAATCTACTCCAAACTACTCCACAAAATACATTGGCAATCATAGCAATTATTATAGCCATTGTTAAACACCACCCACTTAGTCAGTTTCCACCCAGTGGGCGTGTACATCCATTTTGATTGGTTCACATAGTTCAACCCATACTTAAATATTTCATCATTTCACCTTGTACACTTAATGAATCTCAGATGTTTCTAATTGTACATTCTATAATTCTGTCCTTGGCATTCAGGACTTCTAAATTACATTAGCTTTATCACCTGTGTGGCTTCTTAATTGCTTTTGCTTAGTCACTGTGACTCTCACATACATGTTTTATTTCTTTTACTGTATGTCCCATGTTGCATTTTCCTTAACAACATCAACAACCAAATAATAGAAATACAATTAAAACATGAAACGAAAAAAGCATGCAAAATTCAAACACAGCTTTAAAAAACAATTCAGGAAAAGAAAACCCAATACCAAGGAAGATGCTTTTGCAGCAAAGAAGGTCGATTCCTAAAGGCCAACCTGTGGGAAAAGATCTTTTCCATTAGATGATTAGTAGACGTTCCAGATGGAGGGCTTCTCACACTAGCAGTTGAAAGGCATTGTGCAGCTATAACATCTTTTTCTCCTTAACAGGTTTTTGTAGTTAAGAAAAGGATGGAAGAAGGGGTTTAAAAAAAAGGGAGACAATTTAATTTGGAGCAAAACAAAATAAACAAAATAAAGTAAAATAAAAATCAGTCGATCAGGTAGGCTAATGTCATGATAAAAGCCTTGCCTGGAAGTTCATTAAGATTCATTTGCATAAGCCAAAGGTGGAAAAAAAGTGTGGTTTATGGGCCACATAATACTTTCATAGCTCTTTTGGAGGACTCAGACCCTAGCCCCACAACTGGCTTTTTCTGGGGAAAAGTATCTCCAAGGCCCTGACTACAAAAGGCAAATAATAAGCCCCCCCCCCCCCACACACACATCCTCTTAGGAGGGAAGCCAGACAACACAGAGACCAAATCCTGGTTCTGATATCTGGCCTGGTCCATTCAGCACCAGAACCAGAATATACCCATCTTAAAATGGATTTTAAAAACTTACTCCATTCCAGCACAAGGCAGATATTCAAAACTTATCTCACTGAAGCCAGCCAGCACTTTTGCTGCTCCACCAGTTGCTTACTTTGAAGTCAGAATAAGATGCCCAGTCATGTGATTGTTAATGGGCACCTTGTTCTGACTACAAAGCAAAATGATCTGTTGCAGTAGCAGATGCACAGAGTGGTTCAGTGGGAGGCACATACAATCAGCCACCTAGCATTGGAACAGCCTTTGTAACTGGAGAGGCTCAGCTCAGCTCCTTGGAGAGCCCCTAAGTGGCAACATTGCCCCCATATCCCAGGGTGCTATTTAAAACATTTCAGAGGCAGATGGGACTGAGGAATATACATCCAAGGTCCTCTGGGGGCAAATCAACAACTTAACACCCCATACACCCCGGATTCTGGAATTTTGTACATATATAACAAAAGTATATTTTGTGGGGACAATTTCCTTTACCTAAAGGGCTAGTTGTTGTTGTTGTTGTTGTTGTTAACTGCCCTTGCATCAACAATAACTCATAGTGACCCTGTGAATGAGACATCTCCAAGGATCCCTATCCTCTACCATTCTTCTCAGGTCCTACAGGCTCAGGTTTGTGGACTCTTTGATGGAGTCTAAGCAGCTGGCATGTAGTCTTCCTCTCTTTCTGCTGCCTTCCACCTTTCCTAGCATCATTGCCTTTTCTAATGAGTCATGCATTCTTATGATGTGACCAAAGTACAACAGCCTCAGTTTAGTCATCTTGGCTTTCAGGGAGATTTTGGGCTTGATATGTCCTGGGACCCACTCGTTTGTCTTTTTGGCTGTCCACAGTATCCTTAGCACTCTTCTCCAACACCACAGAAGAGTTAATTTTCTATCTATCGGCTTTCTTCACTGTCCAACACATCTGTACATGGTAACAGGAAATACAGTGGTTTGGATGATCCTAACTTTAATATTCAGTATTATGGCTTTGCATTTTAGAATCTTTGTCTAGTTCTTTCATAGCTGCCCTTCCCAATCCTAGTCTTCTGATTTCTTGACTGCAGTTTCCATTCTGATCAATGTTGGTTGGTGTTCCATTCTGATCAATTTCTAGTTTGCCATAATCTAAGATTAATTCATGTCATTCTTCTGTGGACATTGTTTTTCTTTTCTTAATATTCAGTATTACACCTACCTTAGCACTTTCTTCTTTGAGTTTTGTTAATATATGTTCCTGGTCTTTGTTGTTTTCTGCTAGTAGTATGGTGCCATCTACAAATCTAAGGCTATTAATGTTCCTTCCTCTTATCTTCACTCGTCTTGCCTCTGAGTCTAAACTGGCTATATGGATGATATTTACTGCATACAGTTTGAATAAACAGGGTGATAGAATGCCACCTTGCCTGAGCTGTTTAGGTACCATTCTGTTTCTCTATATTCAGTTCTGACGGTAGCTTCTTGTCCTGAGGACAGGTTATGCAACAGAACAATGAAATGCAGTGGCATTTAGGGATGTGACAATCATTAATCCCAGTTCCCTACATATATGGATTTTGATGTTGCTGAGCCCTTTAAATTTATATGTATGAGCCATGAAATTGGAAAACTTCTTGGGCCAGTTGTGAGAATATTCAGATGTTTCATTTACAAAGGAACTGAAAGGGCAGGGATGTGCATTTGAAATACTGGGTGGTTTTCTTGTTTTATTGCTTCAGTACTAACAGCCTCAATAGACAGGCATCAAAGGCTGACATGGGGGTGGAGTAGCCCTGACTCGGCCCCATGCCTACGTGATGCTGTCTGCCCCATTGCATGGCGGGTGGCATCATGGCACTCCTTTGGCACTGCATCCAGGTGACGCAGTACCAAAGGAGCACTGGAAAGCCCTGGCGCCGGTGGCTATGGCACCTTTTTTGTGGCAAAAAAGGAGCCACTTTTTGCAGCTCCTTTTTGTGCCACAGTAAGGCCAGATCGGGGCCGCGGCATATAGTTACTGCAGTCCCAATCCAGCAAAGAAAGAGCCAGTTGCAGGCCGCCCCTTAGTGGCAATCTGTTCAGCTCCTAAGTTAGGAAGTTAAACAGCAGAGGTGTAATTAAGACTCTCTCTCTATGGGTCTAGTTCTGTTGTTGATGTGTTCCTTCAGGTTTTTCTGACTTACTGTGACCCTAGAGCAAACCTATTACAGGGTTTTATTGGCAAGATTTGTTCAGAGGTTGTACACAGGGACGTAGCCGTTAGATACAATGAATAGTGTGTACCGCTGTGCTCAAGCCCCATTATAATAGTGGCACTTAGTCTGGATGCCCCCTTCCCAAAGTCCTGGATACATCCCTGTTGCACAGCTAATTACCAGCTATTGTTAATATTTAAGAGTTCAACATTCAAAGCCTTAGACTTCAACTAAGAAAAAATATGTGAATGCTTGCAAAGTTCTTACAAAAAATGAACCACAATGAAATTCTCAGCCAACCCTAATACAGAACTACTTTTGCCCAGCATTCGTGAATTCCCCTTGAAATATATTCAACAAGCCTCTGGCTAGCGATGAGCTAATACAGTGAGAAAATTTTCTAAGGAGAGTTAATATTTTGCTGAGATTGTTGCTGTCACCTTCAGGAATGCATGGCTGCATCACTAAATGTCAGGCAATGGTAGGCAGAATACAAAGGAGAAAATAATTTTCCTCCTGATTAACTGTTCATATTTCATTTGCAAATTCCTCAGTCCAACTAAGCCGTTTTCTCCACACTGTTGATTGACATACTTTTTGCAATGGCCATTGTTATAACATTCACATTTCCATTATTACAAATTATGTGGGAAAAGAAAACTTGACCACCCTGAATTTACAGCTATATGGCCTTCCTCCACAATATAGGGGTGGGGGAAGAAAAGCCACTTATTTCTCTTCTTTGCAATGTGTGAACTGATGGCACATGCAAAGTGATCTGAAAATTTAGAAATAATATAATGATGCATGAAAAGGAGGAAGGAAGGGGGAAAATTAATGTGGCAGCACCTTTAAGACTAGCTGATTTTTTATTTTTGCATGAGTCTTTGTGTATATAAACCCACTTCTTCATATGCAGTACCAAGTATAAAGCATATTTGTATTGGCATAATATATAGTCATCCAGCCTTTGTTTAGAAACATTCAAAGAAGAAGATTCTGCCGTGCTCACTGTCAAACTTCTTTTGCCATCAGGAAGTTCTTCTTAATATTTAGGATGAATCTCTTTTCCTGTTTGAATCCATTGCTTTGTGTGCTAGTCTCTGGAGCATCAGAACAAAGCCTGATCCTTCTTCAATATGACATCCTTTCAAATATTTAAACAAATATTTAAACATGGCTATCATGTCACCTCTTAACCTTCTCTTCTCCAGGCTAAACAAACTTACTGAGTGTTACATGTGAAAAACTCTACCTGTGAAAAGATCAAGAATATTTTATTGCTAAACAAAATGTCACAATTGGTAATACATTTTACTTTGTAGTAGTGACCTAGTTCTGCACAATTCTGGTGGCATGAATATGATTGGATCATGTTTCAGTCCTATTATGTTCTTATTTTAGTGCAGCAGTGTCGCCCTCCTGATATTGTACTGCAAATTGTATCAGTCCTACAAATACCATCAGCATAGCTGATGGTGAGGAATGTTGGGAGTTGCAGTCCCACAATTTCTGAAGGATGGCACAATTCCCATCCCTGTTGAATGCACTGCAGATAATCTAATCTAGACCAGTGTTTCTTAATTGTCTAGAACTAATATAGAAGCTGCAATATTGTGCATGGGAAGACACTGGACAAGATTCAGGGAGTTATAATTTTAAAAAAAACTTCTCCAAATCAAAAAGGGCCCATAACATTTGATTACTGTTTAACAGTACAGATTTGCTGGAGCTTTTTGTCTCTGCAGCTGCACTAAAATGAGCTGTGTCTGCCAGAATGGGCTCTTTTGCACAGCTGTTAACGGCACAAGAGTGATCACTGTGTCTGGTTACCTGAGCTGTGTTACATATGTGCAGACATGCTGGAAGGAAGCATTTGGTCTAGATGCCATTTCTATTTTCAGCAACAGTCCAGTCCATCCATTACTGTTATCAATCAGTATGAAACAATTCAGAGGAAGTATAGCCAATCACATAACCGTCCATTATGAAGCCAAACCCTCCCTCCAATCCACCTGCCTTGGTCCAGGCCTTGGAGGTAGAGAGGAACTGCTGGACCTCATCCCCTTCCCCTCCACCACTCGCTTCTCCTTTTGTGTCATGTCTTTGTAGATTGTAAGCCTAAGGGCAGGGAACCGTCCAATTAAAAAGATTGTATGTACAGCGCTGTGTAAATTTACAGCGCTTTATAAATAAAGGTTAATAATAATAATAATAATAATAATAATAATAATAATAATAATAATAATAGTGATCGGAGCTTATATAAGGCACAACAGATTTCCTGAAGAACTATTATCCCTGTCTGTCATAACAAGAATAATAATTGTTCCCAAAATTGGCTTAATGAAAGTGGTACAGTCCCCTACTCTCCAACACAGTGGTGAGTGTCTGAAGAAGAAGCACCTTCAGACTTAGTGTGGGTGATTAAGTAGAAGTTGAAAACAAATAAAGAGGTATGTAGGTAGAGCCCTAGCCTTACCTTTTCCAGTGTTTCAGGTTGTCTGCATGTTTTTATTTAGATATTTTACATCCCACTGACTTCTACATGTTTACTCAGAAATAACTTACACTGCATTCAGTGGGATTACTCCCAGGCAATTGTGAGGAAAGTTTGATAAAGCGCCATGGGACTTCCTTCTGAGTAGATATAGATAGAATAGCACTATTAGCATTGTTATAGAATGAAATTACTTAATTATTTCCCTTTCATTAATGTGATTACTGTTTTAATATACTTAGACAGCAATCCTAGAAATTTTTACCTGAGCTCAGTGTGATCTCTGAACTGATATGTGTGGGACTGTACTGTTACCATAGAATCATAGATATGGAAGAGACCACAACAGCCATCCAGTCTAACCCCTTGCCATGCAGGAACTCACATTCAAAGCACTCCCCACAGATTGACATCCAGTCTCTGTTTAAAAGCCTCCAAAGAGGGAGACTCCACCAGTCTCCAAGTCAGTGTGTCCCACTCTCAAACAGCTGTTACAGTCAGGAAGTTTTTTCTAATGTTTAGGTAGAACTAATCTTGTGGAGTTCCCACAGATCACCCCGCTCCAGTGGCGTTCCTCCACCAAGTACGACCTCTGTGAGGGTGGGGCTTGTGGGGTGGAGCCAAAAGGACATGTCCCTTCCCTCACTTCTGCAAGCCATTTTCCTCATGACTAAACCAGCATGTGGGAGGCAGGGAAGAAATGCCCAGAGCACTCTTCCTCTCTGCCACTTGCTGGTTTACTCTGAAGTAAAATGGCATGCAGGAGGGAAGGAGGAAAAGTACTCAGAGGCCCGCAACCTTCCCACTGTGTGCTGGTTTACTCTGGAGTAAAATGGTGCAGCCTAGAACTCCCTCCCTCCCACACACCATTTTACTGTAAAGTAAACTGCTGCGCAACAGGGAGGGGGATGCACTTGTCACCTCTCCTCTGAGATGTCACGTGCAACTCCCCAGTGATGCCACTATCCTCTTCCATTAGCCAATAGTAGCACACACCCATGAGCACACTAATGTGGGTGCACTATGCCACAACCCATTGACTAATAGGGGCTTGAGCTCCTATATTTTTTGCCATCCACAAGGGACCTTGGAACCAAACCCACTGTGTATTACATGTTACATGTTATATATATTTTTGTGGGATTGGATTTCTTTAATTCTCAGCCATCCAAATGGCCTCAGTTTTCTCTTTCAAAATACATTTTGGTGTGTGTGACAGCTATTCACATCCATTGCAGACTCTGATAGCCAAATATTGTGCTTGACTACTCTGGACAGTCACACTGAAAATAAACGTCAGTTTCCCTGCAAAGCAAAATTTACTCACAACGTTCAGTGTTAATAAATTGACTTTTTATTCAGTAGGCGTCAGTGAGGCTACTGAGGGTTATATTAAGGTCCAACCTATATAATACGTTGATTTGATAGTTGCTAAGTAATAACCTTATCACAGGACAGACTTGCCTCCCTTGATAAATATTGTTGTCCTTTGCTAAAAAGGATGCCAGCTGATCAGATTCACATATCAACCTAGCAGGTGATAATACAATAAATATCACAATGATCCTAGCCACAGTAGAAGGATATCTATAATTTTAACTTCAAAGATTTAGTAAGATGAGAAGGTCAGGAGAATCTATATAAAATAAGGTCTCATTAAGCTGAAAATAGATGTCAAGAGAGGTAGGAGGATCAAAGAATCATGTCTGTTTAAAGAAAAGGCAAAACTATTTGAATGTTCTAAATTAAAGAAAATGAGATGATTTTTTTAAAAAAAATAACATATTTAGTTATACCCCACTTTTACATACTACTTTAGACATTGTTTCTGGGCATAGTTTGAAGAGGTGAATAGTACTTTAAAGCCATGTGTGGTTTGGGTCCATCTGAATGATCATGCCTTGATATGAGTTTTAAGATCATCATGCCTTGATATGAGTTTTAAGATCATCACAAGTATCTTTGATAAGCCCACAGGAGAGAAAGTTCCTGCTCCCTGCTGTGGAATTCCCTACCCTATGAAAGTAGATGGGTGTCTTTTTGCTCTCTTTCTGCCAGCAGGCAAAGACCTTTCTGTTTATTCAGGCCAGGGGTAGGCAACCCTTTTGAGCTGGGGGCCGGGTTGCTGTCCCTCAGACAACTGGGGGGCCGAAGCCAAAAAATAAATAATTAAATAATTTTTAAAAATTAAATAAATAAATAAACTGGGACAAAGGTAGGACAAAATTTTCAAATGGAGGGCACTTTTTAAATAAAAAATGGAGGACACGTGAAAAAATTTGCTGATTTTTAAAAAAATGTTAAGATAAATGCATGTTTCTGAGGCTTCTATAGACAATTGCCCCCCAAAGGCCCCGGTGGCAATCGGTGGCAATCGGCGGCAGGACTAGGCTGGGGCCGGTCCCAAGGCCTCGCCGGGCCACATCCGGCCCGCGGGCCGCAGGTTGCCTACCCCTGATTCAGGCTTTTGATTTTAACTGGCCATTTTAGAAGGTCAGTTAACTGAGGTGTTAACTGGGCTGTTAACATTTTAATCCCAATTAACAATCTTCTTGCTGCACTTCTGTCTTTTGTAAGGTGTGCTCCCCCTCCCCATATTATAACTATTTTGTAGATTGTGTTGAATATTTCGGCAGGTAAATATCTAACAAAGTGTCAGAAATGAATTTTAAAATGGTCAGTATACTAGCATACATGCTACACAATATTGAGGACAGTTGTTACAGAGGCAATAAGGTTATACATTCAATTTGGGATTAAGTCTCACTGAATGCATGTCTAAGTGTGAGGAAACACGTGCTATAAATATAGTATGCAGAAGGTATAGAAGAGCCAAACCTTGCAGACCTATGCATTCAAAGACTGGTAGTTGTCATAAGAACAAAAGCAGAACATGTGTATAAGAAAGCGTGTATTATCATGTGTATTGTTGAGAGCCATCTGCTTGGGATGGCCATGGAATAACCTAGTGATTATCTTATCTTTCCCTTTTAATTAAAATCTTCAATGAAAGTAGGAACAAAGATCTGTACTTTTGATACTACCTAGCTGTCTGCAGAACAAAACAGTTCAGGGAACGCAACTAGAATGTAACAACCATTCTTAATGAGCACAAAGAGGAAACAGATGACCCTCACTTGAATGAAAAATACCTATGTTTGAGAAGCCACCTCATTATTTCATGAAGGCTTGCTTCATTATATCTGTTCTCTTGTCTATTCATTTACTTAGCACAACCATCTTTACAGAATTGCCCCCATGGACCTCACATTTTTTTCTCTAGATTGCTAATCTTTCTTGAAATTCTAGCTGTTTCCCTTTATTATCCTGTCCCCTAGATTTCATTGTCACTATTGCTGAGACTTAGAACTGTATTTCCCTCTTTTATGTTTAATGCCATTAAAATATCACAATATGGGCACATACTTTCAACAGAGAAAAATGCAGATCGACTCAATTTTTATGAAGATTTATTTTTATGCATTGTGTCAATTTTTAAAAGTAATAACCTAGTATTGTCTGGCCTTTATTGGAAACTGTAACAAAGACATCATGAGAGAGCTTTTTTCAGAGTTACTCAGAGCATGTCCTCAGTATCCCTTCCCGTGAGATCTGAAAGAATTTATTTGGGTGAAAAGCAGTAGCAGCACTCATTAGGGGAGCAGGCTGTTTTCTTGTTGTTTAGGCTAATAGTTAGTTAGCTAGTTAATTTAATACATCTCCCATCTTCATCCAAAAATGGGACACAAACCAGCATAAAATGTTAGTTAAAACAAAATTTCTAAAACAGTATGTGCCACAAAAGTTTTATAAAAGTATTAAACAGTAAATCCAAATATTACTTTTAAAACTTTAAAGCAATTAAAACACATAAGCATATATTACATATTAGAAAACAGCACATGTCTTACACATCCTCCTACTCCAACCAGGTAAAGGTTTAATGTCTGTATTATCATTTACTATCTCCAGCTGAGGAACTATGAGAAAGAATGGCAGGTGGAAAGAATGGCAAATTACAAGCCTGCTCCAGTCAAAATGAAGATGGCAGGATGTTCTCCACCTATATTCTGCACACACCCATCTTGCTCTCCTTTGCCTAGCATGCTCAATGTCCATGGAGATAAGAGATTCACGCTGATAAAGAGGAAGTTGACAGTAGGTGATGGAGTGATAGTTTGGGCCTCTCCACAGACTAGAAAGCTAATGTGTACAGCCACAGACTAGAAAGCTAATGTGTACAGGTCTGGCTGCAGGATTCTGGGAACTGTAATCTTACAAATTAATATTTTCTGATAACATTTAGGCCCATTACAGACGGGCCTTAAAGTACGTGCTGAGCACGTACTAGGGTTAGGAAGCAGAGGTGCTTCCACACACACGTACAAAATGGCTCAGCACGTACAAAATGGCGGCGGCCGTTACACATGGCCGTCGCCATGACTATGTCACAATCGCGCCACCTCCAAATGAGACAATGCGGTTGTTACGTAGTGGGGCCACGTGAGGGCGCTTAGTGCCCCCTTTCCGCACCTTTAGATGGCTGCGCCCAGCGACGCAGAAAAGAAAGGGGCCAAGCGGCCCCTTTCTCCTCCTCCCTGCCACCCCGAGGACACCCCTTTCTAGGCCGCAGGGAAGCAGCCTTTTGCCCCTTCCTTGTGGCCTGGAAAGTGGTGGATTGGGGCCTCGGAGGCTGCCGTTGTGGCAGCTGAGGCCCCGATACACCGGGGAAAGGAGCGTCTACAGGCCGCCCCAAAGGAGTGGTCTGTAACGCGCCATAGAATCTTTTCCAGACAGGGATGACATATAAAATCCATAAGCCCTCAACCCCATCTTAGATTAAAACATCTTGTTACTTTTTTTTTTTTCCTCAGCAAGAAGAGTGGCAAGAAGCCCTCTACTGCATGCTACTTCGATTCCTTTTATCAAATAAAACTCCTGTGTCTTTGGTGATGGGTTACCTGGAGGATTTGTTGGCATACACCATACAACATTAAATGCAGGAACAGTCACCACTTTTGTTTCCAGCTGGAAGGCATATTGTTTTCAGGATTAATATTTACCAACTACCAGTACCACTTTGTTTCACACTATAACAAAGCTAGTTATCTATCTGATGAGTTTTCCAGATGAAGTCTGCTTCAACGTTTAAGAACCATCAGAAGAGAGAACCAGGCCTTGAAAATGACCACTGACATTTCTGGATGGAGATACTAGAGTTTATTTCTGTTTCAGATGCAGCTCCATTATGGTCTTACCAAGCTATCCACCTCTGCCATTTTCAGTAATGCAAGGTGCACGTTTACAAATCATCAAAATTGCTTGCTTCACAGCTTTGTAGTATTTTTGGTTTATCCATTCCTTAACTGAAGCAAGTACTCTAAAGTTCCCTCATTTAAATCTAGATCAACCTATTCTAGGATATATGTAGTCAGTCTCAAAGGTGCTACAAGATCTCTCCACATACTGATTCTACAGACTAACATGGCTATATCTTGAATTCCATTCTAAGACGTGTTTTATACTGGGTTTGCAGATTCATGAGTGAAAACTGCAGAATGTTTTTTGTCATATGCACTGGTTGAATCTAATGCATTGGTGTTCATCTTTGTTTCATTCCAAAGCCCAACAGTGTTTATTTCTAGATTTCCCAGGATTCCAAAAGATGTGACGAACCTCTATAACTATGTGTGGATCTGTTCTGCAAACCATTGCCCTCCATGGGTTGGCAATGACAAAACCAGTGATGGAGGGCAAATAGTGGCTGTCATCTTGCTCGGTATTTATGTTTTCCTACATGACCTGAAGACACATACATACAAGCCCACCTTAGGACATTGTACATTTTGGAATTTATGTCTACAGTTGGTGCACCATTGTTGAAGTCTCACTGTCACAAAGGACCTTGCTGCTGGCCTGATGCTTAGCACTCCACTGTGCAGTGCCTTAGAAATCCCTCTTCTGGCAGGTTACATGGCCTCTATGGTGCATTTGGGGGATCATATTTGGAGATATAGCTATGATGGTGGAGTTCTGTCATTGTAGATACGGACCTCGATACAAGATTTGGCCATTATATGAATTTATTGCCAATGTAAAGGGAGACTGCAGTCCTGAAGGAAGTCATCAATTTCCTGCATGTTTAGTGCTTCACTCCACTATTAATTCTCATGCAGATACGTGAATTAGAAAATATGTCACTAGCTTCCTAATGGGAATTTTCAGAGTGAAGAATGAGTGAGAAAACTCTCTCTCTCTCTCTCTCTCTCTCTCTCTCACACACACACACACACCTCTTAAGGAATCTGCTAAAAAACTTACTCATTTCTCCCCAAATTTCCATTACTTTTCATGAAAAGCCCATTACTGAAATCTTGTAGTACACCTGATTTCTTCTCATTGGCCTTTGATTCATAAGAAAGCTGATTTTTCTGACAGATTCTTTTAATGGCTGTGAGAAAGCGACAGATTCTGAAAGCAGCAGCTCCCTAAAACTGTCATTGACTTAATAATTGCGTAAGCAAATTTACCTTTTTCACATAACAAAGGTACCTTTTAGAAAGACGTGAATTGGTCTCCTGTACAATAATCCCTTTTTGCGTTGTATAAAGTGACAATTTCATAATCAGTCTTTCATTTATTTACAATTCCCAGGAAAGAGCAGCTTAATCCCTAAGGGAAAGGTCGTTTCTTAAAGGTATAGAGCATTATAAACAGCCCCTTTCTAGGTTAAATTCTTGAACTTGATTCTGTATCACCTACCTAGTTACATAATGAATTTAGTTATGTTGCTAAGTAGTGTCTCCTGGTCTGAACCCCTCTAATTCCCACTTATTGGGAAGCAGTCACTGTGAATGATAGGAGTTTGTTCCCTTGTCAGTCAGGAAATGGCTGGCTGATATTGCCTCCCAGTCCCATGAATAAAATCCAGTATGAGAGCCAGAAGCAGGGTCCCTGTTGTAATTCCTCATTGCATCTAGAGATTGTTCGTGTGTCGGGGGGGGGGGCAGTGTCTGAGTATCAGCCTTCTGTTAACAGTGTAACAGACCCTGTCACTTCTAGCTGCTGCTGCTGCCACCTGATGAGTGAAGATTGGGGATTTTCATGGTCCCTACATATTGCCTAAACTACTGAACATGTCATTTTTGTTGCTGCTGTTGTTATTTTGTTGTTGTGTGCCTTAAAATCATTTTCAACTTATGATGACCCTATCATGGGATTTTCCCCTGAGGCTGAGATCATGTGACTTGCCCAAGGTCACCCAGTGGATATCATGGCCCTTATCACACAGCTTTTAAAATTGACTTCCCATTCTTGAATTGAATTCTAATTTGAACTGCATCTATATCTTATTGCATGGATTTTTGCTGCTGATGGCACCGGGTGGGTGCAGCCCAAGTAACTTCCAGATAGAATCTGAGTTCCGATGGCCAATTTGCAAAGCTGGGAAGTTCCTGACTTTGCAAATCAGCTGGCTGAACTCAGATTCTATCTGGAAGTCACATTGGCTGCACCTGCCAGAGGCATTGGCAGCAAAAATCCATGTGATAGGATCCGGATGCAGCCTGAATTAGAATTCAATTTGGGAGCGGTAAGTTGATTTTAAAAGCTGTGCGATAAGCTCCCTGGTCTCCAGAGTTGCAGTCCAACACTCAAACCATTATGCTATGCTGGCTCCTAAGGATTATGAACATGAACCAGTCACAAATGTGTAACTAGGGCCCGGGACAGACGGGCCTGAAGTGGCATGCCGCCGCCGATAGTAGGGTTCCACACCACACAGCTATGGGTGGTGGCATCATGGCAGCATCCTGTTCACACAGGCACCGCCATGATGACATAAGGGATGTGCAGTGTACAGACATCACTGCATGTCGCTTACGTCACCGGTGCACCAATGGCACACTCGTGATGTCAGCCGAGCACCATAAAAAGAACCTGCTTTGCTCAGGTTCTTTTTACCACCATAAAAAGAACCTGCTTTTCTCAGGTTCTTTTTACTCCGGAGGGACGCCACGCAGTTTGGCTGGTGCAGCTTCCCTCTGGAGTTAAAACAGGTGCTTCCAGCCCACCGTTTCAGGGTGGTTTGTTTTGCCCCTTTGTTAGGCATTTGTAGCTGCCTCAGTGAATTCTTGCCTGTGATTTTTTGTGTCCCTTTTTCAAGCACATATGACACATGCTCACATTGATTAAAGCACACCTGTGCATATTTTGGAAATCCATGCAGTTTTTTTCCCCTTTCCCTTTTAATGTTATGGGATGGGTTTTGCTTCTCTGCTCACAAGTCATGAAATGTATGAACTTTCTCAAGCAATTTGTTCCAGTTTCTGTTTTACTCTGGGAGTTGCTGATTGGATAAACCCATGAAAAATAATTGAGGCAAATTCTTGCCCATCCCTACATTTCACAGTATAGTCATCTCTCTACACATGAATATGAAGTGTGGAGAGAGATTCAACAATATCTCATGTATGGAGGTCATGATTCATATGTTTGCCAGCATATATTAGAAATACTCTGCCTGTTGCAATTGACCTAAATGTGAATGAATGTTAAAATAAATAGGAATGCAATCTTCATTAATGTCTGTGTACACATGGAAACAATTAAGTCTCTCTCTCTCTCTCTCTCTCTCTCTCTTTTTCTTCCCCTTCTCTGCAGAGGTGTGTCTGGAACACCTTTGAGACATGCAAGATGGCAAAGAAAAAAGGAAATTAACTTGCTACTGAAGAACTAGGGGGGGGAAATGTCTGGTGGAATGGCAGTAGGAAATATTCCTATTCACACTCAAAATCCACATAGGCTTTCAGTATCAATGTGAACATTTCCTACTGAAATGCATATGAACAATTAAATACCTACAGTGATAATTATTTATTTCATTTATGTTTCAATTTTATATCTTTCTCCAAGCATGGGATTCAGAATGTACAATAATGTAAATTAAAGGTGAGCTAAAATGCATTTTATAAAAGTTGAAAATAACAATTCTATGAAAGAAGACATAGTTAAAACAGTTTAAAATACATTTGCAATATAAATGGAAAAGTGTAAGATAAAAACACCAGCACACAATTTTCGAATATGCAACTGCCACTAAAAATCGAAGACTTGACAAACTATATGGCCTGACAGCAGAAAGATCATGGCGCAGTCTAACCATTCTTCCCATGGAAGGGAGTTTTATTAACTGGGAACGGACACTGGGAGGGCTCTCTCCTATGCCCTCACCAGCTGCCTGAAGAGACTACAAATATTTATTCAGTTGCCTTGTTCCTTATCTGTCAGAGCTTGGGGACATTGCCTTTTTTGGATTGCAGATCCCATAACTGGATGGAAGATTATAGGAGTTATGTCCAAAACTTTTCCAAGTTCTAATTCTCTTTCTCCAGCCCATTCTCTCCAGTGCATAGTGTAATGCCCAACTTATTTGAGTCAGCTAACACACACAAAAAACATACAATCCAGTGTGGTGTTTAGCATGATGGACTTTAGGTGGAAAGATGTGGGTTCCCATCCTTGATACAAGTTAAAATTACATTGTGGCTTTATGGCAGTCAGTGTCAGAGTTTAAGGCCTACTTTACAAGTTTATTGGACTTAATCCAAGGCCATGTATTCCTCTCTGAATTCAACAGAGAATAGAGATGTCTCATTCAATTATGCAGCTATTCCTTTTTAAAGCTACTTTTGTGCCACTGTTTTATTTTATCATAATGTATAACCCTCCAGCTATTGTTAGACTGCAATAGCTGATGTAGCCAGTGCCGAGAAATCCTGGGAGCTGCAGTCAGTAACATCTGGATTGTGGAAGCTGTGCTACTTGAAGGTGTGTGTACACACACACACACATTTTGAAAACTCTGTGGCCCCTGGAGCTTATGATCTAAGATGACCCTAAAAAGCATGATATAAGCTAAACCACTGGGTCAGAAACCCACTAGATGACCTTGGGCAAGTCACACTCTCTGAGTTTCAGAGAAGGCAAAGGGAAAACCCCTCTGAACAAATCTTACCAAGAAAACCCTATGATAGGTTTGCCTTAGGGTTGCCATAAGTCAGAAATCTATCAAAAACATATAACAGCAAAGGAGAGAATGTGAAATGCACCCCTCCTGCTTAAGTGCTCAACTTAGTACTCAGGCCATAAAACCATTCAGAATGAATTTCAAATTAACATTCTTGTCAGTTCAGCTGCAAATAATCACCCGAAGAGTCTCACACATAGACCAAGGGAGTGGCAAATTTCTTGTCTCGTTAATAAAAATTTAAAGGAGATGAGAAAACCAAAGTCCACATGCTTACCAAATTTCAATGAATGATCATTACATCTCTAGCTGAATCCCTCAAAGTCACAATAAGAAAATAATAAAAGTCTGCCTGCCTGCTTATAAAGAATTTTTCCATACAACTAATTGTACCTCTCTAACACATATGGTGAGCATCAGCATGGTGTAGTGGCTTGAATATTGGACCACAATTCTGAAGATGAGGGTTTGATTCCACACTTGGCCATGGAAACCCACTGAGTGACCTTGGGGAGTCACACATTCTCAGCCTCAGAAAAACCCAAGATAGATCCACCTTTAGGACACTATAAGTTGAAAATGATTTGAAGGCACACAACAACAACAACAACAACACCAAAATGCACATGGTGAAAATTTGAGTCAACCGAAAAACAGACAGAGAGCTATTAGTGCACTATATAGTAATTTTTTAAAAAATGACTACATGCCCATTTTGTTGATTTTGGGAGTAAATAGCAGAGCTGGCATAGCACCAACATTACATTTCTGTTTTGTGTATGGCAGTCTTCCCTTACTTCGGGTGGTTTAACTATCTTTCATGGACAGTTGTCATAATTACTAGTAATACCTACAGTAATCATTGACTGGGTACACAGCTCCCAGAACAGTAAGAACTTCACAGGTGCTTAATGCTGATATATATTATTAAAAGTAGACGATGCTAAAGGATTATTAGAGAGGCTATTTCTATTTCAGAGCACATAAGGTCAAAAAGGACTGTCACACAATGAAGCTTTATGTCTTTGCAGCTTATCCTGGCAATTCTGGCACAGCTAGTTACATAAATGTACAGCAGATAACAATGTTGCAAAAATGTGAAGAGAATCTGGAGACAAAAAGTTTTCAAGTCTAAAACCAATCTCTTGAAAGGTTCTCTATTTTTTTATGGATTAGATAAATTACAGAGACAAGGAAATTCAATCCAGCTAATGAAAGCCTTTCCCTGTCCACATTTCCTGATCAACTCTAGAAAATATGATATTATTTGCAAAATGTTAGTATAAATGGATGTGCATCCTGTAAACACAACTGGTGCTCAGTCTGCCTTTTGTAAAGCAAAACAACCTGGACTACGGACGGAGGGAAACAGATGTCCCTGAAAGGGTGGCTTGAAGCTGCCCCTTCCAAAGATTGATTGGAGCTATGGCAAATACATGTCGTGGCCCCAATCCACCATGCAGCCAGCTGAAAAATGAGTGACAAAGATCCGCTTCTTTTTCAGCAGGCAAAAGGCTGGCTTTTCTCACCCCGCCACAGCTTGAAACCAGCTGCAAGCCACTATGGTGGTGTGCAGTGTATAAATGCACACCACCAGAACATCCTGAAGCTGCCCACATCTGAGTGGACCCCAGCTTCGAGGCAGCTTCAGGGCATAATCAGAGTGTGGGGCATGTAAACACTGTGCTCTAATGATGCCATGAAGGCATCTTTTATGGGCCGTCTGTTCCAGCCCTAAATTGAGAACCTCCATTTGGCAGGGTACAGTTTTCAAAAAACTTCCTCTCAGTAGGAAGAAAATTAGTGAAATTACTTGTTGCTTCCACTAAGAATGAAATTAGCAAAGAGGTACAACCTTAGAAATCACATAACTCACTGAGAATCAATCCCTGTGTGTTTTCAAACAGCTCAAAAAATGCACACATGATAACACAGAGTATAGTGTGTTAAAGAAACCATTACTTGAAATCCATGGAGCATAAGGAAATAATGTTGTTACACTGTATATTTTCTTTTTTCTGCTCTGTTGCATCTGAAGTTACCTCAGGGTATAATTCTTTGTTTTCTAAATAAGTAGTCCACTGAGAATTATCACTAATGATCTGACATACATGATGGCTCACGTTGTTTTTATTAAAATGCTAGGTTCAGGATTTTCTGAATGTAGAATAGATTTAGAATTACTCTTAAAAATAGCCTATCATCCACATTCCACGCATAGAGTATGCTGGGAGAGAAGGAACCTTTGGAAGAAGGAAACAAGAAATCTTTTACCCTCTCCTATCGGACCGCTGAAAATCATCATTTGTGCCCTACCATTCTCTCAACAATGATTCAAATATATTTAAAAACAATACAGATTAAAAATATACAAAAAACTTAATTAAATATATGAATATAAATTATTTCAAAAAATTTAAGCAATTTATAAAATTAAAAATATTCATCATCAAAACATTACAATTAATTAAACAATTATCTCTGTGTGTTTTCAAGTCACCTGTTCACTTATGGTGACCATTGCAGCTGCCATACACCAGTTTAGCACAGAAACAGTTTCCTTGAAATTAAGTAGAAAGAAATAACAGAGTTGAGTATCATCTTCATACTGGTGGCATCTGACCTGCAAACTCTAGACAAATTCTCCCAGCCATTTCATGTATATATGTTAACTAATATAGGGGAAAAGACAGAACCATGAAAGACCTCACAAGCCAATGGCCAACGGAGTCAACCAGTATCCATCCAGGAAAGAAGAGAACCACTGTAGGGCAGTACCTCCAAGCTCCATACTGGACTCTGCCCCCCATGGATATGAAATGGCAGCACAAGATGGGCACAGTCATTTAGAACAACCAGGCTTGTTGTCCATGGATGCTCAAATCTGTAGATAGCAAGGCTGTAGATGGTGAGGTCCCACTAAAATAAATGCTAAATGAGTTTGCTCCCTGTCAGCTCTTTGCATTTCCTCTTGCAATGGAGACAAAAAGTGTCCCACTGCAAAACAGAGACCATACCCCTAATCTAAATTCCTGATGTGTTCCTATTCACCCTTCCTGCATGATCATCAGGGATTAACTCACACAGTCCTCCTTTTTAGCTATAATTTCCCCAAAACTTCAAGGAGATGCTGGCACTGCTGGTGGGAAACCCCCCAATATCTCCCCCACTTTTTAAGGGAACAATGTGGTGTGTCTCACCTCTTCTCTCTACATCCTCAGCCCAAATTGAAAAGTATCCATTAACACTGGACAAGCAGGAGCTAAGATTATATTCACTGGCTGTATCAACTTTGACATCCAAGTCTTCAGCTGAATCTGGCTTTTGGCATTAAAAATATATCCCACTGTAAAGCTCTAAAATGGATATTACTTTCCCATGTATATTATAATTTTCATTTCCTTTTTAAGGGAAGATAGGAACTTTCTATGCAGCTTCTCTTTAAAAACCACTGAGGATTGTGAGTCATGAAAACACAAAAACACACTTACGTGAAAACATGTGCATGAGAATAAACCTCATTGAACTCAGTGAGGCTTACCTCTGAACAAACATGTATAGGTTTAGCCTGCAGAAGGTGCATGGGTAACAAGTCCTTTTGAAGAGAAAACCTTATTCAGCCACTCCTTTCTAATGTACAGCAGCTTTCATTGTTTATTATATTGGTTATCTGAGCAAAAAAGTTCTGGCACCAGGTGTTAGTTTCCTCCAGTTATTGTGTGTGTGTGCTGCATGCAGTAATACCTTAAATCTACTGGTAAGCTAGCACAAGAGCAAAGTATAAAGAGCCCTTCATTAAACAGAGTTATTAACTGGCCTTTCTTCATCTTAGTATTTTGGGTACAATCCAACATACATTTATCTGTGAAGTGGATTATACTTCTTTTGATGTTAGATTCATTGTGTGAACTTTGTGGTCCAATGGCTACAGTGTTTGCTTGACCGGAAAAGCTCACCTTCAAAGCCTTACTCTGCCATGAAATTCAGCAATAAACCTTTGCTCTGCAAGTATCCCAGGCTGCATCCACACTACAGAAATAATCCAAATTGTCATGGCTTCAGCTGCCCTGGCTCAAGACTATGGGAGTCTGATAATTGTAGTTTTGTAAGACATTTAGCCTTCTCTGTCAGACAGCTTTGGTGCCCCAACCAACTACAATTCCCAGGATTCCATAGCATTGAGGCAGGGCAGCTAAAGCAGTGTCAAAGTAGATTATTTCTACAGTGTGGATGCAGTCCTAGATATGTCTTTGCCAAGAATCCATTCTCTGTCCCTCCAATACCCTACAAATGTGTTGAATTAGGATTCCTGTTTGTCCACCAGCATTCTGGAGAGGAAGATGGAAGCTCCAACACATCTGGGGTTTACCACGTCCTTGCTCTTTCTTTCTTTACCTCAGTTGATTAGAAAGAATTAAAGCAAAACATTATTTATTTATTAAATAAATACAGTTCTCACTAACAATGAACATTTTGTGCATACAAAAACAAAGCAATCCTCCAGATGGGATAAATGTGTTGGGAGCCTGCACACATTGCTGCTATAGTTTTGAGCGTTTTTAAAAATCACATGACATTTCTACATTTCCAACATTTCAACCTTCTGTCCAGAAGGAATTCCAAAATGTCCTCCATTTTGACCTTCATAAGATACCATATACTGTAATCCTAAAAAGGATGAATTTATATTTATATTAGTGGTTTTTAGTTTTTATTTTGTAATGCCCTACATTTCTCTTGAATGTTCTACATTTGTGGTGCCTTTTCCTCCTTTGCGGTGAGGACATCTGGTCACTCTGGAAATGTGTTTCATCTTCTATTCTTCTGTACATATTTACTTAGAAGCGAGTCCAGCTGAGTCCAATGAAACTTCATTCTAGGAAAATGTTTATAGGACTGTAGCCAAACAACAATCCTAACTGGCCAAGCTGGGCAAGCAACAGCTGCACTAGGACTATGAACCTATGCTATATCAAAACCTAGCTCTGCCTAGCAATGTTTGGAAATGACTTAGGGATACCTTCATCCTGATCAATCTTTTCTCTGGCATTGTGGCTGTATCTCTGGGCTAGAGGAGGTTTGGATATTGACTAATACATCTCTTCCTGCATGCCACGTTTTCTCACCACTTTGTTGAGCTCTTCTTTCAACAGATACACTCTACTCAGGTTTTGGGAGACTTAAGTATTTGCAAAAAATATCAAGATGGTTACTAATTCTAGTGCTTCTTTTCTCCTCAGGATGTTCAAAACTGAAAGAATCAGGAGTATGATGAACTACTGGATGAGAAGAAGAGGAGACTTTTTTTTTAATGTTCAGAATGGTTCGCATTACCACAGAGGAGTTCATGACATTTTTTTGTATGCTCATTATGTTGAAGGGTTAGTGCAGTCATCATAATTCAAGTTATCATCCTAGAACAGGGAGCCATGCCCTGGATTTGAAACTAAACTTTCTCTCATTAGCCTTGCCATGTTCATGGTTTTCACTCTGAGCTCCCATTGTGTTTTCTCTTCCAACCATTTCCTAACAGTTTCCAGAAACCATTGTACCGGTTGACAAATTAACAGTGAAACACCTAGTTGCTTCAAGTTGCCCTCTCCTTTTCAATCATATTTAGGACATGATAGGTAGGAAACAAACCTTACTTCAAATCAATACTTTCTAATATTTTTTTCAAAGTATCTCCCTCTTGAAAGTCCCATAAAACAATATTTTAATTCCATACATATCTTTCATGCCCAATACCACAATTCTCTATAAGATACCATATACTGTAATTCATTAAGATTATATTTTGTTTGGATAATATTCTAGAGATATTAAGGTGGGGTTACCAACTTTTTTTTATGACAGTGTATCTTTGCTTTTATCATGTAAGAACAAGGCAGTCAACAGATAGAACTTTGCCCAACACAATTAAATGTATGTTGGGTTCTTACTTGTCATGCAGTTATTAAAACATGCAGAGGCCCTGCATGGAGCCCTGGTGGCGCAGTGGTTAAATGCCTATACTGCAGCCATTCACTCAAAACCACAAGGTTGCAAGTTCAAGACCAGCAAAAGGGCCCAAGCTCGACTCAGGCTTGCATCCTTCCGAGGTCGCTAAAATGAGTACCCAGACTGTTGGGAGCAAATTAGCTTACTTGCTAATTAACTTACTTGCTGTTCACCGCTATGATCTTTGGAATAGCGGTATATAAATAAAACAAATTATTATTAATTATTAAAAGACAAAAGCAATAAAAACAATGACAGTGACACACTTCCTTAACTTATTCAACCTTTCTGACACTTGCTTCATTTTGGCCCGTTACAAACGGGTAAAAAGTACGTGCTTGGTGCGTACAAAATGGTGGCACCCGTTCTACACGGGCGCCGCTATCTTGACGTCGCGGATGCCTAGTGTCCACATGTCACGTGGCAGAAGTGACGTCGTGAGTGCGCCATTGGTCACTTGTGACGCCATTTCCCCTGCACAAAAAGAAGCTGCATTTTGCAGCTTCTTTTTCGTTCATCTGGGAATCACGTGGTTTGTCTGCTGAGGTTCCCGGACGCAACAACTAGCGGCGCTGACAGAGCGCCCTTTTTGGGCGCTCTGTAAAGCACCTTTCATAAGGGAGGGTGTAGCTGCAGAAACTTTCACACACTTAGCTTTAGACTTGCTTATGGTGAATAGTGGCTAGAGAAAATGATTGATGTGGTTGTGTTAAAATAAAAGATATTTAACAATAAGGTCCCAATCCATGTTTCAAAGGGCTGATCTTTTTGTAGGAAAAGGTAATTAGAAAGTTCCTTGGAGACCACCTTTCATCAGTCAGGGAAATAAATTAGGGAATATCTGTGGGAAGACAGGAAAATTTTGGTCATCAAAATGTTTGAGCTGCAACTCCCTTGATCTCTTATTATTGGTTGTCCTTACCTGAACATCAGGAATTGATCTTGATGGCCCAAAGTTCTCCATCTTGATTTTCATTGAGAGTTCTGCCCATTTGTACTTTGAACCATTTGGCTCCACAGCATGCTGTAAACTCATTGTCCAAATAATGTGGGGGAAGAAGATGGCTGAAAAGCCAAAAGGCCACATAAGAAGGGAGGGATAGGGGAGAGCCATGCCAGTCCACATGCAGAACTATGCTTTGGTTAGCTGGCTCACCCTGGTAACATTTTGGAAGTTTTTAATTCTGCAACTTTTCCTCTTAGCACAGACTGTGGATTCTGTTTCACACAAAGAAGACTGAATGGTTGTCCCAAGACTCTCTTTCTTCCTTTATCTATTATGACACAGTGAAAATGTGAAGATAGATTGCAGAGATTCACCTGGACAACTGGTAATTCTGCTCCATGCTGTCTTATTGATTTCCTCAGACACTGACAGTTCAATATAGTGAAGGTATTCAATGGGCAGTTCCTGAGTTAATGGCATTCTATAACACTGACATGCAATTTCTTTCATAATCTTCCCTACTCATACGTGGATCCCACCTTGCTTATGCAATGTAAAAAGAAACATAATAACTGTTGCCTCATTTGTTTTCCTGGTCACATTAATTACAGAATTAATTTATTGCCCTTGAGGCTATCATTTACATAATTTTCACTGCCTACATTCAAGGTAGATCTTTAGAAAGTCATATCAAAATCTGAATCACATTAGAAACCAAATAAAGGCCAGATTAAAATAAAATAATATTTTAGCACTTGATGATCTTTGAGGAACACTAAATATAGATACTCAGCATTGTGTTCCTATTATGGAGGAATAGGAATTTTATTTTGTCTTAAATTTGAACTTGGTTTTCAGAACTATTATTATTGTTCAAACAAAAATCCATCAAACAGTGATACCTTTACTGGCCAACAGAAATGCACAATATACTTGTTGCAAGCTTTTGAAGCTCCACTAGCTTCTTCATCAGGCTAGATATTGCAAACCAAACAGGAAAAATATTGGAGATGTTAGTAAGATAATAAATAATAATAATAATAATAATAATAATAATAATGCTTTTATTTTTATACCGCTTTTCCTCCAGATCAAAGCGGTGTACATACGATGCGATAAAACTCTATTACACATGTCAAATACAATATTAAAAACAGTTGTAAAAACAATTGTAAACATTTAATTTTAAAAACAGTACAACTAGGATAATATCAATATCAACTATGGGTAGTCGTCCAATCTGGTCGGGGAATACTTTTTTACACAGGCTACATTTTATTGTTTCCATCCTTAGTTAAGATGGTACCGGGAGGATATCTTTAGGAGTCTGGCCCCTCCACATCTGGCCATGTGGCAACAGGGAGATTTTCAAAGTCCAGGAAATTTAAATTCCATTTGCATATCAACAAGGACTCCTCTTTTGCAATCCAATATGTCTCCATTCCTGTGAAACGACAGACCTCTTTGAAGGCAGAGGACAAGAAGTCTCCATGTTTTTGCATCAGGAACGTTTTAGTCGAAGTAGAGGTAAAACATGCCAATCCAGTCCAAATTTCCAAAGAAAAAAACTTGTTTTACCTTGGTTGAAGGTCCCAGTCCACTGGCTCACTCTTCAGGGTTCATCTGTTACAGCTGCAATGGGGTAGCTCACAACCCAGAAAACATGCAGGGGTAGCTGTGTTGGCCGTTTAGTAAATTAAAAAATAAATAAATAAATCACCATATATATTCTGTGTGTCCATTGGCTTCCACTGGGAGTCCAAAATTCAGAAAGTGCTGGACACACAACTATTACTTTAATACCCACATGGTTTGAGTCCAAACTCACTTCTAGAAAACCAAGTGCTGTATTGTATTCCAGGATACCAAATGTCCTGTAAAACATGTTTTGTAAAAATTTTAAATCAGTATTAGTTGCTTATATAACTCTTTATCTGTCAGGAGTTCCTGATGAATGAAGCACTTTAGAACAACGTTGACAAGTATCATTTATATTATGGATCTGGTCAATAGGGAAGTGCAGTGGAAAAGAACTGGGAGTATTTGTTTATTTATTTATACCATGTCTATGCCAACTAGCAAAAGAATTAAGATTTTTCTGTATTCAGTTGTACATTGTCATCTGATGGACATAAGATTGTTGCATAAAATATTCAGACACTATTGGATCACTATACATAAAAGGAATGTGGCAAAGAATCTGACAAGCATGTCTGTCTTGCAGACTGGATGTCAAGAGCAGAATAAAAATAAAGTTGAAATACTTAAGAATAGCTTTGCATGTAGAAAGACTCAAGCACAAATTATGAAGTTTCGCTAAAACTAGAAGGTAACTTACTATTAATCTGTCTGGCCTGACCAATTAAGGAACAGACTATAGTGCTAGGAGCAACTGGATACCTCCATGTGCAATGTCAAAAAAAATGCACATGTTTGCACAACAGGTGGTTATGCCAACGTAACTATTATGAGGATTATGGTTAAAATGTTCCAAAAAAAGAACTGGCAAATGTAATATTGGAGCCACTGGCAATAATCTTTGAAAACTCCTGGAGAACAGGAGAAGTCCCAGCAGACTGGAGGAGGGCAAACGTTGTCCCTATCTTCAAAAAGGGGAAAAAAGAGGATCCCAACAATTATCGTCCAGTTAATCTGACATCAATACCAGGAAAGATTCTGGAGCAGATCATTAAAAAGAGAATCTGTGTACATCTAGAAAGCAATGCCATAATCACAAAAAGTCAACACGGGTTTCAGAGAAACAAGTCATGCCAGACAAATCTTATCTCATTCTTTGATAAAGTTACCACCTTGTTAGATGAAGGGAATGCTGTGGATATAATATATCTTGATTTCAGTAAGGCCTTTGACAAAATTCCCCATGACATTCTTGCAAACAAGCTTGTAAAATGTGGGCTAGACAAGGCAACTGTTACATGGATTTGTAATTGGTTGACCAGACGAACCCAAAGGGTGCGCAACAATGGCTCCTTTTCATCCTGGAGAGAAGTGACCAATGGGGTCCCACAGGGCTCTGTCCTGGGCCCAGTGCTATTCAACATCTTTATCAATGACCTGGATGACAGAATTGGGAGCATACTTATCAAATTTGCAGATGACACCAAATTAGGGGGGATAGCTAATACCCCAGAGGACAGGATCAAGATTCAAAATGACCTGAATAGACTAGAAAGCTGGGCCAAAGCTAACAAAATGAAATTCAACATGGAGAAATGTAAGGTATTGCACTTAGGGTGGAAAAATAAAATGCACAGATATAGGATGGGAGACACCTGGCTTAAGGAGACAACATGTGAAAGGGATCTAGGAGTCCAAGTAGACCACAAGTTGAACATGAGTCAACAGTGCGATGCGGCAGCTAACAAGGCCAATGCGATTTTAGGCTGCATCAATAGAAGTATAGTGTCTAGATCAAGGGAAGTAATAGTGCCACTATATTCTGCTCTGGTCTGGAATATTGTGTCCAGTTCTGGGTGCCACAATTCAAAAGGGACATTGAGAAACTGGAGCGTGTCCAAAGGAGGGCAACTAAAATGGTGAAGTGTCTGGAAATCATGCCCTATGAGGAATGCCTTAGGGAGCTGGGTATGTTTAGACTGGAGAAAAGAAGGTTAAGAGGTGATATGATAGCCCTGTTTAAATATTTGAAAGGATGTCATATTGAAGAGGGAGCAAGCTTGTTTTCTGCTGCTCCAGAGAACAGGACCCGGAACAATGGATGCAAGCTACAGGAAAAGAGATTCCACCTGAACATTAGGAGGAACTTCCTGACAGTAAGGGCTGTTCGACAGTGGAATGCACTCCCTCAGAGGGTAATAGAGTCTCCTTCCTTTGAGGTCTTTAAACAGAGGCTGGATGGCCATCTGTCAGGGATGCTTTGATTTGGATTTCCTGCATGGCAGGGGGTTGGACTGGATGGCCCTTGCGGTCTCTTCCAGCTCTATGATTCTATGATTCTAAAATTATTGCTTGAAGGTGCAATTGAAATATCTCATACATATATGTGGCTGATGTAGTAAGATTGTTCAGCCAACCATTGTTGGACAGTGACCTTGGAGCATGACTCTTTTAATGGGTGCTGAAATGTTCTCTGTCTGATCAACTTCCTATAATCTGAGTATATTTTTGTCACTATAGTTTGAAAGCATGCTCTTTTGTATTGTAAATAGCCAATTGGCAGGATTGTAGATCTAATTTCTGGATTTTTTTTCAGGTCATTAATAGAACCATGTCAACAAAAAGTATGGAATTTTCAAGTTGTGAACTCCAGTCTGTCATAAAGTTCCTGCAGAAGAAAACTCCAAAGGAAATCCATGAGTGTAATCCATGTGTGCAAACAATGAGTGACAAATGCCTATCATACTCTAATATAAAGAAGTGGTGCACTAACTTTCAGCATGGAGATTTTGAGACCAAAGATGCAGCAAGGTCTGGGAGGACTTCAACAGTGTCAGTTCCTGAAACTGTTGAACATGTCCATGACCTGATTTTAGCAGATTGGTGGATCTGCTGAAACACTAGAGATATGCCAAGAACACATTGGTTTTATAATTAATGAGCAGTTAGCTGTGCAGAAGCTGTCAGTCCAGTGGGTGTTGGAATATTTGAATGCTGACCAGAAGCCAAGTCAAGTGGATACATCCAAACTGATTTTAGAGCATTTAGAGTAATTTAGTGATAATTTTATTTTGAAATGACTCATCACTGTTGATGAAACATGGTTATATCACTATAATCCAGAGATTAAACAACTATCCCTGAAGTCGTAGCACTCGGGTTCTCAATGGCTGAAGAAATTCAAGACTCAAAGGTAAGCTGGAAAGATCATCACCATGAGTTTTTTTGTGGGGATAAGGATTTTTTTAATGACTGACTATTTTCGGAAGGGCCAAACAGTTGTTGTAGAATCCTATTCTAATGCTGTGCTTATTAAAGGAGCCATTGAAGGGAAAATAGTAAGGGAAGCTGTGGAAAAGTGTTCTCTTTTTGTAGGACAATGCAAATACAGGGCTGGCAAGATGATAGATGCTTTGAATCATTTGGGGGCTGAGTGCATAGCCCATCCACACCATTGACCAGATCTTCCTCGGTCTATTTCTTAGGAAGAGTTTGAAAGGAAGAGAAAAAAATTGAATGATTCAGAGGTGATAGCAGCAGCAGAGTAATATTAAAGTGACTAGACATCAAAATGTTTTTTTAAACAGTTAATGAAACTTGAGAAATTATTTGCCAATTGTCTCAAACTTGGGGGTGAATAGATGGAATAGGATGAAGGTTTATTGAGTCTAAGGCCTGTTACAAACGGGCCTTAAAGTACATGATGAGCGCGTACTAGGGTTAGAAAGGGGCGTCCTTTCCAGACGCCCCTAACCCTAGTACGCACTCTGCGCATAGAAAATGGCGGCGGCCGTTCCACACGGCTGCCGCCATCACTACGTCATGACCACGCCACCTCCAAACGAGGCGGCGCAGTTGTGACGTATTGGGGGCGCGCCAGGGCACCTAGGGCGCCCTTTCCGCAACCCCGGAAGGAGCTCCGCTTCAGATGGCTGCGCCCAGCGACACAGAGGAGAAAGGGGCCAAGCGGCCCCTTTCTCCTCCTCCCTGCCGTCGCGGGGTGTCCTTGGGGCTTGGAGCCCCAAGGACACCCCTTTCCACGCGGCAGGGAAGCAGCGTTTTGCTGCTTCCTCGCGGCCTGGAAAGCGGCGGATCAGGGCCTCAGCAGCTGCTGCTCTGGCTACTGAGGCCCTGATCCAGCGGGGAAATGGGCGGGTGCAGATCAAGATTGTCAGATCAAGAACTTTTCAGCATTCCTTCATAGAGTTTGAACACACAGGATCCAACCACGTCACAGGATTATAGTTGAAAAAACATATATATGACTAACGTCAAAGCTTCTTGCACTGTGAAATTAATATGCTGCAGCTTTTCCAGCCACACAGGAAGTCCACTGGATATATCCACATGACACCTGTATTAGGTTACCAATTGTCAAGTGGCCAATTTATTTGAATTTAATGATGAAATTAATGATGTAAATCTTAGCTTCTGAAAGGAATATTTTTGGATAACTATTATTATTATTTTTCATTTTTAATGGATCCCTCCCCCACAAAAAAACCAACCCCAATTTCTGCATATATTTCAAAAGAATTTCAGGATTGTTTTCCTTTCATACCAATTTCTACATTTGTAGGATACTACCCTGGCTTCTACTTCTATTTTCCTTTCTCGATTAATCACACAGATGATCTTTTCAAAACAGTGATCTCATTGTGAAAGGAGGCAATATCATTATGGCTCCACATCCAATTAGATTTATGAGCTTCAGTCACTCAGAGCCATAAAGAACAATTTCACTTTCCATGTGGCAATAAGGAGATTTTCAAAGTTCAGGAAATTTAAAGTCTATTTGCATATCAACAAGGACTCCTCTTTTGCAATAGAATCTCCCTGTTGCCACATGGCCAGAGAAGGAGGAGCCAGCCTCCTAATTTAATCCTCCCCCTTTTAAATGATTTTCAACATAAACTGAATGTCAAGATTTAATGTAGTGGAAAAACATCCACTCATGAACCTTTTCAATAGGAGAATGGACACTCAATGAGAATTTCTGTTAAAGTAAGTCTCTTCTGCATTTATCTTGTAAATCAGGTGAATTAGCTGCACTGCATGGGAAGATGTACCATGGGGTCTCTGGGGCAAAAAGACATATTTGACTGCTGGTAGAACAACAGAGAGGGGGGCATTACGTTTCATCACTTAGGGACATTCAGAACCTCCAAAAACCTTCTCATATTTTCCAGTAAATATGTCTCTAAGGGGGAAAGAACTAAAATGAGGGTCTCACTCAAAGATTTGCCCTGGCCAGCACATTGGAAAGAATACAGCTTTTCAAATATCCTGGTCCCCAACCATACCAGAGTGGGTTTTCAGCACATTCTCTTGAAAACACAAGCTTCTTTTCATTTCAAAGAAGGAACGTATGCTAACATCTTCTAATATCAAAGGGGCAAAATGGTTTACAGAGCTTGGTTTTTTGTACCTTCAAATAAAAGTTAGTTCCAAATACTCTTCCATTACCTACAGATTCTCTATGAATTTCTCAAATGGGTGGCAAAAGGTCAAAAGAAATTAATAATGCCACATTCTGTCCTTAAGTATTCTGAGTTCAGCTATTATACAGTTTTCTCCTCATGTATTCAATCCAGCTTCACCCCCAAGACTGTCAATGTCATGTTTAGCCAATAACTTCTTCTGTAGCTGATGGAAATGATGCTGATCATTAGAGAACTGTCAAGGCTACAGGGGTGAGGCGATTGCATTGGAAATGACACTAATCGAGAGTGCACAAGCCTACCCATGTGGCCAAGGAGTTGTTGCCACACTATAAAATGATAAATTCACAACCCAAGGACACAGAGGCAAGCATGGGGCTTTGTTTGATATTTAATGATGCTGAGAGTACAATACTAATGACACAGTGCAGGGCATGAGTGAAATGAAATGAAATGGAAAAGACAGCATTCATGACTAGAGTTAAAGCTCCCTCTTCTTTTTTCACTCCCCCCTCTCTCATACACAGACCATCTGTCTCTTTTGTCAAGATGCTAATTTTGCTTTCCATCCTGCAAGCCTCTACCCATACCTTTTTTAAAAAGGCATTTCATTATTTTTACTTTTTATTTTTACCAAGCAGCTGGGTGTGCTTTCCAATAAAGTGAAGAAGCAAGTGGTTCCAGGTATCTGGATATTAATTTTCCCCATAATGCCTCAGGGTCCTTTTTTGGACCTAGAAATGTCCTCCGGAAGGGGTTAGAGGTTGCCATTTCCCTTTGCCAATTACCCAGAAATCTGTTCAAAAATGTTGGCATAAAAAAGGACCTGGACACCATTCCTTTCTGCTTACCTATAAGTGATGAAGCTATGGAGCAAACAGGAGAAATAATTTTTGTGGGTTTTTCAGGCTATGAGGCTAAGACGGCCTCATAGCCCGAAAAACCCATAAAAAACTATGGATGCTGGCTGTGAAAGCCTTCAACTTCACATTAAACAGGAGCAAGATGGTGAGAGCTGTGGCATGACTGCAGGGAGCTGTGGAGAACAAGATGGACTGGCTGGAAGAGCCTGTTACAGAGGTTGGCTAGGGTTCTCAGTCTCAGAGAGAGAGAGAGAGAGAGAATTGGAGGGTTGTTCCTAAGAGAAGGGGATATAGGGTTTTAGATTGTATAGGAATGATATTTATAAGGGGGGGAGAGAATTTACACATGCATAAGCTCCATTACAGAAGCAGTTGGACATTTTTGTCCAAATGTGGAATATCCACATTCATTTCCAGGTTGCATGCTGTGCCATGCTGCATGGATGCACATTGTGTATGGTTGTACATTACAGTTGCATATCTGGTGTCTTGGTTCAGTTGCACAATATTTAACACCATTCAACACAAGAGTCCAGAAAATCATTCTTTTATTTATCACCCTAGTCTCCATTTCTATTTCTATGCTGCTACTTCTACATTGTAGTTTAGACTGGAAACACCTATACAGTTGGACCTTTTCATCTGGACTTACCCCACCCCTCTGCAAATATGAAAAAAATGTGGGACTTCAGGTCCCATTGCCCCTATGGCAGCACAACATATGCATGGCTGATAGCATGGTTGCATGCACACACTGCCATGGGGCTTGCCATCCATGGATGCTTAAAATAGATAGCAAGGCCCCACTGTACTCTATAGAGTGCCATGTATATTGATGATAATGTAAAAATATTTTCACCATGTACTGCACTGTATTTTCTCCTTGATATTTGGAAGCATCAGTACAGAACAAGCTTGTAGGATGTTTATCATTTCAGTAGTTCTTGGACTACTACTCCCATCAATCCTAGCCAGCATAATACTGAAAACTGATGGGTTTGCAGACCATCAGTCTGGATTGACAAATGTTCACCACATCTAATATGGAGGAAAGGCATCTAACAGAGGCCTTCCTGGATAAACCACAACAATGGATGCAATTCTTTGCTGTTTTTCTGAAAGAAGCAATGAGCAATTTTAACATTTTTCATCTCACTAATGAGAGAGTTTTCAAAAATTACGCAGATCAAAATATTATTCATGGTTCATGTTACTATATAGAAATACAGTGTACCCGTGCCATACGCGGGCATGTCATACATGGCTTTCAGCTCACACTGAAGCTGCAGCTGGGAAGAAACAATTGTGTGTGTGCCCGCAGCGCATGTGCCACACCATGCCACATGCACGAGTCCCATGTTTTTTAATGGGGCTTGAGCATATGTGTTTTTCCCTTACACGCGGGGGGGGGCTGAACGGATCCCCATGTAAGGGAAGGGCCCACTGTAATGTTTTTCTGCACAGAAAATGTTGTTTCCTGTGCAGAAAATGCCAATTTCTGCACAAAAATACCTCATAAAAATTTGCATAGGGTATGTGCACAACTACAGCTTTTTCAATGCAGAATACCATGTCTATTGCAAAATAATAATAATAATAATAATAATAATAATAATAATAATCTTTCAGTTTTCTGTGTAGAGAGTACTGTTTTTTTGGGAAGTTGTTTGTTTCAATCACTTCTAAAGTCTCCCTTGCTATAATGAAAAGCTACTCAGTCTTGTGTTTGTGGTCCCATCTGCTGCCAAACCAATGCAACACAGTCAGGGAAGGCTTTAAGGTCCATCATGAGACTTGATCTCTAGAGGATTCTTCTAGGGCCTGTGACTTCACAGTGTTTACCAACAATCACAGGCAAAGCAGCTGCAACATACAGATATCAGGAAAATGTGTCTGGGGCAGCACAATTTGGCCTCTTTTGTCATTTTTTCCTTGCTTTTCCTAACATTGCTGAACTTCAAACTTAAACATACAAGTACGCACATGCCTTTGTGCTATCTAGCTTCTTTCTCTGAATTCTACCTAAAACAAAACCAAGATATACCATACAATATGCAAGAAGCAGCATCCAGGGTTGTTGTTCCACTGGTAGAACAGCAGGATCAAGCAAAACTAGAACAGATGATCCCCCTCCCACAGAAGTCTTTTAAAATTGCTTCTACTGGGTTGAGAATTCCTCTTGAATCTGTTTCCAGGCTGCAATGAGAGCAGAATAAGAGGAGAAATTAATGAAATTCCCCACTATGGAGTTTATTGAACAGGATGGGAGGCTCTCAATTACATTAGTATAGGAACCCTGGTGGCGCAGTGGTTAAATGCCTGTACTGCAGCCATTCACTCAAAACCACAAGGTTGCAAGTTCAAGACCAGCAAAAGGGCCCAAGCTCGAATCAGGCTTGCATTCTTCTGAGGTCGCTAAAATGAGTACCCAGACTGTTGGGGGCAAATTAGCTTACTTGCTAATTAGCTTACTTGCTGTTCACCGCTATGATCTTTGGAATAGCAGTATATAAATAAAACAAATTATTATTAATTATTAATTATTAATAAAGAAAATATTTGAAAAACATTTATTTGAAATGTTAATGAGTTGCCCACTTAACACTGTAAGCTATAAGGAGAAGAAAAGAAACTGGTATATGAAAAAAAGTATTAATATTAGAAAGGAAAATTTCCTATGCTACCACTCAAGGGCTATGCATTTCTCATAAATAGCCATAGCCATCTATATTATTTAGAGATCCAGGGCTCTAAGCACAAATATATAGAATCATAGAATGATGGAGTTGAAAGAAACCACAAAGGCTATAACATCCAACCCCCTGCCATGCAGGAACTCACTATCAAAGTCTCGCTGGCAGAAGGCCATCCAGCCTCTTCTTAAAGACCTCCAAATAAGGAGACTCCATCTCACTCTGAGGGAGTGTGTTCTACTATCTAACGACTCTTACTGTCAGGAAGTTTCTCCTAATGCTGAGGTGGAATCTCTTTTCCTGTAGCTTGCATCCATTGTTCCAGGTCCTACTCTCTGGAGCAGCAGAAAACAAGCTTGCTCCATCCTCAATATGATATTTGTTCAAATATTTAAGCAAGGCTTAACCATCTCTTCTCAAGGCTAACCATACCCAGCTCCCCAAATCTCTCCTCATAAGGCATGGTTTCTAGACCCTTCACCATTTTGGTGCTCCTCCTTAGGACATGCTCCAGTTTCTCAACCTCCTTTTTGAATTGTGGTGCCCAGAACTGGAAACAGTATTCTAGGTGAGGCCTGACCAAAGCAGAATAGAGTGGCACTATTACTTCCCTTGTCCTAGACACTATATTGTATTGATGAAGCCTAGATCCGCATTGGCCTTTTTAGCTGCCGCATCACACTGTTCACTCATGTTCAACTTGTGCTCTACTAGGACTCCTAGATCCCTTTCACACATATGAGTTTATCGCATGGGGCTTAAACCGCTCCCCAGCGCGTTCTAACGGGGGCGAGCGGGGGTGCGCAAGGAATGCGATGAGCACCGGATGGGGCCCAGAACGCGACTTTACCACACGGGAGGACGACGACGCTGCCGCCGTGCATTCCCATCATGTCCCAATTCGGTTCCAGAGGGCGCCATTTCTGGGAACTGTTTCAAAGTGTCCCCGCTCGCCCCCGTTAGAACGCTCTGGGGAGCGGTTTAAGCCCCATGCGATAAACTTCCCTGTCTTGTTAGATCAGGTGTCCCACTCTTCCTTGGAATATAGTAGAGTCTCCTTCCTTGGAGGTCTTTAAACAGAGGCTGGATGACCATCTGTCAGGGATGCTTTGATTGTGATTTCCTGCATGGCAGGGGGTTGAACTGGATGGCCCTTGTGGTCTCTTCCAACTCTATGATTCTATGATTCTATCCTATATCTATCCTTTTCAATTTTTTTCCCCTAAGTGCAGTACTTTACATTTCTCTGTGTTGAAATTCATTTTGTTATCTTTGGCTCAGCTTTGTAATCTATTAAGGTCAACTTGAATTTTGATCCTGTCCTCTGGGGTATTAGCTATTCCTTCTAATTTGGTGTCATCTCCAAATTTGATAAGCATGCCTCCTATTCTTTCATCTAAGTGATTGATAAAGACGTTGAATAGCACTGGGCCAGGAGAGAACCCTGTGTCACTCGACTGGTCACTTCTTTCCAGGATGAAAAGGAGCCATTGTTGAGCACCCTTTGTGTTCTTTGTGTTGGGTTCTTTGTCCTGGGTGATGATTGGAATTCTTGTGCAGGTATCTGTCCGTGTGTGTAGGTTTTCTGTACCCTGTGTGACCCAAATGTTAGTTCGGTTTGCGGATGACTAGGACATCCAAGAATGGCAGTGTTCCTTCCTTTTCTTTTTCCATAGTGAATTGGATGTTAGGTGGATGTTGTTCAGATGGTTCAGGAACACAGCCAGGTCTTCTTCTTCATGGCTCCAAATGGTGAAAGTGTCATCCACGTATCAGAACCAAGTTGTGGGCTTTTTTGCTGCTGTTTCCAGGGCTTGCTTTTCAAAGTGTTCCATGTAAAAGTTTGCTATCACAGAGGGCTTCCCATTGCTACCCCATCTCTCTGTTCGTAGAATGTATTGTCCCACTGGAAATAGCTTGTCGTGAGGCAATGTTCGAACAGGCTGTGATGTCTTCTGGGAAAATTTGTCAGATGAGTCTGATTAATCAAAGCAAACATTCTAATGACAGCAGAATTGTTTTCATTCCCCAATAAATCAAAAAGTTTAAAAAAAGAACAGTTGAATGGGGAGTTTGCTCTTGGTGCATTTCCACATTCAACAAAGTGTCATTTTCATCATGGGTAGGGGAGCTGATACAAAACAAATCCACTCCCATAATAAAAAACAAGCAAAACAGAAGAGCCAAAGATTATATTATTGGTGTTGTTGATATATTTATGCTTATAGGGGAACACTCAGAGAAGATGGCCCCACAACCATATGGAAGGAAAATGCAGAAATAACTGAAATGAAATAACTATATAGTGGCAGTGTGTGTGTGTGTGTGTGTGTGTGTGTGTGTGTGTGTGTGTCCACTACAGTGCAAAAAGCAGCACTTTAAAAACTCTTGTCTGAATAGCCCTTAAGGCTCTAAGCTCTGTCTTTGCCAGTGGCAATCTGTAGACTATTACATTCTCAGTGGACACAAAACAAGACAGAAACAAGACTGAAATTTATCCCTTTACTCTAGAAATCATTTCATTCACATCATGCAGTCTTAAATGTCTGCTCCCCTCCTACACAGGAATTGGGTAAATGGGATGGACAAAAGGATAGAAGGGGCAGTAAGAGGAAGGAAAGCATACAGACTCAGCCCGGGTGAACTGGATCACATAATGGTATACATCTGGCTGCTTCAAACATCTTACTATTTTAAAATTTCTTCTAGCCTTTTTCAGGGATCCCTTGCTGAAAAAAACATTCTTCCATAGCACAGTCTCAGCCTTGGTTCAGTAACTGTTCATTGTACATAGAGCTTGTTGTACAATAAAAGCTTTCTAACCTGTTGTACTGCATTGCTTGATTGTAGTAAACTGCCATCCGGCAAGGGGGCTTCATGTTATATTTGTTATTCATTTTTGCTTTCAGATAAAATGGAACAGAAAGTGGCAGCATGTTGGGAACTTTTCTAAATTGTATCTAGTGAAGTATAGGTCAATGCATCTGAGAAACTTGCCAAAGGTTTACGGGAAACTATAAGTAAAAATGAAAAGCTCAAAACTTGTTGAATCAAAGGCTGGGTTATTCTAAAGGTCAGTATTCTCTGGTGCAGTGGACATAAAACACATGTTTGCTTCCCAATGACATGGGTTCTTGTTCCCTTTTTTGACTTTGTCTGCAGAACTAGCTAAGCTCATGTTGACTAATTTAATGTGGTCATCAGGGATATCTGCATTAACACCAAGTAAAATTTTTCTCTATATATCTTTTCTTCAGTTTACCACACTTAATCAAAGAAAATGTTTTTCATGCTACTGGGCAGGAAATTCTTAAATGAGAGAGGGAATGAAGTGGAAATTTCCAGCTTCAGAAGGCCTGCCATTTTTTGTCAGTCAGGTTAGGACATGTATGTGTGCCTGCATATGTGTGTGTGTATGCATGTGCATGTGCAGATGTGTGTATATGTGTGCTGAGGAGTCATCCACAAATAAGACTGTCCTACTTAATTTTTTTAAAAAAATATCTCTCCTCATTGAAACAAATGGGAGTAATTAACTACACCAGTCCGAGAGTGAGTTGATGGACCTGAACCAGTGACTTTTCAGGGGAACAGATGGACTGGAAATCCAGCAGATCAAAGGCTATTGGTATCCAGAAAGAGGGGTTTGGGAGGTCCCCACCAAATATGATGGTATTGCCTTAATTTTGGGGAAAAATTTTAAATATCATACACCAATGTACAGCGTAGCTGCATTCATGTATTGTCATGCACATGACAAGTGGCCTTTTGCTTTTCAAAAACAAGTAAAAAAGCTCAAAACCCAAAGCTCTATTTGGGCTTAGTTATGTTGTGAACATTTTATTTTATATTGAAAGATAAATAATAATAATAATAAAATTTTTATTTATATACTGCTATTCCAAGGATCACAGCGGTAGAAACAGTTTCTTTTCTTTTTTTTCTAGTTCTCTTTCTGAGGCCCAGAGTGAGATAGGGAACCATTATAAAAAGGTATGAAGACATTTCTTCTTGGTGGTTGATTAATGCAATTGCTTGGCTTCTCCTCTTTCCTTTCTCCTAGTCTAGTTGTATGTAGAAGAGTCCTCCTCCCGACCACCATCTTGAGGGGAGAGAAGCAAAGTCATGATGTGTTATGTATTGTTAATCTGATATTGGAAACCGCTTTGATCGTCCACGGAAAAGCGGTATACACATAACACTTATTATTATTATTATTATTATTATTATTATTATATGTGCTCAGCTCAATAGATAGGAGAGAGACCTCTCTAGCTGATAATTAGCCATAGACTTCAGTGGGTTTCAGTCATGGATGAAAAGGGACTTCATCACTTTTCCATCTTTGAAGTCCTGTTCCCACACGGAATGGGACTCTATTCACATAATATTTTACCCCAGATTTCCCTCCTTAACCCTGTTCACTTAGTTTGTGTAAACTGATTTGGTTCTCTGCATGGATAAGGACCAACCCAAGGATCAGTGTACAAGCAGTTAGCTCACTCTTGTGAAATCTTGGCCTAAAAACTGGTCTAGCAATCTGATCAACACAGGAATGTCACTGAAAATATTTCTGAACCATGATTGCCCGAATTGCCCATCTTCCTTATGAGTTACTTTAAAATGAGATGAGCAACTACGGATGGAGTGGGAGTTATTTTTCAGCCCCACATGCCTCTAAAACCAGCATTTCGAAAGAAGACTGGATGGTCTTTTGCATGCACAAAATAGATCCCCAAGGGCTACATGTAGCCTGCTTTGAAATAATAACAAAGACCTTAATATTTACAGGTTTTTACAATATGAGGAAGTATCCTAAAAATATATTCTTACCACCTACAATCAGCACTCCATATCCATGAATTTCTTATCCACAGATTCAAGCATCCATGGTCTGAAAATATTTCAAATATATAGTAAATTCCAAAAAGAAAGCATTGATTTTGCTATTTTATATAAAGGACACCAATTTACTATGCCATTGTTTTTAATGGAACTTGAGCATTCACATATTTTGGTACCCACAGGGTGTCCTGGAACCAAACCACAGCAGATACCAAAGGGCCATTGTATATGTCATCTCCATAATAGGCACAGCTGGGAAAAGAGGAATTTCAAGACAGTCAGAAGTGCGTTGATCATTTGCATATTACCAAAAATAAGAATAGAAATGTCCCAAAATGACAGATATTTGTTTGTATAAGCTAATTTATATTTCCTTGTGCAAACTTTCAATTACATTTTTCTAACTTATGAAAAAATAAAATTTTCAAGGAATATGAAAAAGACTAACTTGGTGACATCTGCTTCTTTAGTCTACCATCCAGATGTTGATAGACAAATCCAGCGCTTTTGCTCTATGAGTTCCCATGGGATGGCACTATATTAGGGATGTTTTTACTGAATATGACAGAAGTCTCAACAAGAAACAGAAGAAATTTTTGTTATATACTGTATCTGCAGCAAAAAGTCTTTGCAAGAAACTGGAAAGAAAAAGAAAATAAACATTGAAGAATAGCTTATAAGATTAAATGATATGATGTCAATTGACAAATGAATGATACCGTTTAAGGGAAAACATTGAATGAGTACAAAAGTGACCGGGAATATATTATAAGATATTGGGGGGAAAGGTGGAATAGTTTAGAACTTATAGGTAATAAAATGAATAATATTTTTTTAAAAAAATAAAGATACAAAAAAGTTTAAAGAAAATAATGAAGGAATCATATAAAAAGATTAATGATTTAAAGATTTTCAAATAATAATTTTAATGAAAGTTTAATTATAACATATAAATCATAGAAAGGTGGGATAAGACAATATCGTAACACACAGTTCCTGCTATAGAGAGGAGGAGGAGGAGAGAAGTAGCTGGGCAGCCATTTTGAGTGGTGACTGTTTAAATTTTTAAAAAACTCTAGGGAGAGTGTGCTTGTTACAGAGGAGGTGGAGCTTCAGTGAGTCATCTGTGAGTCACTTGGGGGCGGAGCTAGCAGACTAGCTCTATATCACTCCTCTCAGAGCCTTTCCAGAGCAGTTCCTGCTACAGAGAGGAGGAGGAGATCTACAACAGAGGTGGAGCTCACTGCCAGAAATTGGCAAAACATCAAGGACTTAAACGGTGGTGTTTTCTGGAGGATTTCTTTTTTAGGAGGAAGCCCACAGTTCTGTTCCAGTAATTTACTAAGACTTTTCAATATGGACACTGACGGAACCACAGCAGTCACCTGCAACACTTGTGGGATGTTTGTCTTTTTGCCTACAGACATGGAGAACTTCACATGCACCAAGTGCAAGTTGGTAGCCCTCTTGGAGGAGAAAGTGCAGCAGTTGGAGTCCAGAGTAGCTACACTTCAGCATATTAGGGAGCAGGAGGATTTCCTGGACACAACAGAACTAACACTCCTAGACGAGTACCACACAGAGGAAGTTGCTGGGGTGAAGGAGATCACTTCACATACACAAGAGGCAGACAGCTGGAGGAATGTCACACAGAGAAGTAGGCCAAGAAGGGATTGTTCGGGGAGCTTGCAGCTAGAGAATCGATTCGAAGCTCTTTCCCTTATCAAGGAGGACAAGGAAGAGCAGCATGGACAGACTTCAGGGACAGAGCAGGGGAGCCTGACAGTCCCACCCGAGGGAACAATCGCTGCTAAGCCTCGGAGGAGGCGTGTGGTCGTAGTGGGAGACTCCTTGCTGAGGGGTACAGAAGCAGTGATTTATAGGCCTGACAAGATGTCTTGAGAGGTGTGTTGTCTCCCGGGGCAAAGATCCGTGATGTGACAGAGAGGCTGACAAGACTGGTCAAGCCTACTGACCAATACCCCTTCCTTTTGGTCCATGTGGGAACCAATGATACTGCAAGACACAGCCTTCAGAACATCAAAAGGGATTACAAGGCTCTTGGTAGGAAGCTGAAAGGAATGGATGCACAGGTTGTCATCTCATCTCTTCTGCCAGTTGAAGGGCATGGTCCAGGAAGGGAGAGGAAAATAGCGGATGTGAACAACTGGCTTTGCAGATGGTGCCGCCGAGAACGATTTGGATCCTTCGATCATGGGCTGCGGTTCCATGAGGAGGGACTTCTTGCAATGGACGGATTGCATCTCACACCAGTTGGAAGAAATGGTTTTGCCAACAGTCTCAAGAACTTGATCAGGAGAGCTTTAAACTGAGTTCTGTGGGGGAGGGAGACAATATTAAGGAAGGCAAAAGGGATGGCGAAAATAATCAAACTGATATAGAGGAAACAAGAAAAAAAGTGCAAGGACCCAACAATGGGAGGCAAAAAAACGTGCACAGGCAGCAAGTAAAGGGGACCCATGGTATGCGATGTCTCTACACTAATGCACAGAGCATGGGTAATGAGCAAGATGAACTCGAACTCCTAGTACAACAAAGCAAATATGATATAATAGGCATCACTGAAACTTGGTGGGATGAGTCTCATAATTGGAATGTGGAAATAGAGGGGTATAACCTTATTAAGAGAAATAGTCCAAACAGGAAAGGAGGAGGAATAGCACTATATGTCAGAGATATTTACACCAGTGAAGAGATCCTGGACATCAGTCATGGAAGCCAGGTGGAGCACATCTGGATAAAAATTAAAGGGGAGGGAAACAACCAGGATGTTATGGTGGGAGGCTACTACAGACCCCCAAATCAGATGGAGGAATTGGATGATGCCTTTCTAGAACAGATGACCTCACACTCAGAAAGGAGAGATGTAGTAGTGATGGGTGACTTCAACTATCCTGATATTTGCTGGAAGTCAAACTCAGCCAAATCCTCAAGGTCTAGCAAATTCCTCATTTGCCTGGAAGACAATTTCATGGTCCAAAAGGTGGAAGAGGCAACAAGGGGGTCGGCTATTTTAGATCTGATCCTAACCAACAAGGATGACTTGTTTAATGAGGTGCAAGTGGTGGGATCCTTAGGTGGAAGTAACCACGTTCTCCTGGAGTTTGTTACACAATGGAAAGGAGAAGCCAGGTATAGTCAGACACACATCCTAGACTTTAGGTAAGCGGATTTCAGTAAACTTAGAGAAGTATTGAGGGTGATCCCGTGGTCAGAAATACTAAAAGAGAAGGGAGTTCAGGATGGATGGGAGTTTCTCAAAAGGGAGATACTGAAGGCAGAATTTCAAACAGTTTCAGTGAAAAAAGAAAAACTGGAGGTGTCTCAAGAAACCAGGATGGATAACTAAGGAACTTTAAACTGAGCTAAGTTTTAAAAGGAACATGTATAAGAAATGGAAAAATGGGGAAATCACCAAAGGGGAATTCAAACAAATAGCTAGCCTGTGTAGAGGTAAAGTCAGAAAAACTAAAGCGCAGAATGAACTCAGGCTTGCTAGAGAGGTTAGAAACAATAAAAAGGGCTTTTTTGGCTATGTTCGCAGCAAAAGGAAGAAGAAGGAAATGGGAGGGCCACTGCGTGGAAAAGATGGCAAAATGCTAACAGGGGACAGAGAAAAGGCAGAATTACTCAACACCTTCTTTGCCTCAGTCTTCTCAGAAAAGGAAAAGGGTGCTCAATCTGAGGATAATGGAGCAGAGGACAGATTAGGGGAATTTCAGTACAGAATAAGTAAAGAGATAGTAGAGGAATACCTTCTTAATATAAATGAATTTAAGTCTCCAGGACCAGATGAACTACATCCAAGGGTATTAAAAGAACTGGCAAATGTAATATCAGAACCATTGGCAATAAAAACTTCTTTAAGTAGTATTTGTTTTTTAAGTGCTGTGAAGTAAATGTGTTATGTTCTGTGAAAATGCTATAAAAAAAAAAAGAAAACTCCTGGAGAACAGAAGTCTTAGCAGACTGGCAGAGGGCAAACGTTGTCCCCATCTTCAAAAAGGGGAAAAAAGAGGATCCCAACAATTATCGTCCAGTTAGTCTGACATCTATACCAGGAAATATTCTAGAGCAGATCATTAAAAAGAGAGTCTGTGAACATCTAGAAAGCAATGCCATAATCACAAAAAGTCAACACGGCTTTCAGAGAAACAAGTCATGCCAGACAAATCTGATATCTTTCTTTGATAAAATTACCAGCTTGGTAGATGAAGGGAATGCTGTGGATATAGTATATCTTGATTTCAGTAAGGCCTTTGACAAGGTTTCCCATGACATTCTTGCAAACAAGCTTGTAAAATATGGGCTAGACAAAGTAACTGCTACATGGATTTGTAACTGGTTGACCGGCCGAAGCCAAAGGGTGCTCAAAAATGGCACCTTTTCATCCTGGAGAGAAGTGAAGAGTGGTGTCCCACAGGGCTCTGTCCTGGGGCCAGTGTTATTCAACATCTTTATCAATAATTTGGATGACAGAATTGGGAGCATACTTATCAAATTTGCAGATGACACCAAATTAGGAGGAGTAGCTAATACCCCAGAGGACAGGATCAAGATTCAAAATGACCTGAACAGACTAGAAAACTGGGCCAAAGCTAACAAAATGAAATTCAACATGGAGAAATGTAAGATACTGCACTTAGGGCAGAAAAATAAAATGCACAGCTATAGGATGGGGGACACCTGGCTGAATGAGACTACATGTGAAAGGGATCTAGGAGTCCAAGTAGACCACAAGTTGAACATGAATCAACAATGCAATGCGGCAGCTAACAAGGCCAATGCAATTTTAGGCTTCATCAATAAAAGTATAGTGTCTAGATCAAGAGAAGTAATAGTGCCACTCTATTCTGCCTTGGCCAGGCCCCACCTGGAATATTGTGTCCAGTTCTGGGCACCACAATTCAAAAAGGGCATGTAGCGTGTCCAAAGGAGGGTAACTCAGGTATAGGATGGGAGACACCTGGCTTAAGGAGACAACACAGGTATAGGATGGGAGACACCTGGCTTAAGGAGATAACATGTGAAAGGGATCTAGGAGTCCAAGTAGACCACAAGTTGAACATGAGTCAACAGTGCGATGCGGCAGCTAACAAGGCCAATGCGATTTTAGGCTGCATCAATAGAAGTATAGTGTCTAGATCAAGGGAAGTAATAGTGCCACTATATTCTGCTCTGGTCAGGACCCACCTGGAATATTGTGTCCAGTTCTGGGCGCCACAGTTCAAAAAGGACATTGAGAAACTGGAGCGGGTCCAAAGGAGGGTGACTAAAATGGTGAAGTGTCTGGAAACCATGTTCTATGAGGAACGACTTAGGGAGCTGGGGATGTTTAGCCTGGAGAAAAGAAGATTAAGAGGTGATATGATAGCCCTGTTTAAATATTTGAAGAGGTGTCACATTGAGGAGGGAACAAGCTTGTTTTCTGCTGCTCCAGAGAACAGGACCAGGAACAATGGATCCAAGCTGCAGGAAAAGAGATTCCACCTCAACATTAGGAGGAACTTCCTGACAGTAAGGGCTGTTCGACAGTGGAACAAACTCCCTCGGAGTGTGGTGGAGTTTCCTTCTTTGGAGGTCTTTACACAGAGGCTGGATGGCATCTGTCGGGGATGCTTTGATATGGATTTCTGATGCATTTAATCATCCATGTTCTCTCGGACATCTGAAGATTGATCACCTGATAATTGGTCTGCTTTTCACAGTTTCATTTCAACTCATTCAAACTAATGGAGTTTCCAATATTCCAGGTAGAGCACTGAAATAAATTAACTTTCTAAAAACACATGGAAAGTAAGCCAAAAGCATTTTTGTCTGGGATGTAGACTAATCTCTATGATTTCCCCCATGTTCTGCTTCTATTAGAAAGTAAATATTTTGATTCAAATAAGCTCCAGAGCAGAGTACCTGAATGCTCTGTTCTGCTCAGTGTCTGCAGCCAGGGTGGGTGAAAAGTAAATCTCCCAGAGCCCTTGTCATAAATACTTTAATGGGAGCCACCTGCAGAGTGCAAAACTAGTTTGGCTTCAGTGTCCAAGGAGGACCATATTTTTTAAGTATAGAGTACATTCATGAACAAAGTAATCAGTTTATTGAGCCAAAAACTTTCAACAAAAATTCCACAGATGCCACTTGGCCCTCTGTCTGTATTCTGTTACTAATCAGTAATAATTAATTATATGCATTAGTACAACAGTGCCATATGTCAACAGCCAACTTGAAGACACATATACACACAGAGAGAACAGTGCTCAGAATGCCTCACTGACTTCTGGTCCTCAGGAACATGGTTCACACTTGTATCTGAACATAAAATGTAGAACTATGTTTTGAACATGCATGCCAAAATTCATTTCAGTTGTTTAACCCACACAAGACAGAGTTATTGTTCAAGGATGCTAACATAGAAGTTGTTACTAGAAGGATTAAAAAAAAAAGATCAGCTTCATCTAATCTTTCTAGTGGAGGTGAGTGTGACTTCAGTCATCCTTATTTTCATTAACTCCAAGACTGGATTATTGTAATGCACTGAACACAGGAATGCCACACAAGATAGTTTGCTCTATAATGCTCCAGCTAGACTTTAATCTGGCACTTGAAAGTCAAAACATGTAACTCTGATTTTATGCTAGCTGTGCTGGCTTCCTATCATCTTTGAGATGCCGTTCTGGGCTAATGACCATAAACTCAGTGCCTCAACTCACCTGGGAGCTGTCTGCACGAGCAATAAAACATGGCTTTCCATGTTTCAAAACCTATATGTTTAAATTATGCACATGGCCAACATGGGAGGAAGCCTGGAACAAGTTGTGGTCCAGTTCTAAACACCAGAGCAAAATAACACCCAGTTTGCTCCTGTTCAAGCCAGAAAGTGCAGACCATCACACCAGTGTGTGGACTGAGTGCTGGTGTGGAGATGGAGGAAGAGACCAGCACCATTGCTGCCCTTAATTCTTTTGTCCTTTGCCTTTGAAACAATCTTGCATGTACTACTACTACTAATAATAGGATTTATTTAAATACTGCCCAATCACTGAGAATCCGAGCGGTTTACAACAGAGGGGATAATAGACGGTTCCCTGCCCTCAGGCTTAAAATCTAAAAGACATGACACAAAAGGAGAAGGGAATGGTGAGGGGGGAGGGGATCAGGTCCAGCATTCTTCTCTCCCTCTGAGTCCTGGACCAAGGCAGATGGACTGGAGGGAGGGCTCTTCTTCTTCCAGGCAAGCCTGATGGAGCTAGCCTTCCTCTCTCTCCCCCTCAAGAGTGGTCAGGTACAATGCACAACCCATGAAGTGAAATGACAACCAATACCAAGTGTCACCAACAATACAATGGCTTTAATCATAACATTAAAAAAAAAAGAAGTGGTCCAGCAGGAGGGCATAGAGAAAGGGGAGAAAGGGGGCATGTATGAGGGGACTCCATGATTGTGCTTGGCCACTTTGTCACTGAATGTACGAATGTGCCATATGGATAGCTGATCAGTCAGCTGTGCAGGGTATTGTATGGGCTGGGAAGTGGATGGGATGAGGGAGGCAATTGATGGCTACTGGCAGCATGTCTGTTCACATTTTGGGGTGGAAGAGGAAAAACATAATGGCACAGGGCATCTTATAGCCATGAATGCTCCATTTGGATGGGTCTGTCCTTTCAAGCAAAGAGGGGCAGTGCGTACTGTCCATGGGTGTTCTGCCCACTGTGGTAACCAATGATGCAGTCAGAGGGTTCTCCCTGCAAATTGGGAAAACCCAGAAGTAAGTAATTTTGTTCTTCTCCATCTGCTCAGGCCCCTGGGCAACCTTAGTTTCCAGTACTGAAGTACATCAGTTTGTTTATTTGTCTATTGGCCATCATGACTGAATGCTAGAAGACCAACAGAAGCCTTTATCGAAAAGTACTAACCAGGGTGAAAATAAATTTTCACCAATTTTTCCCTCATCAAGATTAGATCAGGATTTTATATTTTTGCAATTTGAATTTAGAGAATCCAAAACAAATTTTGATTAAAACTAGTGAAATGTCTTAAGAAGGAGGCCAGCACAGCCTTAAGTTTCCACTACCAAATATTGTTTAAAGTAACACACAAGGAAGAGTTGAATTTCAGAGAAAACTAATGTGAAGTCAATAAAAGCAGCAAACTGTCTTGGAGCAAGCAGAGCTTGGATTTTATATTTTTATAATGAGGGTATAATTAAATTATATCTTAAAGGCAATACAGTATAACCAATAAGAAAAATAGTTCCTAGTTATTTTCAAGAGTTACTTTTAAGAATATTTTGAGAGGCATTCTGAAAACTAATTTTTATGTCAGATTGTTCTAAGTGTTAAAGGAACTTTATGTATATATCTATAGAAACACACACACACTACTGGAGTGTCCACATGTCCAGAAGGAGGAAGGGCCTGTCTGCATAAATCCCCCCCCAACTGCCACCTGAAGTGAGAACAGCCACATCTCGACAAAATGCAGGCTTGTGAGTATTAATTCGGCTTACCTCTCCTGGTTTAAATTTCAATTCAGGCTGCATCCTGATCTTATCGGAAAGTTTTTTCCACTGAAACTGCTGCCCTAGCAGGAGCACTCTGCGCAGCTCTTTTCAGATCCTGGAGTTTTCTGGCTTAAGAAAATGGCCAATGTTGATCTCCTGAAAGCAGGGATGCACCCAGGCTGTATTCGGGTGGCAAATTCAGATGCAAAAACCTTCTGAAATTTAAACCGGGAAAGGTAAACCAAATTAGTAAGCCAAGCGATAAGCTCCACTGTCATATTTTTTCCCTCCTGTATGATTTATAACATCTTTTTCTGATGAAGAAGCCAGAGGAGCTTTGAAAGTTTGTAACATATTTTTGTGCATTTTGGTTGGTCCAATAAAGGTAACGCTGCATTATGGATTTTGGATATTACTGTTCTTATAGATCCTAAAATTTTTCTGCACCCCAAAATTAACAGAAAGTAATGAGAAAGTAATCAACAGTACAACAAGTAACATAATGAGTTAACTTTTCCTTATATTGTGATGAATAACAGGAACAGGCTACATTCTAAACAATATAATGAATACAGAATGACTTATTTTGAAAAGCAATGTTCCAAGCTTTGGGAGAAGGAAACTTCGTACATCACTAGTTGTAAAACAGTTTCCTGAGACAAGATTCACATTAAGATCAATCGTGGAACACATGGATCTGAGCTCTTAGCAGAGAGGAAAAAAATGTTTGGATAGCACAATGAAATTCATCTGTTCAAGAGAAGGTTCCAGTGCTCACAATGGGGCTTACTCCCTGATAAATGGGTACAGAATTGCACCCTAAATAGCCTCTTCCTAAACACATCCATTCTAGGCTGAAAGACCAAGCTTGGCAGGGATTAAAAAGAAACCTATGGTATATTTATGTATAAGCCTAAGGTATAGGCTCAGCTAAGCTTTCTGTTACTAAAGGTACACATTATTATATACCCCACTGACAACAGGCCACATAAGCAAAACCCTTCATAGCAAACATCAGAGGCAATGTAAGTATTACACAACATTTATTAGGTTTTGTAAACAAGAATTTCAGAGTTGTGCATTTATTTTAGTACTATATTATATCTAGTTCTCCATTAAAAGAGGTGCTTGGAAAGATTAGGAAAGTTGGTTTGTGTTTATTCTATTGCACAACATATTAAAAATTTGCTTTCACTTTTATTCTTTTCAGCTGGATCTTTCTGTCCCCAAGCTCATCCATAAGCATTCAAAACAAGAACCATAAATTTATCCTATAGTCTGTCTGTCTTGGCCACCTCAATTAATGACAATTTGAATGATGCACTTGAGATGTGTTAAACGAATTGGACATTGTACTGTGGAGCATGGAAGCATCATTTAAATGACTGCTTTGAAAGCAAACCCTGCAGTAGCTCAGCTGACAGGTAGATAATACATTATTTTAGACAAGAGCATTGTTTGTATTAGCATGTTAGGCAAGGTTCTATCCCACCAATGTCCCTGTTTTGTTTGCTTATACAGTAATAAATATCTGGTTTGCCAGGGAGTACTTTGAACACCAAAATCCTTTTATGACTTCATGTATTTGTCAATGCAAAGCATCACTCAAGTCAGTGTCCAATATCCCAGAGTAAGGAAGATGGACAATTCGGGCAATCATGGTTCAGAAACTTCAGTCAATATTTACTAACCTATATTGACATTAAGTATTAAAAAGGATATGGTCCTAGTACCTATTCCCATTATCATACACTACTGTTTTATATAGAGAAAAAGCATTTCTTAAATATAAACATAAAATAGAAGTGAAGGACTACATATTCAGATCTATGAGTGCCATTACTTTGGGAGGAATCCACCAGCAGGCAGTCTAAGATCATTTAAAATGTTTGTTGGTTAGCTTTATATCCAAACTTTCCCTTAAAACCTGCAAACTTAAAAAGAAAAAAGTGCAAATAAAAGCAGAAAATTTAATATAAAAATACCAATAACCCAGGTGTAAAATTAAAGCATGTTTAAATCAAAATCAGTTTAAATTCAATAATGAATTAATAATTAATTTCTACAGTTGCTGCCCTTACAGTTTTGAAGCTGAGACAAAAAAACATTGTTGTGGCAAACCTTTCTTCCTTAGCTCTAATCTGCACTGCAAAAATAATGCAGCTTGACACCACTTTAACTGTCGTGGCTCCATTCTATGGAACCCTGGGATCTGTAGTTTGGTGTGGCACCAGACCTCTCTGACAGAGTAGGATAAATATCTCACAAACCTACAAATCCCAGAATTCCATAGCATTCAGCATGTCAGTTAAGGTGGTGTCAAACTGCATTATTTCTGCAAGTGAAGATTTTACTTGTTTAGTAAAATCATGTTGCCTGGGAGGCTGCCGCAAATAACCACATGAAACCGAGCTGGAAGAAAGGCCACAACTTTATTAAACAAACTCAAACAATTGGTAGGGTTGATAAAAAGCATAAGGTCAGGATCTGCGAGATCAGACAACCCTATGTTTACCTGATCAGCCATAAGCCTGGTAACTGCCAGGCGTTGGGATGACCTAGGGGCTAAGGAACGCCAATGACTGCCATGCCACCATGCGCTCACTTGTTCCTTAAGCCCCTAGTCACCGGGAGGCACTCCCGCGTTATGGCCCCCGCAATGGCCACAACGCCTGCCCTATTCACCCCTGGGTCCCGAATGACTCCCAAACCAGAACTCCGTAGCCCTGGTACCACACCATGCAGATCCATGGCCTGTGCTGCCGAACCACAGTTGTGACAAAAACCCACAGACCCCAGTGGTGGGAGGGTGGGAGAGCCAAGCAAATTCTGCAGCCTTAAATAGGCCTATGACCCCGGCTGATGACGTGGCCGGGAGACTCCTCCTCTAGAGCAGCTCAGCCAATGAGCTGCCCTGGAGGACTGAAACTCCTGGCCATAGAGTCTTCTGCCCATCCTAGAGCAGCGCGGAGCAGAAGGGCCCACCCCTTCAGCCCCGCGCGGCCAATCAGGGTGGAGGATTCGCCCCAGAAGCATTCTGGGGCGAATTGCTGCCACTCCGTGCGGCAAAGCGGCTTGCCTGTGGAGTCAGGTGGCCGCTTTTTCCCTTCTTTGAAAGCTGTCACCTCAACGTTTCCACAGCAAATCTTTGGGCATCCATCCCTTCTTTGTGTGCTGCTCCATAACTTCTATTTGATCCTGCTTGTTTGCTGACTTCCATCTTGCCTGCAGAAACCTACACATATAGCAGGGCTGCCTGGTAACTAAGAACCAAAAACTAAACTGATCACCAACCTCCTCCTACACCCTGATACAGAGGCACTAACATTTATGGCATAAACAATCTTTTAGCATGCTTAAATGGCATAAATACCCTCCACATCCATACATATATTTTTCAATATAATACATTTTAATTTTATAGAGTGTCTCTTAAAAGCCTGTTGAAAGCTTTTCCTCATGTACAGAAATCTCAAAAGCAATAAGAGAAATAGTGCTATATGCCTTACATGCATGTGCTAGAAGCACCCTCCAAGTATCTCTTGTCTGTGTTCTCTCTTGTATGCATTCCGCTTCAATTTATTTTTCCTTACACAACCCATGACTGATTTAACAGAAGAACAGAAATGATGTAATGATTCATCAAAGTGGTTATAGACAGACCTTTAAAAGCACTGGGGACAAAATGGAACCTTATGACTCACTGCAGGATGATGACCTGTGTTATTTCACAGTTGTCCAGTATTATCCTCTGGAAGCAACCAGATACAGCTAGTGCTTTCAGAAGCGGAGCTCTTAATAAAACCACTCAAGAGACTTAGCATGTATTTTACCTCTTAACAGATTTTATGTGGAAATATAATAAAAGGAAGAAAGAGTGGGAAAATACAGGAAAGACCATCATAAAATTCTGTGACAAGACAGAGCAATTGCTCAATAAAAGTCTAGTTTGGAAGCACCCAGAAAGATGTAAATTGTTTTAAACCCCTCTGAGAGATCCAAAATATTCAAAATACAGTATATTTGCTTGGTCTATATCAAGATGAGGATAATCCATAACATAGTTTCTGTAAAATCTGATAGATATGAATCCAGATAACAAAAAACATCCAGAGTTGCCTAAAGTTACTTTACAGCCACTTCAGTTGCTTTGCTCAAAAACAATGTGATGGAAATGTGCCTGTAATTCTTCAAATCCATGTAGTCTAAAGTTTTGGTTTTGATTGTTGTTGTTTTCTTTATCAAATTGATCCTGAATGGTCCAGCACTCCATCTGTTATTGGGACATCAGTCTCTTAGTCACAGTCCATATCTCAAATTTGAACCTCACTGCTCCAAGGTCTGAAGGAACAAGAGTTGAGGCACATACTATATTCCCCCAAAGAATGAAGACTGAAATATGTCCCATCGAAGAGTACAAGTAGCATCTTTGGAAGTCTCAGCAGAACATAGGTTTGTGAGAAGCAGGACAGATGTGAACTGTTTCATTGGGAATATCCTTAGCAAACTGTAAGATTCTTAGGTGATCCTTTTTTAAAGAAAAAAAGTTCCATTGAATGGACAAATGGAAAATTGAGTGAAAAAGTTTCAAGTGGATAAGGATGCTATACTAATCTTCCAAAATACTATCACAAAATTCTGAAGATAGGTAGCAATGACAGAGAGAAATGACTTTCTCATCACTATCACTGCCATAATTGAAATCTTTATATGGCCCTTTTCAGCTGTTTCTAGTTGGATTCAAACAGGATATTCCACCTTGCACAATCCAGACATCTTTATAACTTCATTGCTGGCAACTCTCCATTGAACCAATGGAACCTTAGGTTCCACTAGGAGGTGAAAAAGCATCTAAGGGCAATTGTGTAAATAAAACTCCTATTTGTCAGGCCAGTGAAAGGTATCACAATGTCTAGTGAAATCTACTTACAGGCAACACTTGGAAAATACAAATCTGCAGTCTAAAAATTAGCTTTCCAATGTCTACTGGTAGCATTAAGCGATCTTCAGATTCTTCATTTATTTATTTTTTAATTTTTATTTTTTTATTATTATTACTTTATTTCACAGTGTAAGACATACAATTCAGAATCAGATCCTTCAGTTGACATAAGTTCAGCCAAAACAATTTGCTTTCACCAACATTAAGTAAGAAAATACAGTTCAGATGTTATGGCTGCTAGCTTAAATAATTTAGATTAAATTAAATAATTCAGATGTTATGGCTGCTAGCTTAAACTCCTGTGTTCAGGAGTACTTATGCCATGTACGCCATCACTATTCCATCATTGTGGGCTACATCCCAAACATACTACTACTTTGAACTCAACCTAGATTTCTGAAGGCCTTTTAAATGCAGCATTCTTGTACCTCAAGAATACTGAGAAATTTGAACATGGATTTGAAGATCTATCAGCGCTTGGCTGCCCAGATAAAATGTCAGTATCTCATCAGCAGTAGTGGGTAATATTGTCATGAATATTCTCTTGCCATTGCTTTTCCTCCAGGTCTAGAGAATACTATATATTACATTTATATAATATCAAATACTGCTTCAATTGTATGGACAACAGGGTACTGGGTCTGTGTGTGCATTTATTTTTAAACTGAAAGTGAAGTAAGCTTTACAACATTATTCTCAGTACAGATCTATATGTTGGACTGGCTGACTTGAAAAAGGATAAGGGGCAAAAAGCTTATTCAGCTCAAAGGAACTTGAAGACTGTCAGCAAAATGGAAAGGCAGTGAGTGCAGTAACAGTGAATTATTAAAGAAAGCACGTGGATAGAGTGCAGAGAACAGGAGGAAAAGGCAAAAAATGTGCATTCAGGACAATCTCTTGAATACACTTCTAATCAGGAAAAACTAGATATAGATAATAAAGCTGCCACAAAATGTTTACAGTTTAGTGTCACATTCTGCCAGGTGCATACCTTGGCAGTGATGTTTAGATATTCTGTCAGAGACCATAAAATTTTAAACTGGACAGAGGTGCCCCACACCTCCATCAGACCTTTCTTCCAAAGACAGGTTAGGGAGGGTGACACTAGGCAATATTAAAATGCATTACATTCATGCCAGTTGACTTTCAGAATACTGTGTCTGGGATGCAGGCTTTCATTTACAAAGCTATCAGATTTGGTTTTTCTTTTTTACACTTAAAAAAAACAAACTGATCAATCTGCTATAGCCAGTGTACTACATTCTTTGAAAAGGGGCCACAAATGTCCTAAGCAGAATGCTACACGATAACTTAGTGTTATCAATAGAACAGATTGGGTGAAAAGATTGGGTGAAAAGCCCTATAGATTGATTAGGGCAGCCATCTTTTGGCCTATACCTTGTGCCCCTTAGTGGCTGATGGCTTCCTTGTAAATGTCTCCCATGATATCCTTGCAAAAAAAGGCTATTAAATTTGGGATAGATAATGCAACTGTTAGGTGGATTTATAACTGATTGACTGGCTGAAGCCAAGGGGTACTCAAGAATGGCTCCTCTTCATCCTGGAGAGAAGTGACTAGAGGAGTGCCACAGGGTTCAGTCCTGGGCCCAGTGCTATTCAAAATCTTTATCATGATAGAACTGAGTGCATGCTTTTCAAATTTGCAGATGACATTAAATTAGGAATGGTTACTAATACCACAGAGGACAAGATCAGATTTCAAAATGACTGTAAAGGATTAGAGTGTTGGGCCAAAACTAATAAAAATAATTTCAACAGGTACTAAATGTAATTAATCAATAAATACATAAATAAATAAATTGAAAGGCTCAGATATAAGATGGGTGAAACCTGGCTTGACAACAGTACATGTGAAAGCGATCTTGAAGTCTTAGTGGACCACATGCTGAACATGAGTCAACAGTGCATTGCAGGAGTTGGTGAGACGGGCAGGCAACTGCCTAATTACCAATTTGTAAGCCACTCTGAGAGCATTTAAGAGGATCAGACTATAAACATAATAAATAAAATAATGAATGAATGAGCCAATATGATCCTAGGCTGCATCAGTATGAGTATAATGTCTAGACTGAGGGTTGTAATAGTACCACTCTATTTTTCTTTGTTCAGACCTTACCTGGAATATTGTGTCCAGTTCAGGGCATCACAATTCAAGAATGTGGACAAACTGGAGTGTGGCAAAAGATCTGGAAACCATGCCCTATGAGAAGCAACTTAGGGAGCTGGATATGTTTAGCCTGGAGAAAAGAAGGCTAAGGTTTCCCATGCCATTCTTGCAAACAAGCTTGTAAAAGGTGGGCTAGACAAGGTAACTGTTACATGGATTTGTAACTGGTTGACCAGCTGAACCCAAAGGGTGTTCAACAATGGCACCTTTTCATCCTGGAGAGAAGTGACCAGTGGGGTCCCACAGGGCTCTATCCTGGGCCCAGTGTTATTCAACATCTTTATCAATGACCTGGATGACAGAATTGGGAGCATACTTATCAAATTTGCAGATGACACCAAACTAGGAGGAATGGATCAACATTCAAAATGACCTGAGTAGACTAGAAAACTGGGCCAAAGCTAACAAAATGAAATTCAACATGGAGAAATGTAAGGTACTGCACTTAGGGCAGAAAAATAAAATGCACAGATATAGGATGGGGGACACCTGGCTGAATGAAACTATGTGTGAAAAGGATCTGAGAATCCAAGTAGACCACAAGTTGAACATGAGTGAACAGTGCGATGCGACAGCTAAACAGGCCAATGCAATTTTAGCCTGCATCAATAAAAGTATAGTGTCTAGATCAAGAGAAGTAATAGTGCCACTGTATTCTGCTTTAGTCAGTCCCCTCCTAGAATATTGTGTCCAGTTTTGGGCACCACAATTTTAAAAGGATGTTGAGAAACTGGAGCGTGTCCAAAGGAGGGTGACTAAAATGGTGAAAGGTCTGGAAATCATGCCCTATTAGGAACGACTCAGGGAGCTGGGGATGTTTAGCCTGGAGAAGAGAAGGTTAAGAGGTGATATGATAGCCCTGTTTAAATATTTGAAAGGATGTCATATTGAGGAGGGAGCAAGCTTGTTTTCTGCTGCTCCAGAGAACAGGACCCGGAACAATGGTTGCAAGCTACAAGAAAAGAGATTCCGCCTCAACATTAGGAAGAACTTCCTGACAGTAACGGCTGTTACACAGTGGAACACAATCCCTCCTTCTTTGGAGGTCTTTAAGCAGAGGATGGATGGCCATCTGTCAGGGATGTTTTGATTTGGATTTTCTGCATGGCAGAGGGTTGGACTGGATGGCCCTTGTGGTCTCTTCCAACTCTATGATTTTATGATTCTATGAAGAGGTAACATGATAGCCCTGTTTAAATATTTGAAGGGATGTCATATTGATCATGGAGCAATCTTATTTTCTGCTGCTCAAGAGACTAGGACTCAAAGCTCTGGATTCAAGCTAAAGGAAAAGAGATTCCACCTAAACATTAGGAAGAACTTCCCGATATAAGAGCTGTTTGACACACACTGCCTCAGAGTGTGATAGAGTCCCCTTCTTTTGAAGTTTTTAAACAGAGGCCGGATGGCCATCTGTCAGGAGTCCTTTGATTGTGTATTCCTGCATGGCTAGAGGTTGGATTAGATGATCGATGCAGTCTCTTCCAACTCTGTGATTCTGTGATTAGAAGCTGACCTTGTATGAGAACCAATAAATGGTTTTGACCACTGTCAAAATGTCAAATTAAGTTTGATATTTAAACTAAACTCATCTATCAATCAATAAAAAGTACATAAAAATCAAAAGGATAGGAGGAGGAAGGAAAAGTTTATCAAGATGTGAGGTGTAACCCACAAAATTTTATTATGACATATTTTGCTTAGTCTTAAAGGTGCCACAAGACTTCTTTCTTTTCCTCTTTCTTTCTACTTTTGATACAGAAACAGAGCAACACAGATGTCCCTTTGAAGAGTACTTAGAAAAAAGATACTAATGGATTCTGACTGACAGAAGGGCTAGCCATTTAAGACCAATTGGCTATTGTTTAAATATAGACAAATTGGATTAGATCCAAAACTAGTAGAAGGGATTGGTTCTAAAACCAAAGATATTGGCCTGGGCAAAAGGTGGGGGTTATTTTCAGCAGGGATCTGAAATTGTTGATGCTCTAGATGGTGCTGTTGGCCTTAACCACCATCCATTATTTGCAAGAAAAGTAAAGCAGTATTAATTTTTTTTTCTCAAAATGCAAAAAGGGGCTTTATGACATTGTACCATTTAAAGTTAAGGTGTACATTTGAGTTCATTCACTTATCATGTGCAACTATTCTCATAAAATTCTATGAGATTTGTCAAGAGGTTTTTCTGTAGAATGTGTCTGTGGCCCCAGATCAAGAAACAATTAACATGCACTCACATTGCCCTAAAGGAAGCTGGACTCACCATTTCCGGCAGAGATGCTACAGTTCCAAAGAAAGAAAGAAAGAAAGAAAGAGGGGTGGGGGGGGGGGAGTTTGGATTTTATTGGAACCTGTTTATTTTCTGGTTTATCTTCATGCAAATCTTTTTTTTTTTATCCTGGTGTGGTTGGCATGCCAAGACTCCAAGCAGCTGTGCTTTTATACAATGACTGTGCTTCTGCTGGAAAAATGAAACACAACTGTCTGATAAGCACTAACAAAGGTCTATTTTGCATGTTTTGCAGAATAATGAAGAACAGCTGGTGCAGACGGTAACTCTGTGGGTGGCAGCATAATCAATAAAAGACAAAATGGATAATACAAAATAATATTTCAGCATATTTGATCTTGGAGCTTTTCCTAATTTGCTTGATTTTGTATCCCAGAGATCTCCTACTGAATTGTCACTGGTGTTTCCAGGTTTTAGCAAAGATGCAAGGTTTTAAATAGCCTAGCCTACAGTGCCATAAAGAAATTATCTTCAGGTCAGTATGTTATGCCACAATAATAATAATAATAACAACAACAACAACAACAACAACAACAACAACAATGATTTATTTACAGCCTGTCTCTCCCTGCAGATCGAGGCAGGTTACAACAAACAGAATAATAATAAAATACAATATACAATTAAAATTCACATTTCTAATTAATCCCCTACCCAAATCCCTTCCCAGTCATAAAAAGTAATAAACTGAAAACAACAACAGTATAAAATAAATGACAATATAAAATACTAATTAAAAGAAAAAAATAAAAATTAGTTAAAATTGAAGGTAATTGGAGGCGAGATGTCTATCGTTTTAGGGGTAGACAGGGCCATCAATATTAGTGGAGGGGAGGCTAATCTGGAAAGGCCTGCTGGAAGAGATCCGTCTTAACAGCATTATTAAAGGCTTCTAGAGTGGTAATGTGATGGATCTCATCCAGCAGGTCATTTCATAGCCTAGGAGCGGCAGATGAAAAGACCCTCTGGGTTACCGCAGCCAATCTGGTCTTCTTAGGTTGCAGCAAATTCTTCTCAGAGGATCTGAATGTACAGTGTGGATTATGTGGAGGAAGGCACTCCTGTAAGCAGCCTGAATCGAAGCCATGTAGGTCTTTAAAGCTTATAACCAACACTGTGTACTGTGCCTGGAAACTTATTAGCAGCCAATGGAGCGATTTTAGGCCAGGTGTTATATAGTTGGTTCTAGATGTACCTGCAACCAACCTGGCTGCCATGTTTTGCACCAATTGAAGTTTCTGAACTTGGCACAGGGTAGCCCCATGTATAGCGCATTGCAAAAGTCAAGTCAAGAGGTTACCAGCTCCAGGAAGGGTCACAGCTGGAATATCAGCCAGAGCTGATAACAGGTACTCCTGACCATCATGTCTATCTGTGCTGTCAACTGGAGAGACGAGTCCAGGAGCACCCCCAAGCTGCTAACATAGTCCTTCAGGGGAAGTGTAACCCCATTCAGAACTGGTTGACCTATCTCCATTCCTGGATTAGGGGTCCCTATAGCAAGTACCTCCATCTTATCTGGATTCAGCTTGAGTCTGTTTTCCCTCATCCAGTCCATTACCACCTTAAGACATTCATTCAGAGGAGAGATGCCATCCTTAGTCACTGCAACAGTCTGAGACATAGCAAAACATATCTGGGTGTCATCACCCAGCGGCTTCATGTAAATGTTAAATAGAGACAGTATGGCACCCTGATGGATGCCAGATTTTAGCTCTCTTTTAAGAAGAGCAGCTGTCTCCCAGCATCACCATCAGGAATCTGCCTGAGAAATAGGAACGGAACCACTGCAATGCAGTGCCTCCAATTCCCAACTCTCCCAAGCTTTCCAGAAGGATACCATGGTCGATGGTATCGAAGGCCACTGAGATGTCCAAGAGCATCAACAGGGTCACATTTCCCCTGTCAATGTCCAGACAGAGATCATTGACTAAGGTGACCATGACAGTTTCAACTCTGTATCCTGTCCTAAATCCGGTTTGAAATGGATCTAGATAATCAGTTTCCTCTAAGACTGCTTGGAGTTGAATGGCGACTGCTCTCTTGATCAACTTGCTTAAGAATGGCAATAGTGAGACTGGCCTGTAGTTGTTTTTCTCCAGGGGGTCTAGGGAAGGCTTTTTTAAAAGTGTTTTAATTACTGCCCCTTTTAGACTAGATGGAAAACAGCCTTCCCTAAAAGATTATGTGCCTTAACAGCACCTTAGTTGCATCTCCCTCCTGGATGGCCAGCCAAGACAGGCAAGGATTGAGATAGCAGGTCATCTTCTTCACACTACCAAGGAGCTTGTCTGCATCCTACATTATAACTATGCAATGGGGTATCAACCAGGCAAATTTAGCAATGAACCAAATACATTGCATAGCACTGTCATCCAGTTTAGGGACTGCATAATGCAAACATAATGGAACTCAACTGCTGCCATGTAGGATTTTGGCCTGTGGAATGATGTATATATGATCTTATGTCTTCCACAAGAAATAGTTTTATAGAACTAGCCCCATGTCTGGAATTGTGTGTCCACAAATAAAAATTCAATTTTCTACTAGTCTGTGATTCTAGACAGTGAGGCCCAAACTAGAGAGTTCTCCTAAAACATTAAAATTAAGCAGAGTACATTCCCTGTGGACTGAGGATGAGACCCTGTGCTCCTCCCCTAGATGTTGTCCACTCCTGGCTAAGGAAACATCTCAGAAGAGGCCATCTCAGAGTTAACAAAGCCTTCAACAAAGCCTTCAAAGAGTTGGTGAAGACTTCAAATTTGCAATAGCCCACAACAGTGCCCCTAAACAGAATGAATCTGAATTACACAACTAGGGATTGGATAGCACTGCAGTGTTTAGTATGCACATGCAGAGTTGAAAGTTTAGAAACAGCAGCTAAATTTCAAACATTACAATAAAGGGAGCTACCAGATGCAATGCTGGTGGATAACTAGAGATTACAAATGCTTATATAATTATCAGACTTCACACCCAACATTTGCCGAGTGCTCAACTATGTCTATTAATGCTTGGGAAGATAACTGGATTAATTATGGCTGTTATAAACAAATCAATAAACTTAGGATACAGATGAATGGGGAAAAACATAAACAAATTGGCATTTTAATAGTCGGCTTAAAGGGAATCCCTTGATGTTAAAAGGGCATCCATTTATTGCTTTCTGTGAGTAACAGAATTTATCCTCTCTTCATTATTTATTTTACATTTAATCATTAATTTTAACTGAATGTAAATAATAGGTCAGACTTTATTTTTTCATACTTAAATGATTAAAATTCATGCTCGCTAACATAAAAATGTTCTAGCTTTCATTGTGCTGAAAGGACAGGGGAACAGCATTTTTGTAAAACTAGGTTAAAAGTGAGGCTTCTAACATAATGTTATGCTTTTGATTGTTGAAGTTAAAGATGTATGAATCACCCTTGCTCCATCCCATGGGTTTTCTTCAGGCTGACTTACACCACCCACCAAACTGATCAACCACCTCCTTTCCCTCCCATCTACAGATTTTCAATTGATTTTTTTTTTGTCGGGGGGGGGGGGGGGATCATTTTATATATCTCAGTGCATATATAACTGTGAAAGTGCTTCAGTAGAGTACATAATTTATCACCTTTCAATGGTGTATGAGTGCTTTATTTTTATCTTTATAATAAAGGTAATTATTTTAAATGATTTTTTAAAATGACTTTCTACTTTTTGAAATGTTGGGTGTTTATATGTCATTAATATTTTCATTTTTGTCAACTTTTTGTTTGTCAAGTTTTATGTTGTCTCTTGTTTTAACCTTCTTTTAAGTCCCTTGCAGGGAAAAAGATAACATATAAATTAAACAAACAAACAAATGGTAGAACAACCAAATTCCAATGTCAAGTGGAATTTCATGCAAATTTCAGCTGAACACATAGTGAAGGTCCACATGATTTGGACCAGATGGGAAAGGGAAATTGACCTTGGTTAATCAAGGAATGGATGCTTTCTTTTAATGCTTTTTTGTCTTTAGGTTAGCATGCTCATTCTAGCAATTCTGCTTTTTTCTATCCACATGTATGTTTTCCATTATGTGATCCAGGCTGCCTTGTGTGTTGATATGTCTGTGGTTATATATACACAGTCTTAAAGGATTAATTCCAACAGTGGGACACAGCACTTCAATGTGGTACCTAATTTTGTCACTTGAGATTGTATTTGGTGTCCTCTCTCTGCTATGTTGCAGTATTAGATGAGCAGGAGTTAATGGTGCAGCTACCACAACTACATCATGAATCAGGTGACACAGGGGCAAATAGGGTTCTTCCTGAAAACCTATAAAATTACTGATTCTGCCTGTTTTCGTCACCCTGAGCAATTAATTGCTTACAATTAACCTGAGCACTTCTCAGGGCTGGAGCAGATGGACAGGGAAAAGCTGCTTGATTTTTCTTTTTCCAAAAGGTTGTCAAAACCCCACTGCCCACATTGCCCACTCCAAGGCAGACCAAATACACACAGTGCAGTGAAGCATCAAGCTACATAGCTGAGTATTTTCTTTGTTGCCCCCCATCACACATGTGACCCATCACATAAACACACTATCGGTGACTTCCAAGTATCTCTTACATCTGTCCAGATGCCATCCCATTGCATGGTCACTCTTTTGATCAGCCACACAATCCCATGTGCAATGCTCCACCAGTACAGGGCATCAGTGCATCAGTGTGTGAGTGATACATTGTCAAAGTGCCATCAGGGAGGTCCCCTTCACCACCCCTTCACCCCATGCTCCCCTGTTGGAATGTTTGGTTTGTGTATATTGTAATTACATCCATTGGAGTTCTCACACTTTCATTTATTTGCTTTGCTGGAGCCCAGCACTCGGGTCAGGACATAGTATACGCAGGCACGAAGATGCATATTTTCCACCTTGAATCAGACTATCCCAGCTGCTTTTTGCTCCAGATGTTAGCCCCAGACTGAAACCACACTAATTGCCCTGCCTTCAAAGTGGCTGGAAACTGCCTTATTTTGCCCATATGTCTTAGCCCTCAGACTATCCATTCCTCCATGACAGTGTGCTCCTTTGCAGATCTCTAGTCATGTGACAAACATAACAAAATGAATGGCTCTTTTTAAAAAAATAGATAAATAAGTCTCCCAGTCAGAAAAAAAAATCAATTCATCATATGTTCTGACTTGCATTTGTGGCATATCCTGACTGGTTCAAAAGGAGCAGAAACGGTGATGATAGGAAGTGAACTGAGTAATTGGTTTGTCTTCCTTTTTCAGGTTGAACTTAATTCTTTAAGAGTTTTTGAGTATGCTTATGTCCTAAAAGAAAGGAGGAACACTTCATTATAGATCAGTGAAAAATCACCAGAAGGGCTGAGCACATCAGTATTCAAATTAGCATAAACGATTTCAAGTATGATGTTTCTTTTTCATTTTTAGTCTTAAGGGTTAGGCATCCTTGAAAACAATCTGCAAGGATAAAAGCCTTTATTTGCCAAAACCGTATTAGTAGCAGGTTTTTTTTCCTTCCCAAAGAAATCCATTTATAAAGGCAGGCTCAGCAAAACACCTTTCTTAACTAGAATAGAGATAAATCGACCTTGAAAGGTGACACATGAAGAACAGATCAAGCAAATATCTGCTGAATGTTACACAGAAATTTAGGCTCAAACTCTATTTAAGTAATTACCCAAGAAGCTCAGTTGTTAAACAGACAATTTATATGTGTCAGATGTAGCTGCTTCTCAAGTAATCAAATATATGATCCCCCCCTTTATTTAACAAAGAGAGAAAGAAGTGAGAAATCGACATCCGCCTTATATATTTTCATCCCATGGAGGAGAATACAATAGGTGATGACATGGAATTAATGTGTGTGGGTTTTATTGCTTTGACTTGTCTGCTTGAGCTGTGTTGAAGAAATGATACTGCTTGGTGATCTGTAAGGATGTGCTGAAGCTTTCTGACAAGCATGTGAAACAGCGGTGTGATGCAATAGTGAAAGCCTGTGAATGTATAACTGACAGCTCAGTTCTCAACAAAAGCTAAGTGGGCCTTGCAAAGCTCAGAAGAGATGGTAAACTAGTTTGTAGACTGCCTTACTTCAGTCTTTAAATAGGCAGGGCTTACGTGACCATATACTCCTCATGGGGAAAAAAAGATATCTATTCCTACAAATTGAAGACCAGTGTATGAACCAGAAGCGTAAGCTAAATAAGAATGGAAGGAAAGTTGTGCTTGAATGTATGTTGTCCAGCATCTTGCGTCTCATTGTGATCAATCAGATGTTACTGAAAACCGTTAAGGAGTGAGTTCTCACTCACTATTATTCTCCACCAACTGCTATTCAGAGGTATATTGTTCCTCATATTTCATATATATATATATATATATATATATATATATATATATATATATTTATAAGCCTATATCATGACTGGTAACTGTGATAACTTTATTGTCAGTGAATTTGTCCAATTTGCTTTTAAAGTTATCTATTTTGGTCACCATCACATCTTGCAGCAGCAAATCTCACAGTTGAAATAGCTGCAGTTTGAACTAGCATTTCATTTTGTCTATTCTGAATCTCCTAACATTCAGTTTAGTTCACCCTCAATGAAGGCTCGTCTGTTAGGACAGCTCAGGCAGCCCCCCCCCCCCCCGCCCGGTTCAGCTACTTTCTGTGAGACTAATCCTGTCTGCTGCCTTATTTCTAACCAGTTCATAGAGTGGCAGTGGCTGTTGGCTTCCACCTTAGTCCATCCATCTCAATCTTTCATTGCAGAACCCACCAGGCAAGCCCCTCTCTTTATAAAGACACACAGGAATATCTCATTTCCACCCCATCCCACCCCTTTACACATATAGGAGGATCTTCATTAGCAAAGGTCTTGCTATCCATAAAAAAAGCTACATGGGAAGGGGAGGAAAAAGGACAGGGAAGATTGACATGCCCAGCCAATGGAATAAAGTCATCTATCCGCATCAGGGAGCTCTGCCCTAGCCATTAGTTTGCAGATGCTTGGGCTCATTGGGCAAACATGGCTTTGTTTAGTTTAGACTAGGCTGCTTCTGTTTTAATTTCCTTTTTCACTGATGCATGGGAAAGTCTTCATGTCTTCAGGTCCTCTCTGGTACCACCAAGTTAAGGGTTGTAGGCACAAGACAAGTTATTTTGAGCAACAACTTTTCATTTTATTATATTTTAATTTGGTGTGGGGAGAGGAAAAGCTTTTTGGTAAGGGAAACATCCTTACTAGTGTACATTCTATTTCAAATAAATTTTCAAAATCATCTATGTCGCAGTGACAAAATGTGTATCTCAGCTTGTGATGACACCCAAGCTAGTCTTGGAAGTCCTGAACATAGTCCCTAAAAGCAGTGAAGCATGGAAACAACATATTTTTTTTTAAAAAAAATCTCTCCAACACATTTTCCAGAATTGTTGTTGACAATGAGAGAGTGTGTCAGAATGTGGCACATTCTGTCATAAGATTGGTGCTGTGGTTGTTGTAATATATAGCATGTTTAATTATTTAGATATATGAAAGAGTTGTGTGGATGTTACATGTTAGTTGGGAAATTTTGAGAGTGGTGGGAGGTGTTGAATTAATAGAAATAATTGATGGTGGCTCAAGGGGATGCTGGTGGCCTGAGCAAGGAATATGCAGATATGTGGTGGAGGAAAGTTCTCAGAGTCTGTTAATGGGAAACAGAAAGTAGAGAAAGAACAGGCAGGTATTGGAGGCTGGACAAATGAGGGAGGCATGGAAGAAAGGGTTAGTATGTTTTAATTAGTAAACAAGATGAAGCCCACAAAAATCTGGATTGGGAAATTGTTAATTTTATGCCAGTGTTGGTGGATGATGGCATTTCTGTCTTCCTACTATCATCTATGTTTTCCTGAAATAAAGCTTTACTGTTTGCGACACCGTACTCTGAACTCTGGGGACAAAGGCCATTCTTGATAGAGTACCATGTTACATCATCTTTGATTGGAGGAATTAGGTGTCAGTCACATAACCCTTTATGTCTCACCCTCTCCTCTATACTGCCATTTGTGAACAACTTGACAGCATTTGTAATAAATTCAAAATATATATGGTTAGTCAATACAAAAACACCACACCACATTTTGAAAACAATCCCAAACCTGGGGGAGGGGAGCCACATGATCCACCTGGGACCACTGCAGAAAGTCACTTCTTTTACAGAAGCAGGCCAAATATCTCTTTGGATTCATGGCTTATCCAAAACTTCTGTGCACTCCTAATGCATAGATCAAGTATGCACAATAACTGAGTGCAGAGTTGACAAATATATTGTGTCAGCTTATACCATTTAGTTTTTCCTTAAGTCTGGAAGAACTTTTGAAAGACCATGTTCTTTGGCAATGTGCATGTGCATAGACTATATCAAATGTGATACTGAACGGATAGGGAAGGCACATGCCAGAAGTATCAGGGAGGGGAACGCGAGGAGCATTTTGATGCACGTGGCCTACAGGCTGCCCTTTCCCCACCCCTGCATTAAAATAAATCATTACAACTCAGTACTAAAAGTGAGTTGTGTTCCACAAGACAGCTATTCATCCAGTTTTCAATTTATCTCCCTCACAGACCATTCTTCAGCTTTCTTGCAAAGAAGGTGTAAATTGCAGTTCAGGAAGCTTACGTTCTTTCAGCATTATTGACCACTCTTGAGCAACAACAGAATGTCTTTGTTAAATAGATGATTGAAACAACAACAATTATTATTATTATTTTAGCCTCCCTCTCCCTGTGGATCGAGGTGGGTTACAGTAAATGTTAAGCATCTACATTCTAGAAATGTATAATTGTATGTTCATTAAAGTATAGTCATCCTTGAATGTCCCTAGGACATAATGCATCCCAGTTTCCTCTGATATCTGTGTACCTTCAAGTCACCTATTGACATTTGAGGAGTCCTGCTAGTACAGTGGTTAAATGCCTGTACTGCAGCCACTCACTCAAAACCATAAGGTTGCATGTTAAATACCAGCAAAAGGGCTCAAGCTTGACTCAGGCCTGCATCCTTCAGAGGTTGCTAAAATGAGTACCCAGATTGTTGGGGGCAATTAGCTTACAGTTGTAACCACTTAGACACTGTTAGTTCAGTATGATGCAATATATAAATGAAACTGTTTGTTTGTTTGGTGACCCTATGTATTTACTATGGTTTTCTTAGGCAAGGAATCCTCAAAAGTGGTTTTGTCAGTTCCTTCCTCTGAAATATAGCCTACAGTGGTTGGTATTCATTGGCAGTCTCCCATCCAGAGCTGACCCTGCTTAGCTTCCAAGACCAGACAAAATCTCATGCCTTTGGGGTATTTAGAACTCTCTTCTCAAATGCTTATTCTCTCTCCCCCTCTCCCTCCTCCCTTCCTCTGATACAGAGAGAGAGTGAAAGAAATGAGCGTTGTACAACTCTAAGTTCCCCAAGCCATGTAATATTGCATGCAATTGATAAATCAATCAGGAATTAAATAATTATGACAGATGTTCCTAGCCCATTGGTGATGATTCTCTTCATTATTCAGTTTATCTTTATAGAGAGGAAAAATTGCTACTATAAAGCTGTGTCAGTGAAGCATAGTTATACCATAATCTGGTGCCAAATTGTAATTTTAAAAGCTGCTAGGAGGATGTGGTGACAGAAGAGAAGCTGCAAATTGCAGGCTGGGCACTAATGTTTTACTATTGTGGTAGTTTTATAAGACACAAAAACTGCTGCTGTTAATTGCACAAGTTCTGAACTCTGCAATGGAGGAGCACAAGTCACAAAGGTATCCAATTTCTTGTTTAATTATTCACAAGAAACTTTTTCCCTCTATAAACAAAAGTAATCCAGTAGATATGTAAGGACACTATTAGGATTTTTATGTTTTTCTTTATTTCTTGCAGTGTTGGGGAAACTTAAATGTACTCATTATAATCTTATTATTATTATTATTATTATTAGCGGGAATAGCTAAGCTGTTTTGTGACTCTATTCTTTATAGAATCTACCATATTAATTACATAAAACATATGTTTACTGATCAAGATAATTTAAAAAAAAAGAAATATGGGACATTTCCTGTGTAATTAATCATTTATACAAGCCATGTGTCCAACTGCAGATGGGAATACATTGGTTTCTACATCCAGTAGAAACTTTCTGGGTGCATTTTGATTTCCCCCACAAAAGACTCTTATCTGAAGGAAAACATTCTCTGATACAGGTTTGCCCAGATTCTGAAATCTTCAGAGAGACTTCTTTTTTTGTTCCATCACTTTTTGATCAGGGCACAAGAGAGGGCCTACTCAGTCGATGCTCTGAGAGGTTAAACTGACTCTTTTCCTATTATAATTCCCACACTAGGCAAAGACTTTGATTCAGGCAGGATCTTGGCAATTGTCTGGCTGCTGAGGAAGGGGCTTTTATTAGCTAGGTGTTTTTCATTTGGTTGGTTGGTTGTTTTAACAGAGGTGCTTTTAAATTCCTTTTGACAAACGTCAGCCTCAGGGCAGAGTGGGGGGCATGGCATCCACACGACACATGCCCCAACACTGCCCTGATGGTGCTGTCATGCTGTGCATCCTACCACACAGTGAGCAGCATCACATTGCTCCTTTGGCACTATGGCACCGTAGTAGCAAAGGCATCCTTTCTACTGCACAAAAAGGAACCGCTTTTTGCACCACAGAAATGCCAGATCAGGGCTGCAGCATGTAGTTGCCACATCCCCAATCTGGAGTTGAAAGGGGCATCTGCAGGCTGCCCCTAAGGAACAGTCTGTTTAACCCCTTGGTTGTTTTTAGGGTTTCCACATCTCAGGACCTGAGTCTTGATCTCTAGTTGATAGAGGTGATTCTTGGGGTGAGAGGGCTACCTTGAAAAGTGTGTCAATGTGTTCTCATGTTGTTAGACTTGGTGCTTTCATTTTAATGGCATGCTCTGTGCAGCTGTGGTTGATACTTAATATGTCATGCTTAATTATGCCACCAAGGACTTCCCATCATGCTTGTAACATGATAAAGGGCCATCCCTAGATTTCAGGATTTCCCCATAAAACTTAAGGGCCTCAGATAGGCCTGACATGTAAAACCTAGTTGTGTTGTAATATTATAACTTAAATTATTGTGTTTCAATCATATAGGGTGTGGCTTACCTCTGTATCCTATTAGTAAATCTTGTTGTGAAATGATGGTTGCCGGCCAGTCTAAGAGTCATTATAACAAGTCAGTAGTCCAGAAATCAGAAGCCAGCAAGGAGTAAACAAAGCCATCAAAGCAAATCCAGTCCAAGGTCAAGGAATCACGAATGCCACAGTACAGTCAATCACTCAGATAATGGGGAGCTCCCTCAACAATGCCAGGTGCCTGATTAATGCCTCCCATTTAACAGACTCTGGAATCAGCATTTATCTCTTTGTCACTCAGCAAAAGATTAGAGCATGTCTACATTATCTTCATCCTCTGCCACCTCCTGCTGGGCAGAGGGAACCCTACTGCCTCAACCTCTGGCTGCTGGGACTTAGAGAGACCTTGATTATCAAGAGCAGCAGATTCCTGGCAAGCTTCCTTTTCCTTCTCTTTGTCTGAACCATCCAGTGGGCAAGTTATAACACACTCATTCCACCCTTACTGTCCAACTGAATCTGCTTCTCTGCAGCCCACCCATTTTGACTTGGGACAGTGCATTACCAAGTATCACTTTCAAAGACTGCAAGGTATGCTGGGGATTTGATTTTATGGCCATTCCTCTTCTATGACTGTCTCTACAGGGATTCAGAATCATGTAGTCCTCTGGACAGTCCACTACAGCTCTTGGGCCCCCAACTGACTCTCCCGCCAGCACACACATGAACGACACACCCAGTTCATCTGAAATGAGACTGCAGAAATGTTTTAAGCCCCTTTTGTAGGGCAATATGATAATTATAGTGCCCCCCCATGCTAAACAGCCCCACCAACCCCCCAGAACATCCTGAAAATTGACCAGTAGTGCTGTATTATCACTCTTGGTCATCCAAAATGGTGCCCACAATTATGTGATCCAGAACTCTGGAAGAGTGGACCTCTACACTTTGGAGTATGCCCACCCCTAAACTGTATCATTAGAACACACCAATGATGGTAATCTTAACAGTGTGTGTGAGCAAGGGGGGTTGTATGTCTAAGTTGCTTAGCTTTATTCTGAAGACTGGTAGTGAACCCTGTGGAGTTTCCAAGGATATTTCTCACTCCTTTCCTGTTGCCATGATGGTCCCTATTCTGGTTAGCTGTTCATACACTGATCCAGATGAGAAGCCATCTAGACTAGAAAGGCAAGAAGGGGGGTGGGGAGAGGTCCTGACCCCTGAAGCCTGGTGGCTTCTGTGTCACTGAAGCAATGAATCCACTCCAGGTTTTTGTCTGGTATCTATTGAGCTGAATCCTCTCCTTATCTTATTTGACAGTGTTGTATATGTTTGAAACAATATGTAATGAACTGTATAATAGGCCCATTTTGGCCTTTGCAAAAAAAAATTTAAAACAGCAGCAACTAAAATATGTATGCTTTTTGAGCTGTTTGTCAGATTAAGGATTCATTCAGTCTCAAGTTTCATTTTCAATATTCTTTAATATGGCGGACAAGATCACACTTTGCTGTGCCTGACAGCTTGTTCTTGTTTCATTTTGCTGAAGAGATTATTATTTCACCAACTTTGATTCTATCACACATGCTCAACTTTGGTTGCTGCATTCAGCACATCTTTAGATCTTTTTAAAATGCAAAGCTCCCGAAGCAATGGAAATTCACTTAAGATACCAGCTTAGTAAAAGCTTTGAGTAAAAAAATTCCCTCTCACTCACTCTCAAAGAGATCTTACCAATCTCTGTAACTATGTACATATGTGCATATGCCATGCACTAGAATGCTACTGATTCAGATTCTAGTAGAGTTTTATGCTACCTATCTTGCTTTAGTTGTTTCCTTATCCCTCATCCCCCACCCATCTGTAATATTTTATGAATTCTACTGGCTTGCTTTAGCTCAGCTTTCCCCAATTAGGTGTTATCCATATGTTCTAAGCTCCTCACACCCCAGCAACAACAATTCATGGTCGAGCATTATTAGACTAGTCAAAAACAACTCCTTCTCTCCTTCTCCTCTCTGTGGCGGGAACTGGTCTGACGGGGCTCTGGTAGGAGTTATACAGAGCTAGTCTGCTAGCTCCACTCCCTAGTGACTTACAGATGTAACTCCCTCTAATCCCACACTTTCTGTCACGGTTCTCTGAACACTGTCAGTTTAAAACAAGAATGGATGTTCTATTGAGAAATTATAGTCACCTTTTCAAATCTTCACATATTATACCACTAAGACAATATATAAACAGACAGTTAAATCTAAAAGACTTCTGAAGACTCCCACTCACTGATTCATACAAGGTGTTGGTTATCACCTTTAAAGCCCTAAATGGCTTGGGTCCAAACTATCTTAGAGACCGCCTCCTCCCGTACAATCCTCCCCGCGCTCTCCGGTCCTCTGGGAGGAACTTACTGCAGCCTCTAAAATCTAGGCTTGCGGCAACCTCCCAGAGAGCGTTCTCTGCTGTCGCCCCCAAACTCTGGAACGACCTGCCGGATGAGATCCGTCAGATAACATCATTAGACAGCTTTAAAAAAGCGGTCAAGACGGATCTCTTCCGGCAGGCCTTTCCAGATTAACCATCCCGGCCCAGGTTCCCAGGTTCCCTGATTCCCTCATTCCTCCCGTGGCCCCATCTTAGAGATGGTTGAGTATCAACAGAGGGATATCAGGGTTTTTAGTTTTAATTGCTGTTTTTATCCTTGATATTGTATTTTTAATATGTTATACTATTTAATACTGTCTTAAGGGGGGGAGGGATAAAGTGTTTTTAATTGTCATATTTTATATTTTACTGTTGTTAACCGCCCGGATTGGTTTGCCAGAGGGCGGTATACAAATAAATATTATTATTATTATTATTATTATTATTATTATTATTATTATTATACATTTGTTTTCTTTTCTGCATATCTTCTTTTCTGGATACTTTTAAATAAATGCTTACCCTTCATTTATATGTAGCTATACAGTAAATTTGCAAGGATAATATGTTGCTTTTAAAGGGAAAGTGTGATAACAGTTTTTGAAGATCATGTGCACTTTAATATAATAACTGAATATTGAGGGAGACCTAAATACCTGAATATTGGTCAGCTTAATCCAGAATAAGCAGTAGAGTTTCTGACATAGGTTTTCACATAATTTTACTAGGCTTGCAATGGTCACAGGAGTCTGATATATTCAGTGAGTTAAGTAACCACAGGCTTTCCCCACTGGGGAAAGTCATATCAGAGACAGATACTTCTTAAAATACTTGTACCACAAGAGATAATTTGACACAGTTGCATGTCAAGCAAAGATAACTTGCAGTTAGAGGATATTAGACAACCCAGACAGTATCAATCCAGCATAACCGGAAATCATTAACTACAGGGAGCAATTAGTACTACTGGCTGATTCTCACTAGACACAATGCAATTATCTCAACAGTCCATAAATGTACACATGTGTCATAACTGCATTTCCAGTTCAATGCCTTGCTAGACACTTTGGATAATTTAGCAGTTTAATTCTTTTTCAAACGTATGTATGGAAAGCACAGATGGTGTTCTCAAATCGAAAGTGTCAAATAAATATTTTGATAACAAAAATGATAGAATAGTGTAGGACATGGATGGAGGAATATCTCTTCATTGAGCCCAGTGCAGCCTATTCAACCCACTCCCCATGTGACATGGTAGATCAGGAAATGGAGCCTCCCCATCCTGCCGACCATAATGAGGATGTAGGGTGGACCCTCTCTACTCCTTAAGTCATGAGTAGGCAACTGCCATGGCTAGACCCAGATGCTGATGAGAGACACCCCCCCCCACTCCATTCCAGCTGCCACTGCCCTTGCCTTGGAGGGAGAGAGGAAGTGGTCGTATCTGCTGCATGTGATCCCTTTCCCCACTGCCATTCTCTGCTACTTTTGTCATGTAGTTTTAGATTGTAACCCTGAAGGCAGGGAAGTGTTAAATTAACAATTTGAGAGTCAGTGCGCCGTAGTGGTTTGAGTGTTGGACTCTCTCTTGCTCTCCCACCAGCTGTTCCCTTAATTAGAGGCTGCAGGAAGATGAAACCAGTTTCACGAGAGAAAGAGGTGTGTCTGTTGTGTGTATGTCCCTTTAAGAATAAGGCTGTCTCCCTGTCCTCGGTACAGCAAAGGAACCATGGGAAAACTGGGAACAGGGAGAATCCTGTACATGGTTTTCTGACTGCTGCAATTACATGAAGAAAGTGAATTCGTGGATGAACTGGAAATGAAAATACGGTATTTTTGCAAAAATGCTTATTCCATGATTCACCTCACATTCTGTTTGGATTCTAACTGGTTTATGCACAGCACCATCTGAAAAGCAATTGTGTAATTGTCCCTGGATGACCCTGCATTGTGACCAGTTTAACCTTCAAATTTTTCCCAAGTGAAAAGGTCCTGTGTGACCATAGGCAAGTCACACTCTCTCAGACTCAGAGGATGGCAAAAGCAATTCCCTCTCTAAACAAACTTGCCAAGAAAACCCCATAATAGGTTTCCCCTTAGGTTTGCTACAAGTTAAAAATGACTTTAAGGCACACAACAACAAAGCCACTCTGAGAGCTTTTGTTTCTGAAGAGTAGGGTTTAAATACAATCAAACAAACAAACAAACAAACCTGTCAGAAATTAGGGGACTCCATTGCCCCCCAGGAGGTTGTGGAGAACTGTGCCCCTACTAAACCCCATGGGGGAAAAACAAATATTTTCCCAAATACCCCAAATGAGCATGGGGTCATTTTGCCATGTTTTGGGGGCCCTTGGGCCATTTTAGGCACAAAAGAGACCCATTTTTAACAAGATGGTTCTCTGGAAGCCACTAAAATGCCCTGGGTGAGTCATTAACCTAGTTAAATGTCCCCTAGATGGCATTTGGAGGGCAAAGAAAAGTATTTTAAATATACATTTAAAAAAAACTTTCCCAAGGGGACCTAGTGACCATATGCAGACTGGACACTGCCTTATGTGATCAGTATGGAGCAGCCAAGCAGGAGGAAACTGCTGGTTTTCATCCTTACCATCCGTTAATGTCACTGCCTGGAAAATATCATCTCCCATCTGCTAATATGCAGGGAAAGCCAAGGGAATCTCAACAATGAGTGTATCTCTCTGTGTGTCTGTCTGTGAATAAACAACTCTGAAGAGCCGATTTTAAAATCTAGATATATTTGTATATAGCATATCTGTGTTGTGAAGATGTTAAGCAACCAGAAAGGAGGAAAGTGCTCCTTTTATTGGTGACTTGACTGAGAAACAAAGCATTGGTTACATCTGGAAACAGTTGCACAATTTAGCTGCTCTTGAGAATAGGTTGCGAAGTCAGTTTTCAAGTTTTCAGTTGTCACTTTTTCAGTAGTATCATTCTGCATAGATGAGTGGAGTAACTAGTATAATAAAACTGTTGACATGTTTGGTGGAACTGAGGTTAAAGAGAGATTGTTTCCTGGGGTTAGGGAATGTATCCAAGTGAATGACACCCAAAATGAGAGAGAGAGAGAAAGAGAGAGAGCAAACAAACACACACTGTGCTTTACTATGGTTTTAAACTGAAAGATGCAGTATAAATTAGGTGTGTGTGTATTCCTCATTTATGCTGCATCTTTCCATTTGGAACCATAGTAAAGAATACACACAATGTAAACACATCCCTTCATTTACCTTGAGAATGATGCCACCCACATCAGTGAAAATTTATTACACTGCAAGAAACAAACCTGACACTTTTCTGTTTTCTCTCATTGTAACTATGACAACCCCTCTTTTTTTCTTCAACCTTTAAAATAACAGGTCAGATTTTGAAATTAGCTTTGAGCACCTCAACTTCAAAGGCCACTACTGTCATGATTGGGATGGCCTTTGTCCTATTAGGAGACTTCCTATGAACTTGAATTAAAAATGGAAAGTCATGACTCACACATTCCATGACTTTGCACATCAGTAGCATCCTATTTATTTCTGCCACTCTTCTCACTCATTGAGGCCTTTGAAAAATGTACATCCTGCTTTTCAAAAGTCCCTAACAGATCTCGCAATCTGAAATCATGTTCAATGTTTAGGATCATACTTCCTCCTTCAAGCAGAGATTAGAAAAGTTAGGTTTGGACATTAACACATGCACTTAACCCTAAACTGGGGTGTAAAATGTGGCATCCTACCTTCCATGGAGGTTGCTAAATCATATGGTATGTGGGGATTTCTCAACAGTTTTTCTCCCTTCTAACTATAATAGTGTCTGTCTGTCTGTCTGTCAGCTTCCCTAATATGGTGAAAAAAATGCCAAAATTCAAGTTAACCAAAATTCAAGTTAATCAAGTTGATTACCACACTATAAATATGTTGTTACAGTCCACAAGTGTGGCAGGCACAAGGGTGAAAATTAGCCCCTGGTGTCAGCAGAGTTGGTGCTCTTCATGTTCTCCTTAGACTTTTCCATATGCTATGGAGGAGGCAGAGTTCATGCACCATTCCCTTTCTCTCCTGCATATGTAGGATTCACCAAAAAAGAACACAAAACAAAAAAACTCTTATTGCATGAGCAAGCCTTGTAAAGGAATGAACCCAAATAGAGACGAAATATTAGTAGTAGTAGTATAAAATCACATTGGCCTTGTTAGCTACCGCCTCGCCCTGTTGACTCATGTTTAACATGTGATATAGGCTTGTTACAGACAGCCAAAATAAAGCTGCTTCGAGTCACAGTGGAGGTATGGTGTTTCAATGATGCATGCGTCCTAAAAGTCCAAAAGCCACACCAAAGCC
>NC_056522.1:66203717-66327204 GCF_019175285.1 Sceloporus undulatus | reverse complement strand
TAATGTGTTTAAATTTATCAAACCGCTATTCCAAATAGATTAGCGGTTGTACAAGAAAATATATAACAATACAAGAAAAATCTACAATTAAGAATACACTGTATCTTCAGGCCAGCCCCTGGATGACGCATGGGCCGGCCTGCTCTCTCCCTCAACGGCCGAAAGATGACAGTTATGGAGGGAAGGTGCGTTCAGTCTTCAGGCCAGCCCCTTGATGACGCTGGCCGGCCTGCACTCTCCCCTCAACGGCCGAAAGATGACATTATGGAGGGGAGGGCCGTTCAGTCTTCAGGAGCCAGCCCCTGATGACGCTGGGCCGGCCTGCCTCCTCTAACCCCTCAAAGCAAGGCCGAAATATGACAGTTATGGAGGGAGGGGCTTCAGTCTTCAGGCCAGCCCTTGATGACCTGGGCCGGCCTGCTCTCTCCTCAACGGCCGAAAGATGACAGTTATGGAGGGAGGGCACTCAGTCTTCAGGCCAGCCCCTGATGACGCTGGGCCGGCCCTCCTGCTCTTCCCTCAAGCCGGACCGAAAAATGACTATTATGGAGGGAGGGCACTCAGTCTTCAGGCCAGCCAGCCCTTGATGCCGCTGGGCCGGCCTCCTCTCTCCCCTCAAACGCGCGACGAAAGATGACAGTTATGGAGGAGAGGCACTCAGGTCTTCAGGCCAGCCCCTTATGACGCTGGGGCCGGCCCTGCTCTCTCCCTCCAACGCGGCCGAAAGATGACAGTTATGGAGGGAGGGCACTCAGTCTTCAGGCCGAGCCCCTGATGACGCTGGCCGGCCTGCGTCTCTCCCTCAACGGCCGAAGATGACAGTTATGGAGGGAGGGCCACTCTGCTTCTTAGGCCAGCAACCTGATGACGCTGGGCCGGCCTGCTCTTCTCCTCATGGGCCCGAAAGATGACAGTTATGGAGGGAGGGCACTCATCTTCCGGCCAGCCCCCTGATGACGCTGTGGCCGGCCTCTCCGCTCTCTCCCCTCAATGTGGCCGAAAGATGACAGTTATGGAGGTAGGGCACTCTGTCCGTCCAGTTCACGAAAGAAAATTTCTGGCACAGCCTTCTTTAGTGGGGGAATTACTGTGCTTCTATTTTAATTATATATCATTTTTCTCTAAATTTGTCCCTAGATCTGCAAATTATACAAATCTGAACCCTCTATATACTGTCCACTCCTCTCTTCCTCCAAGTGATATATTTCCTCTATATTTTTTTTAAAAATTGTGATATGTGAACGGATGTTTATAAACAAAAACAACAATAGTGTATTTCCATCTTACAAATCACAAAATACTGTTTGGGTAGGCCTCAGGTAGAAAGGGAAAATAACTATCAGGAATACTGACAAGAAATGAGACAGCCACATTAGAGCAACTCTAAAGCAAATCTGAGAATCCCAGAGAACAGTAGATGGTTACATATATAATAAATATAGTGAGAGAGAATGAAGTGAGTGAAAGGATACGGTTTAATACCAGTCAAGTTTTTACTAAATCAACGTGTCAGATATAGAGGGAATTTTTTTTTTTAAAGCCCTAAAGAAGCATCAACAGAGGGATTTTATTATTTTCTTCTAAACTCTCCCACTTCAAACCCTGTGTTTTGCCACATCTTGTCAAATGCCCTATAAAGGTAATCCAAACCTCTGCCTGTAGTCTCAATCTCCTCATTCTCACAATTACCCTTTGCACCACAAAACAAAATCTCACTAGCTATATGCCAGTATATAACTAACACAGAAGCAACCAAGTCCCAACTGATTCAAATATGTCTTAACTTTTGAGACAAAATGCGAGATTACAGAACTACACACAAACCCTTAATTACTATAAATAACACACCCCATGCCACATTCACATCTTAAATGCTGAAGAGAAAATTCAGCAACATATTTATTATGAAATCAATTTTTATAGATTTTTTAAAAATAATATTAGTCCTACCTACACTTGAACTATATAAAGTGGTTGGAAAACATACCATTAGATTCTAAGGAGCAGAAAAGGAAAATAGAAATTAGAAAGCACAACACAATGAGACAGGTGAATTTTGTGAACACTAATGCCAAATAAAATGAATGTCATTATTATGACAATTCCATCAATTTAGTCTTATACAACACTACAAAAACTAAAAACTTTATAAAAAAAAATGTTGTGAGTCTCCATCCCACATTACAAAATTAACACTGCTCAATAACAATCAAAGCAAAAAACATAAGGTTTGAAGATAGAGAATTCCTGGACACATCAACGAATGGCCCCCCCCAAAAGCATATAGCCAAAACCCTTAGCATGGCAAGACCAATTAAATTAAACATGTTTTAAAGCAAAATAAATGTTTTTTTTCAAAAAATGGCCCAACTTATCCCACAAACATGATCCATGCCCACAAATGCCTGAAGAGCATATTAACTCGAGCCCTAAGATTTTGAACCAACTTGAGCACAAGATAAAAGTACTTGACAAAATAACGCAATGGTAAGAATGGGAGAGATTCCAGGGTAGCCCCTTTACGAGATGGAAACAAACTTAGTAGATCACTGTTGAGTTGGGCACCATGAAATTGAGGGAAATTTATCATACTTTTTGGTATGTTGCATCTGTTACAACAGCCAGGAAGAAGGTGATCAATTATCTTGTCCATAAATTAAGTGAACAAGTTTTTTGGAATCTATCAAAAACACAAGTCAAATAGCACATACTTGTATGGGTGACAAGGATTCAACAGAATACTAACGGTCCACATGCCTCAGCGTTTTCATTATAAAAAGCAATACAGTTATTTGAGATCTAAGCTATGAAGGGCTTGATTTTTGGTGTTTACGTGAAGCGGTTGAATGAATAGATTTGAGACATACTGGATGTTATTTAATATTTTTCCAATTAATTTAATCTTTATCATTAACTTTACCTTTTGCAGTAATTACTTTTACATATATTTTAGCATTGCCATCGACCAAGAAAGTTCCACTCGCCCCCTCAGATGTTCTTCCCTATCTCTATTTGTTTTTTTTATTATTTTTTTTACACATATACACAATTATTATAGATAAACCCTTCTTAGCTCATATCATTTGTTATTCATTGTTATTTTAAATTTTCTATAGTGTAGTATTATAAAAGTTTGCGGCAGTTTTACAAAGAATTAAGGCGTTCCTAGGGGTATCTTACAGAATTTGTATTATATCAGATAGATTGCTCTAGTGGTATATTGGTATATATTGATATTTTAATACATCTTTTACTCTATTTTCTCTTTATATTAAAAATCTTTTCTACCCTCTCTATCAGACTTTCTCCCGAATGTTCTTAGTTCTGTATCTTCCTTGTATTTGGTGTATTCCTGGCTAGCCCTTCGGGCTCTTCCCCTCCCGGATTAGCTTGCCGCCACCTTTATAGCCATACAAGTTCTGAGCTGTCCCCTTGGAGTTGCAACTGCGAATACTCTTTGACCCCGTTTTGGGACCGCCTTCTATATTCCACTCTGCACAAATTGATTCGACTGCGCAAAGGGTGCTTAACACAGCAATGCTCCTTTCGAACTCCCCTGGAGAGACAATGACCGTGGGAGGTGGGCCCACAGGGTTCTGTCCTGAGGCCCAGTTGCTGATTCAAACAGAATTCTTATTAATATGCTTGGAGGAGAAAATCTGGGGGGCATACTTATCATTCAAAATTTGTGGCAGGGATGACACAAAATTAGGAGATAGGAGCTCATAAACCGCTAGAAAAAAAGGACTTGTACCAACATTCCAAATGACCTTTGAACTAGACTAGAAAACTGAACATGGGCCAAAGCTACACGAAAATGAAATTGTTCAACACGGAAAATGTAAAGGTACTACTGCACTTAGGGAAGAGAAAAAATGAAAATGCACAGACTATAGGATGGAGGAACACCTGGCTAGAATGCAAAACTAACGTGGAAGGGAATCTTTGGATCCAAGTAGAACCATGAAGTGTGAATAAGGCAGTCAACAGTGTGATGCAGCAGACGCTATACAAGGCCAAGTTGCGACTTTATAGATAGGGGGAAAGGCTGACATCATAGAGAGTATACGCAATGGTCCTAATCCAATGGAAGTATAGTGCCACTATGTATTCTGCTTGGTTCAGAGCCCAACCTGGAATACTGTGTTCCCAGTTTCCTGTGGGCACGCCACAATCGAAGTTAAAAAGGACAGTGAGAAACTGAGCTATGTTCCAAGGGGGTTGACTAAAATGGTGAAGGGTTCTGGAACACCCATGCCCTCTGAGAACCAAACTATAGAGGGATTGGGGAATGTTTTAGATAGCCTAGAGAAGAGAAGGGTTTTAGAGGTGATACGTGATATCCACCTGTTTAAAGGATTTTTAAAGGTGATATGTTCATGTTGAGGAAGGAGCCAAAAGCTTTGTTTTACTGCTCTCCAGAGACTAGAAACTAAATTGGATGCCAAAGTCTCTAGAAAAAGGATTCCACCATCAAACATTAGGAGGACTTTCCTGACATGAGGGTATTCGACAGTGAAACAAACTCCCTCAGAGTTGTAGTGGAGTCTTCCCTTCCTAGAGGTCTGTTCAAAACAGAGGCCTGGATGGCCATCTGTTACAAGGGATGCCTGTTGATTCCTGTGATTTCCTGCATGGCAGAGCGTTGGACCGGGATTTGGCCACCTATGTGGTCTCTTCCAAACTCTACAAATAATCGCTAAATGATTTCTTAAATATTCTAACCATCTTTATTTAAGCAATGACCTTGGATGGAAAACAGAAGTATGGGTATACTTATGTATCAGAGTTGTGCAGGATGACACCAAATTAGGAGGTAGGTAAGCTAAATAACCACCCCCCCTCGAGGAAACGAAGGATCAAAATTCAAAATGACCATTAATTAGATTTAAGAAAGCTGGGGACAAAGCCTAACAGAGATGATTTTCAACACAAAGCGAGCCCTGATGAGTACGACCAGCAACTATAAGGGTGGAAAAAATGGAACATGCACATATATAGATGGGGCACACCTGGCTGAGGAAAAATGAACTCAACATTAGTGAAAGGGATCTGGGAATACCTCAACGTACAATCCCGCGGCCTGTTAAACAACAACACCGAGATACACAGAGGACGAGGCGGTAGCTCAAAAACAAGGCCAATGTGATTTTATAACTACTCTACTAGACTAATATTAAATTCCGTCGTCTCGCTGTTTTTGGGTTTCATTCCTTTAACAAGGCTTGCCGTCATGCAATAAGAGGTTTTTTTTTTGGTTTTGTGGTTCTTTTTTTGGTGAATCCTAACCATATGCAGGAGAGGAAAGGGAATGGTGCATGAACTCCGTCTGCCTCCCTGCCAATACATATGAAAAGTCTAAGGAGAACATAATAGCAACCAACTTATTATTATTATTATTATTATTATTATTATTATTATTATTATTATTATTATTATTATTATTCTATGTCCTCTAGATTGGCCTGTTAAAGGAGTTCCATTGACTCCATGGGGCTTTCTTAAGAACTGACTTTCTAGCTTCCATTGATGAAGTAGCACTATCCTGTGTGGGACTAACAGTTAAATGGAGATTCACATGCTGATTGCTGATGAACAACTTGAAGGTTCTGCTTTCCTTATGTATGAAAGGTATTTTTATATTTGATGTAAAGTGTAGGGGCTGACTCACCATTGAAACAAACAGAGGCCTTCAAACAAAAAGTTGTCTTGGGTAAAGCAGTATACAGTGGTACCTCGGGTTACGAAATTAATTCGTTCCGCCATCCCTTTCGTAACGCGAAAATTTCGTAACCCGAAATAGCTTTCCGTTAGCGCTGGAAGCCTATAGCATTTGAATTTCGCGCCGAAATGAATTTCGTAACCCAAAAAATATTTCGTAACCCGAAACAGTTTTTGCCAATCCAACTTTTTCGTATCCCGGAAATTTCGTAACCCGCTCATTTCGTATCCCGAGGCACCACTGTACAAGCTCACTGTATTTCTGCCAAGTTCTGACTATTGATACAGACTTTAAGGCAGGGATTTGAGAACAAATTCACCATGGTTCAGCCTCAGATGATTGTCTCAGTTCAGGATTCATTATATGCCAAAGATAGATTCCTATAGGCTCCTCTAAGAGTGTAATTATGCCAGTGGAGGTGGAAGAAATAGTGAAGGTAAAAGGGGAGTGAAAAGGCAGCAATTGCAACAGGGGAAAACAAAGACTGTTGGTTCCTCTTCATAGAGGCAAGGCAGTAGGAAAGGACTGTGGCTTGTGCCACAGGACAGAGGGTTGTCCAGGTGAGTCTTGTCCTAATGCCATGGCTCTATAAGCCCAATTTCCAGAGACAAGACATTGGGGGAAAAAAGCACAAAGTCAGCAGTCTTCTCTTCTCCACTTCTGTAACTACCTCCCTGTGACAGTGGGAAGAAAGAGGCAGTGCTAGCTTGACAGATGGTTACACCAGCATAGTGCTGTAATAGGATCCCCAGTTTCCGTTTCCTTTATGTATCTGATGAATAAATTATAATGCAAATGTGAGCTGTGCTGACTGAGTAACCGTTATGTATAGAAAAGTGAATAAGAAAAGAAATAGACAAGAGGGAATATTCAGTACATATTGGCTGAAACCAATCTCTAAAATATAAAAACACTTGCCAATGAAAGCAATTAATGCAACAATTGACTTCCTGACAATGAATTGTTTGCAAAGACTAATTGGTCTTAAACTCAATGAACTACTAATCATCACTTTTGAAAACCTTTAAAAATGCAGTACTTCCCTCAGGATATAAAATACAATCTGTCTTTCTTACATCAAAACCCTAGAGAAAGGGCCTGAAGCTGAATGTAATCATCTTCCCAGTTTAAAGCAATCTGTTAAAGACATCTTCAGCTCTCTGTTGGCTTGCAAATGCCAGGGAAAACCAATGGGCAGTACATATATTATTTATACAGCCCCATCAGCTTACAGGGCACCTTACACGAAGCTTACAAAACTAGAAGAGATAATGGGGAAACACAGAGTTGCTAAAAGCAAGCATGAGGTCCATGTGGCATTCCAATATGTTTAGAACCTCACTGCAGTTGGGAATGCTGAAGAAGATTTGTATGGCATGCTGGCAGTTTGGGATGTGACCATCATTCGTTACAGTTTGCTAAACATACAGATTTTTGTTTTCACCACACTCAACCCCTCTCTCAGGGAGACAGGCTGGAGGAACTAGTATCTACAAAGACAGCCTTGGGGTAACATTCAGCCCTAGGGACAGTCCATTTGGCTCCAGGGACTGCAGAGATTCCAAAATGTGTGTTGTGGTGGAAATTCCTTTTTGAAATATAAAAGCTATAGAAAGATGGAGTCACTTTTGTCAGCCAGAGAGATGGTTTTTAAATAAAGGCTTGGAGTTACTAGAGCAAAGGAATAGTGAGTGCATCTTGACCTAGATGGAAGCTGGCACCAGTAGAAAGACATAACATAAACTACTGAGATAAGGACATCCAGAAGCAAGGCTAGAAGGGAAAAGCCACTGAATTCCTACAGGAGGGGGTAAGGAGTGATGATGCAGTTTTAATGTATGCATGTATTTCTGTTCTGATTGTAAGAATTCTATATGTTTAAATTGTAATTAGCCAATCAGGTGTATTGAAGAAGCCTCTTTGTCTTGAATAATATAAAAAGAGCCATTTTGTCTTGTTCGGGGTTCTCAGCTTTTGGAACTTGAATTCCACTGAGTTCAATGTTTTCCTTTGTCGACAAATGGAAATAAACTTATGGATTTTCAATTATTAGGTCCTCTTGCGAATTCCTATTGATCTGCCAAACCTAGAAATCTTAAGTTTCCTGAAATTTCTGTTACAGTGTGAATATGCCTTCAAGTAGCATAGTTTGCATGATCTGGATGTGTTTTGGTCTGCAGCTCCCAGCATATTTTAGCATTGGCTACACCAGATAGGGGATGGTGGGGACCTGCAGACCAGCACTAGCTGGAGGGCCACATGTCATGTTAAAGTATCACAGTGGTCTAAAAGTTGCTTAAAATGAGACCCATTTATCTTTAAAAAGGAAAAGCTGCATATTGCATTGGACAGCTGTATCCTCCCTTGAATTCAGGAAAGAATACATGGGTTTGGATTCAGTCCAATACACCCACACATATTATGCTGACTTAAACTCTAACACCGACTGCCATAAAGCCACCATGTAAACTTAAAGCTGTATCAAGAATAGTAACCCAAATCTTTCCACCTGAAGTCCAACACTGGACACTACACTGGACTGTATTTTCTATATGTGTTAGTGGATTCAAATATGTTGGGAGTTACAGTATGCACTGGACAGAGAGAGGAAAAAAGAATTAGAGCTTGGGAAAGTTTTGGACTATAGTTCCCATAATCCTCTATTCAGCTATAGGAGCTGTAGTCCAAAAAAGGCAATATTTCCAAGCTCTGACAGATATGGATCAATACAATTGAAGAATATTTGTAGTTTGTTCAGGGAGCTGGCTCTGAGGGCTAATTTTCCACCACAGTGTGTCTGAGTTCCCTGAGCTGTACAGAATGCTTCTTCAACAGGCCATTTTGGTTGGATTGCAACATGTAAGGAGCTGAACTGGAAAACTGATCTCAGCCTGTCTTCACCGTATCCTCTTCATAAATTATACCAAGAAACCTTCTCCTTCCCCTGTGTGACATTTTCTGTTTTGGGGGTGACAACTCTGAATCCAGTCCTTTGCAAAAACAACAACACCACACAATTTCAGCATCTCTTTGTCAATATTATGTACTAGCCTGCCTTCATTTATTATGATCTAAGATGGCTCCAAAAAGCACCAGGCAAACTAGACCCATATGAGAGACAGGCTCAGTTGCACCTCTACTTTTTAATTGCTCAACTTAGTGCTAAAGCAATAAAGCAATAAAAATATCAAGAACATCAAAGAAAAGTTCACAACCCTGATTGGAATGGATGAGCTCTGTCCAGTGTAAGAGATGAGACATTCTAATCATCTCACTCTTTGCATGCAATATTCCCCACTCTTCTTCAAGGATGAGAAGGATTATAACAGCAATTTACAATATGACTGGTAGTGCACTGAAGTGGTTAAAGTACTATATTAGGACTAGGAAGATATACACTACTCAATTATAGTATTATGACTTCACTTTAACTGCAATGGTTACATCCTATGATTCCTGGGTTTTTTAGTATGGGAATGTAATAGAGCTTTCTAGCTGAAAATTCTAAATAATCTTCCCAAAACTGCAAAACTCAGGATCCCCTATGATGCACCCATAGCAGTTAAAGTGCAGTCACAACATTATAATTATAGTCTGTACAAGAGCACCTTGGTTCAATTCTGTGCTTGTTTATGTAGCTCAATTATTACCCTTGGATCAGTCACTGTTTTTCAGCCTAATGTACCTCACAGGGTTGCTTGTGCTCCTTCAAGAAAGACATGATAAAAATTTAATTTATAAACAGATTTTTGGAAGCTAATTTTATGCTGCATGTATGTAATGATATATTGAAGCTAACCATCACTAATTAGTGTTAGGAAGGTGCTCTGAGTACTAATCATTCAAAACTCTGCTAAGAAAGACTGAACAGGTGAACTGGGAGCACTGAACAAAAACAGATGGAATAATGAAGGAGAACAAGACCCAGGTCTCAGATGTTTGAGTATAAATCTTGAGTTGTCCCAGTCCTGATTAATGTCTTGGGAATAATTTTAACCCAAAAGAATCTATACATTGGAAGGTACTGGAACTAGTAAACTTGAGTAGATATTGTTGGACAATATGTGTTATGAATGATCAGAAATGTCTTCTTTCAATAGTCTTATTTGGGTAATAAGCCCAAAAAGGATATGTAAATATGAATAAAGGGCATTGGGCTATAATAATAATAATATAATAAATATTTATTTATATCCTACCTCTTTCGCTTGAAGATCGAGGCAGGTAACAGCAAAGGTAATACAATATACAACAATAAAAACAACAAGCCCCACAAGACCCCGACCCAACCCTCCCTCCCAACTATAAAATTAAACAGTAAAAGATGGTTAAAAAGTACATAACAATACATCAAAATTAAAAAACAAACCACAAACCACAAATAAGAAAAATAATAAAAGGAGGGGAATTCAATTGGTTCTGGACATTATCAATCGGGGAAGGCCTGCCGGAAGAAAAAGGTTTTTGTTGCCTTTTTAAAAGCCTCAAACGAGGATAACTGGCGGATCTCTTCCAGCAGGTCATTGCAAGTTTTTGGAGCGGTGACAGAGAAGGACCTCCAGGAGGTCACCACCAGTCTGGTCTTTCTAGATTGTAAGAGGTTTTTCCTGGAGGATTAGAGTATGCGGGAAGGATTGTATGGGAGGAGGCGTTCCTTCAAGTAGACTGGACCCAGGCCATGTAGGGCTTTATAGGTGAACTTGGATTTTCCTGCGACCAGTCTGGCTGCCATGTTTTGTATCAATTGGAGCTTCCGGACGCAGCACAAATAATAATAATAATAAATTTTATTTATATCCCGCCCTTCCATGAATATGATCAGGGCGGCGTACAAAATATAAAAACATTAGAATACAAAGTTAAAATCCAATACAGTAATCAGTTAAAAACATTACTACAAAACAGGAACAGGAAAACAATAAAATTGAAAAAATCACATGGCAGGGGCAGAGGAAGATAAGAATTAAACATCGATCCAGGGTCAAAAGGGAAAAGAGGGGAAGAGGGCAGGAAAATAAATAAACAAATTAAGGTGGGAAGGCCAGACGGAATAGGTATGTCTTTAACTGTTTTTTAAAAACAGCTAATGAGGCGGCGGAACGAAGCTCTGCAGGGAGCTTATTCCAGAGGGGAGGGGCAGCAGTAGTAAAAGCCCTCTGTGAGGTCCGCACATGATTGGACCTAGGGACCTCCAACAGTTTAGTCCCGGAAGTTCTGAGTGTGCGAGGCGGATTATATGGGGAGAGGCGGTCCTCCAAGTACCCTGGGCCCAAGCCATTTAGGGCTTTATAGGTCAAAACCAACACCTTGTATTGAGCTCGGAAGCGAATAGGCAGCCAGTGAAGATCTTTTAGAATAGGTGTTACATGGTCTGACCTGGAACTACCAGCGACCAATCTGGCTGCCATATTCTGCACCAATTGCAGCTTCCGGGTTTGGTACAAGGGTTGCCCCATGTAGAGCGCGTTGCAGAAATCCAGCCGAGAGGTTACCAAAGCATGTACAACAGTTTCTAGGTCCTTTCGGTCCAGGTAGGGACGCAGCTGGCGTATCAGCCGAAGCTGATAACAAGCACTCCTGACCGTCGCATCCACCTGAAAAGTCAGCTGGAGCGACGAGTCAAGGAGCACTCCCAAGCTGCGCACCGAGTCCTTCAGGGGGGAGCGTGACCCCGTTCAGGACCGGGCGACAGATCTCACCACCAGAAACCGGGGAACCTATCACCAGTACTTCCGTTTTCCCTGGATTCACACTGAGTTTGTTCTCCCTCATCCAGCCCATTACCGACGCCAAGCAGGCATCTAGAGGAGAGATGCCATCCTTAGTTACTGCATCAGTCGGAGACATAGAGAAAATTATCTGGGTGTCATCAGCGTACTGATAACACCGCGCCCCATGTCTCCGGATGATCTCTCCCAGCGGCTTCATGTAAATATTGAATAGCATAGGGGACAGAATCGCTCCCTGAGGGACACCAGATGTCAGGGCCCTCCTATCGGAGCGACAGTCCCCCAGCTCCACCATCTGGGACCTGCCCGAGAGGTAGGAACGGAACCACTGCAAAGCAGTGCCCCCAATTCCCAACTCCCTCAGGCGTCCCAGAAGGATACCGTGGTCAATGGTATCGAAGGCCGCTGAGATGTCCAAAAGCACTAACAGGGACACGCTCCCCCTGTCCATGCCCAGACGGAGATCATCAACTAAGGCGACCATGGCAGTCTCAACTCCATAGCCCGCCCGGAAGCCGGTTTGAAATGGGTCCAGAAAATCGGTGTCATCCAAGATCGACTGAAGCTGGAAGGCGACTGCTCTCAAAGGTTGCCCCATGTAGAGCGCATTGCAGAAATCAAGATGAGAGGTTACTAGAGCATGTACGACCGTTTCTAGGTCCCGCTGCTCCAGGTAGGGGTGCAACTGGCGTATCAGCCGAAGCTGATAACAGGCACTCCTGGCAGTCACATCAATCTGAGAAGACATGCTATCTTGCCATGCCCCTCTGTCCCTACATGCACCAGCCCTTTCTCCTTACTGGCTACCCTTGTAAACTGTGAAGACAAATTCTATTCATGTTCACGTCAGGGCAAGTAAAATCCTGGGATCCTACTGAAGTATGAAGAGAAGTAGGAATCGAATAAATCGAATAAATAAACTTGTTTCTAAAGCTGGTTATTGTTGTCTTCCTTAGTTACAATGTATATATTTAACTGGTGTTGTCAATTTCCCCTTTCAGTGCTTAAGCCCCACAGGCTATCAACCACAATCAAGGTACACAACACAATACTCTCTACTCTAGAGTATGGACTTTAATGCATTACCCCAGGAATGGGCCACTAGCATTCCAAAAGGGAACGTTCTGGAGATGGGAGGCGGCAGGGAATGGATTTTACCGCACACTTGGAACACTGCCGCCGCCACCACCAAACATCCCCATCCCATTCTGGAAGTGTTCCCCAGGGTGCGATTTCCAGGATCGCTTAAGAAGCATTCCCAAAAGTCGCTCCCTCTGGGACGCATCTGGAATGGGATGGGGGAAGCTTGGCAGTGGTGGCAGCATTCCAAGTGTGTGGTAAAATCTGTTCCCCACCACTTCCTGTCCCCAGAACATTCCCTTTGGAACTCTAGTGGCCTGTTCCTGGGGCAATGTGGTAAAGTTCTATGTTTTTGACCCAAGTCCTTTCCTTTGGACTCCAAAATCCCAATTCTCAGTCCCCTCAGGAACTCTATTAAGCCAAAGCCCTCACACTGGCTTGGATAGAACCTTCCCTCAAGATTCTACAGTCCCAAGTGACAACTGACTCCCAACCAAGTGTCCACTGACTCTCAGTTCAGAATCTTTTAAACTCCCCAGCCCACCCGCCATTAGCTGAGCTCCAGCTGCCTTCTCATTGGTCAGCTCCATATTCCATTCATCACAACATGCACCTCCACTCAGTTTCTTTGGGCCCCTTCACTCTGCTGTTCACCTTGAATTCCATACTGGAAAAAGGCTGGGTCAAAATTAGATAAATAAATATTAAACAAAGTGATGAGTGCCTGAGGCAATTGATTTGGAGCATTATGGAAGGTGAGAAAACTGTTGGCTGTTTAAATTGTTAGTTTAAGCTCATTTTAATACCTCCTCCCCATGATTAGGCCAATGTATTTATTTCCTTTCTTATTTGCAGTTCATTTTTCGTGTAAAAATACTTTTGAAGAACCCAAATATTTTTGTGCAAAAATTAGTGAGTGTAGCGGAAATAGAAGTTTTCTGCAGAAAAAAAATGGAAAGTTTTTTTTGTGAAAAAATATATTTTTCAGATAAAATATTTCCATATAAAAACCAAACATTTCCAGATAATCACATATCTTTTCCTACAGTCTGCCCTTTTCTTTTGACAAGTGTTAGAAAGAATATTCAAAAGATGCTGGTGAAACATCAGGAATAAACTCTTCCAGAACATGGTCACATAGCCCAAAAAACCCACAAGAAACTAATACGCAAAACTATCTTTTAAATGGTCAGAAACGTGTTTTTTTTTTTAATGTCAGAACCTGTTGATGAGGAGAATCATAGACAAGGTAATATTCACAGTTCAGGGCTTATTATACATAATTATAACAGTTAAGGATATGATTGTGCATTGGACATTTTTCACACCAAAAATTTTCCTGCACAATAGACAGCATTTTATAAGCTGGAAAAAAAATTCTTTGCAGGAAAATTTCCTGTGCAGAACAGAAAATGCAAAATAGAATTTCTGTGCAGAAAAAGTTATTTTATGTTCAGAAACCACTGCACTATACAGAGAAAATTATTTTCTGCACACTAAAACACCAACCTTCCATTGTTTTTTCACAGAATAAATCCTAAAATTTAAATATTTTTTAAAAACTGCACAGTTTTTAGCAATTTCTCACAGCAGTTTTGAAAGATGTTAAAATTAATTGTTCTTGCCTGCAAGAAACAAATTTTAAAATATTTCCATCCCTACTTTTAGCCACTGTTACAATACACTGGAAATATTGGATGAGAAACATCAAAATGAATAATATTACGTAAATATAAAGAACCTTCCCACATGTTGCCAGAAGAATTAGATGAAAATACTTCATGCATCTATATGCTAGAGGTGCTTAGAAACTGAACAGTAAAGAAAAACCTCACTTGCACAGTTGACATTTTGACAAGTTGACAGCTTTCTCTTAGACTTCACTTTGGGGCCTCATTTCTCAGTGGTGGTTGTTTGCAACAGCATTATTTCACCAGAGAGCTGGCTTGTGTATGCCTGCAGATATACTCCACAAGTGTCTTCTGCCAAAGAAGTATTTCTCAGACATTTTCCACCTCTACATCATTTCTGCTCTTCCCTGGCGCTGGAGGAGAAGGTTTTATCATTGGATTGAGAAAGAACTGAACAGGAAATCAGGGCTCCCACTTTTGGGCAAAAGGCCAAGGGGGGTACATGAAGTGGATTCAGATAAATAATATGGTAATACAAGCGGCCCCCCCAGCCCTGAACACTATTGAAAGGGGGGGGAGGGGGGATCGAGTTTTCCAGGGGGGTCCCAGGAGAGGCGATCCTGAGGTCCGATGGGCTCCTCCCCCCCTTCACCTGGGTGCATTTTGCATCCAGAGATTGGGGGTTTCGCCTTGGGCGGAGGGAATAATGCACAGAGATACAGAACTCCTTGGGTCATGGTCAGGCTGACTCAAACTGTGCCTGTCAGAGAGCCACCGACTCTCAAGGTGAAAATACCTGGTGGCCACCCTCCTTGCAGTTGCACCCCAGGATCTGAAGCCCTGGCCAGGGGGCTCGCAGAGGGCCTGCTGCTGGCCCCCTTCTGGGGGCTTGGCCTGGGCATCCGGGAGGGAGGCTGTTTGCCCTAATGCTCACCGGTGTGACAAACCCATCCGAACCCTCTCCAGCAAGCCACTTTGCCATCTCCGTAGCCCTTCCGCTACTTTGGCACTGTGTGTATAGGATAAGCGGTTGTTTCTGAGCTTCTCATTCAACAACAGTAGCCCTCCTCATGTCTGCAGTTCCCAGTCCAAGTGGCCAGGGAGCTTGGGGCGTGGCCAGGGCAGGTGGCAAGAGGGCCTCTGCAGGAAGGGGCTTTGGGTGCCCACAAGGGCAGCAACTTTAAAAATCCCTCCTCCCCTCCTTTCTTCCTTCCTGCCCACCCACCTGCCTTCCATCCTTTGGGGCCCCTGCCATTCAGTGAGGGTCAAAGTCTTCCTGTTTCTCTCATGGATGGAGGGAGAGACCAGGTCTACTCTGCCGTCAAGGAAGTGGTTGAATGATCGAGGGCTCTGCGCTTCAGCAACGTTGGAGCCCTCATTGCAGTCCCATTTGGCGCCAGGCACACACACACGGGCTCATTACCACCTTGCTTGGAAGCGGTTCGCAAACTGCAGGAGTGGGATTGATGAATCGATTCACGTCATGGCATAGTGTCACACGAGGGAAGGCACATACAGTGGTACCCCGGGGGAGGACGAATAACCCAGGTTAAGAAATTTCCGGGATAACGAAAAAATCCCATAGGAAATATTGTTCCGGGTACGAAAATGTTTTATTTTTCGGGTAAGAAAAAAATTTTGGTGCTTTTTGAGGCTTTTTTTCGCCACTGAATTCGCGGCTTTTCCTTCCCCCATTACCAGCGCCTATGGCAATTTTCGGCGTGCGAAGGCGTTTCGGGTTACGAAAGCGGCCGCGGAACGAATTGAATTCGTAACCCGAGGCACCACGGTACATTACAGGTTGCGATAAAACCGATATGGGCGCCTCTTCAGCTGGACAATACAGAATGGCTAAAAGGTGTGGTCCATACCCTGGCCACCCCATGAGGTGGACTGAAGGAGGGCCCTGAGCTCCGTCCATCTCGCGCTGTTCCCCGTGGGTGCCCCCATGAGATGGTGCCGCAGCAGCTGGAATCTCTCTCTCACACTCAGGGGTCCGATGAAAGAAATTTGCTCCTGCTCCTGGCACAGGAGGAGACCTAGCGCATGAAAAAGGTGCAACTTCTTCCGAGAACCCTCTTGGAAGCTGCCCATACTTTGCTGGGAGTTTCTCTGCCCACAGGAGGAAGTGGTGGCACAACAGTGCAGGGTGGGGTGGCTATCCATGAAAGGAGGATGACCATGGACACAGATACTGCTTGAACCCCCCATACCCCCCACAGCACACACACATACACCCTGATTCCCCCTCTGCGCGAAGGACAGCCATCCAACAGATCGCTCCCTTTAGCTGGCTAGAGAGCCACCCGCGCCCAGACTGAATTGGACCTCCGTCAGTCAACACTGGCAGTTTCCCAGTGGCCAGAGTGAGAATGATAGTGATCCATTCCAAGCGAATGGCAACCAGATGCTAATCAGTTTCCACATTGCAAGTTGCGCCGCATCTCATCATCACCTCACCAGAAGCCATGGGGCCATCCGCCATAATTGTCCTGTGGTTAAGACACATGCGTCCCTTTCCACCTGGGATGAGGCAGGCAACCACACTTCCAGGTCGGAGACAAGCTCCCTCCAAAAACGCCTGAAGAAACCAAGCCCCCCGAGGCGCTCCTGACTGGGGCCCTCAGTGGTCTGGAATGTGCAGGATTTGAGACTAAATAGATTCAACTTGGTATTCAAAGGGATCGTGTATTTGAAAGTAATCATCTCAAAGGTGCTCAGGATCCCTTGGTATATTCATTTCCAGACTAACATGGCTGATATATTAGATTTGCTATATAAGAGACTAGGAACTGGGGATGGAAGAACTAGAGAAGAGACATAAGAAGCAAAGTATGACACTGAAAACTAGGATCGTGCAAGCCAATTATATGCCTCCTCCCACCCGATACCATCTGCGGATGTGAGAGCCCGACAAGGGAAAGCAGGTCAGAAGACAAATCCGTTCCTTTGAGATGTGGTGCCCAGAGGAGACTGTGGGGAGGATCAGCCCAAAAGAACAAATGAATGGGTCCTTGAAAAGATCAAGCCAGACCATGGAAACGGGAGGCTGTCGGATTTCACAGCCACATCAACAAAAGGGCAGGACTCACCAGCAAAGGCAATAATGCCAGAAAGGGGGAGGGAAGCGGAAAGAGGAAGGCCAGGCAACTGGATGGATGGAATCACCAGGGGGAGGTCAAGGGCTAGTCCACAAGAGGCTAGCAAAGTCATGGAGGCAGGGGGACTTGGAAGGGCCCATCCACAGGTCACCCTGAGTCAAAGCAGAACGCAAAGGCAGGTACACACAACAACAATAACAACAATGGAGCTGGCAAAGAGCAGTCAGCAGCTTGTCGTTGAAGGCCTATACCTCCGCAAGGTGGAAAGGAACCACCAAAAGCAATCTAGGCTAACCCTCAGCAAGGCACCCCAAGAGATGCCATCCAACTCCGGGTGGAGAGACTGTGCCCCTTCGTTTCTGAGGCCATCCATTCCACAGTCAGTAAAGCCCCTCTTAACCCTCAGGAAGCTCAACCTGGTTCCTTAAGATCCTTTCGTTGCACCTAATCCACGGTTTTTTAATGTTGATCACAGACGGCCTCAAACTCCTACAAATGCTATCAGGGACGCGCCTCCCGCTCCATGTTTCCTCATAAAATACTACTCAGTTAGTGCCTCAATTGAAGGGCACTGAGGCCCCTCATGAAATATCCTATATTTGCAGGGAATAGTGTTTAATCTGGAGGAAGCCTATGGAAGCATGAGCTGGTCCATTCGGGAGCAGGATCGAGACAAAGGGAGCAAGGCCCAGAGAACCCTCTAGCCTTGTTTGGTCCCTCACAAAGGGCTGTAAACGGCTCTGGAACCCTTACTGATCCATTCGGAACCCAGCTGAAGGCCCTGCTGAGGCGGTTGTTGCTGGAAACCCAAGGGCTGCTTTCTGTGAGGCTCCTTGGCCCCTCCTCCAATTGACCATCAAAACGCCGCTGGCTTCAAGACGCGCATTAAAGGGAGTGAGGGGCTGAAGGGCAGAGGCCAAGTGGTGGGAGGACCCATGGTGGCTCCTTCTCTCTGCCCCGGCTCGCCTTCAATCTTCCTCTCTCCTTTGCTTCCAGGCCGTCGGGAACATATCAAGCGTCCTACAACGGATCAAGCCTGACCCCAAGGCTGCTGCGAAGTGAGTGAGGGGGCCAAGGGCAGAGCCAAGCGGTGGGAGGACAGTCAGGGCGCCCCTTCTCTTCTCCCCTGCTCTCCTTCAAATCGCCTCTCTCATTTTGCTTCCAGGCCGCCGGGGAACATATCAAGCCTCCTACAAAAAACACAAGCCTGAGTCCAAGGCTGCTTCAAAGTGAGTGAGGGCCGAAGGGCAGAGGCCAACGCGGTGGGAGGACCACAGCCAGGGCAAAGACCCCGTCTCTTCTCCCCTGGCGCTCCTATCAGGCCTCATCCTTCCCGTGGTGCTTTCCAGGCCATCAGGAAAATATCAAGTGTCTACAGGATGAAGCCCTGACCCCAAGGGCTTCGTCAGAGTGAGTGAGGGCCGAAGGGCAGAGGCCAAGCGGTGGGAGAACACCAGGGCGGGCCCCTTCTCCTTCTCCACTGGCTCTCTTCATCATCTCTTCCTTTGCTTCCAGCCCGTGAAACCTTTCCGTTGATGTTGCCCATGCTAAGCGTCAAAAAGATGAGGAACGATTGTCCAGGGTAAGGCCCCTTGCTCGCTTGCTTCCATGTCCGCTTCTTTTCTCTGTCTTTCTTTTCGTTCCTTCTTCCTTGTTTTACCTTCCTTCCTTCCGTCCTTGTGGGGCAGACTAAAACAAATGAGTGTAACTGTAATTGCCCAGAGAGAAACATGCCTTCCAGAGAGAACTGTTTTTCAATATACTTCCCATCGCAAATACTCTTCAATGATGTCTCTGTGGGCGGACAAAATATGGTTTCCCCTATGGAAGATATCTCCCAATGACTCCTATAGGCAAGTATGGTTTCTTTAAGGGGCAGGTGTTTCCCCAGTGATTCCCAATGGGCAAATATTTTACCATTGATTCGCTATGGGCAAATGGTGTCTCTAGTGGCAAGGAAATAAATGATATCATCATGGTCAATAATAATGACCCAATCTCGTCTCCTGTCCCTCTCTCAGTCGCCCAGAAGTCATGATCAGCTATGGTGACGAGGAACATCCGGAGTCACTTTGCATCACGGAGTTGTTCTCTTTAACGGTAAGGAAAGATAGGCAACCCCCAAACCTTTCCTCCCCTTTCCTGCCCAAAAAAATTCCTGTCCAATTCATTCGTCTTTTATCTTCATAGGAGAGCAGGTTGAATAGACATTTACAACTCTGGGTAAACAAGGGGGCAAAACTGGGGGCGGACCGAGGCTCTCTCTCTTCTTCCTTCTCCCCCTTTTTTAGGAAAGGCTTTACCCGCAGGGCCAAACCAGAACATACATTGGACTCTCTTTCATGCACTTCTCTCCGTCTTTTGTAGGATTCGAGAGCGATGGCTGTCCTGCAGAAGCTGATCTTGGGCCGAGGTCAGACGGTAAGGTCTTCTCCGTTTGGTCCTAGATGGGGACGAATGCAGGCGCATGAAGAAGTCTCCCGCAAGTGGTCGTTCCACTTTGTTCGGCCTTGGTTTCCTGTCTTTCTTTCTTTCTTTCTCTTTCCTCTGTGTTTTTTTTTTTTTTCATTTCCCGTCTTTCCTTTCTCTTCCTTTTTTTTCTTCCTTTCCCTAATCGCATTCGTCTCCCTCCCTTCCCTTCCTTCCTTCTTTCCCTCTTTCTTCCTACTGGACTGAGAGGTGATGATGATGATGATGATGATGATGATGAGGAATGAATGAGTCATATTTCTGTCGTCTGTCAGTTTGAGGGGATCCCTGAGATGCTTGAGGGCGAGAAAGCCTTCCCTCTTTGGCTGGTAACGTAATAGCGTCCTTTCCGACCTTTTTTCCCTCTATTTGGGAGGACTGTTCCAAACTCAATTCTTTTTCCCCCTTCATAGGCAAACAATGAAGAGAAAGAAGCTGCAGGGAAAGATGAGAGAAGGTAAAAACAAACGCTTTGGATTGATGGCTAACAAAAGGATTAAACTGGGGGGGGGAGTGGCTTTTAGGGGCCGCCCTGTGCTCCATGGTGCCTCTGCTCTTTCACTTCTCTTTATTTGTAGGATTTAGACAGCCTGGATCCCGGTCCAAGGAAGGCCCAGAACCTAATCCTGTTGGCCCACTTCCACATTGGACAGGTAAGGTCCTCGCCTGGATTTGCAGGCCTGTTTGTCCCGCTGCCTGCTCTCTCCCCCTGAAAGTGGTAGTCGGAAGGAGGGCTCTTGGTTGTTCGGCGAGGCCTGTTTGTCAGCTGGCCTGCCGCTCTCCCCCCCTGAAGGTGGCAGTCGGAAGGAGGCTCTGGTCTATCAGGCGAGGCCTGTTTGTCGCTGCCTCCTCTCTCCCCCTGAAGGGCGGTCGGAAGGGAGGGCCTTGGTCGATCAGGCGGCCTGGTGTCGCTGGCCCGGACTCGCTCCCCCTGAAGGTGGGGTCGGAAAGGAGGGCTCTGGTCTATCAGCGCGAGGCCTTTTGTCGCTGGCCTGCCTCTCTCCCCCTGAAGGGGGCGGTCGGAAGGAGGGCGCTTGGGTCTTTCAGGCGAGGCATGTTATCGCGGGCCTGCCGATCTCCCCCGGAAGGTGGTGGTCGGAAGGAGGCTCTTTTTAAAACCTACTTCCTTCATTCCTCCCTCCATCCTTACCTTCCTTCCTTTCCCCCTCCTTCTTTTCCACCTCGTCCCTCCCCTCCCCTTCTTTCCTCCCCCCCCTCCCCCCCCCTCTTCTCTTTCTTTGCTCCCTTAACCCTCCCTTTCCGTCCCTTCCTTTCTTTCCTTCCTTCCATCGCTCTTCTTTCCCTCCTCCTCCCTGTCCCCCTCCCGCTCTTCCACCCTCCTTGCTTCACCTCTCTTCTCTCATTCCCCCTCTCCGCCTTCCTCCTTCCTCCCCTCTTTCTTTCTTTCTTTGTTTCCTTCTATCCTCCTTCCTCCTCCTCCGTCCCTCCGTCCTTCGTCTGCCTGAGCGATAAAATAATAGTCATTATTATTATTATTATTTATCCTTTCCCTGTCCTTTTTTCCAGTTGCCCACAACCGCAGTGACCAATGCAGAGGAGGACACCCGAAACGCTTGGGCAGAGTGCCTTCCTCTCAACGGTAATAAGAGTCATCCCCCCCTTTTCTAGCCCAAATCGGTCCAAATCTATTTTCTCTTTATCTCCATAAGATGACGATGAAGAAGTGAAGTTAAGGAAGGACCCCAGGAAAGAAAAAATGGGAGGAAGAGAATCATAGAATCCTAAGTTGGGAGAGACCCCAAGAAGGGCCCTGACCCATCCAACCCCTTCGTCGCCATGCAGGACCCTCTATCAAAGCAGCCCATTGACATACAGAGGCCACCAGCCTCTGTAAACCCAAGGAAGGAGACTCCACCATAATTTTTGAGCAGGAATGTATTCCGGTCCAAACAGCCTTACTCTCAGGAAGTCCCCCCCTAATGTTGAGCTGGAATCTCTTTCCTGGAGCTTTCGCATCCATTGCTCCATTGGTCGCTGTTCTCTGGAGCAGCAAAACAAAGCTTGCTCTCCTCAAATGACATCCCGTCAATATTTAAACAGGGCTATCATCATATCACCTCCTTAACCTTCCTTCTCCCAGGCTTAAACATCCCAGCAGTTCCCTAAGTCGTTCTTCATAGGGCTCTGGTTTCCAGACCTTCACACATTTTTAGTCTCCCTCCTTTGGACACATGGCCCCGTTTCTCAACATCTTTTTGAATTGTTTGTCCAGAACTGCACAGGATCATTCCATTTGAGGCCTGACCAATGCAGAAATAGAGTGCACTATATTATTCACTTGATCTAGACACTATACTTCTACTGATGCAGCCTAGGCCGCATTGGCCTTTTGAGCCTCTGAAGAAATCTTTCAACTCATGGAAACGAAAGGGCCCCTCAAGACCCCCCCTGAACCCCATGTTCTCCTCCCTCCACTTCTGTCCCCCCTCTGTTTGTTTTATAGGATTCAGAGCCGGTTCCATGGAGGCTGATCCTGGGCCCAGGTCAGACAGGTAAGTCTTTCTGTCCAAACGGCCGAATGATGGGTGCATGATGATGCCCTGCAAGCGGCCTTTCCGTAGCTTCATGTTGTTTTGATTCATGGCCTTTTCCGTGCTCCGTTTAGGGTCCCAGAGCTCAGGGGAGACCCTCTGATGAAAGTCCAGTGACAGGCGTTTGATGAGGATTTCATCTCTCTCTCCCCGGTAAGAAGGAAGGAGACTTTTAAGAAACATTGCTTATTTCTTCTCAGCCCACAGACCCCTGGTTCATTGCCACTCAGCAAGGAGTCCCCACTATGACCTCCACGCTGCCTCCTCCTCTGAAGCTGAGCAGCGCTGTCCCCTGCTCTGTCCCTGAATCCTGTCCCTGCTGCTCTTTCTCATCATCCTCATAACAGAAGAGAAACTGGTCTCTTCAAAGCCCTCTCATTCGGGTCCATTCTGAACCTCTTAACCAGGGTAGGCACCTTTTTGAGCCGGGGGCCGGGTTGCTGTCCCTCCGACAACTGGGGGGCCGAAGCCGGAGGGTGGAGCTTTCAACCCCCGGGGCGGAGCCGCACAGGGGGTGGAGCTTCCACCCTCTGGGGCGGAGCCACATGCTAGGGCGGAGCTTCCCACTATCCAGGGGCGGAGCCACATGTCAGGGCGGAGTTTCCACCCTCCAGGGGCGGAGCCGCATATATTGCAAGAACGCACGAGGCCGCAATGCCATAACACAGGAAAAACGCATGCACACTGTCCAACCCACAAAAGAGCAAGCAAGTCCCATGTGGGGGATTTTGCAAGAGAAACCAAAGGATACAACAACATAATAACATATTTTTAAGAATGTAAGCGACTGCAAGGCCACACAAACAGCAAAAAAGCATGCCACTGTCTCACCCACCAAAAGAGCAAGCAAGTCCATGTGGGGGATTTTGCAAAGAGATACCAAAGGATAACAACAACAATATAAGAACAATTTTGTAAGAATGGAAGCGACTAGCAAGGCCACAAACAGCAAACAATGCATGCCACTGTCTCAACCCACAAAAACAAGCAAGTCCATGTTGGGGGGGATTTTCAAAGACGGAACCAAAGGTAACAACAACCAATAATAAAGTCATATTTTAAATGGAAGTAACCGAAACAAGTATGTTTCAACACTGTTTGTTAAAAACGCTAACGAGGTGGCGGTGCGAAGCCTGCAGGGAGCTTATTCCTAGGGGGGGGCAGCAATAGTAAGGCCCTCTGCGAGGTCCGATATAGTTGGATCTAGGGACCTCCAATAGTTACTCCCAGAATTCTGAGTGTGCGAGGCGGATTATTGGGGAGAGGCGGTCCTCTAGTACCCCTGGGCCCAAGCCATTTAGGGCTTTATAGGTCAAAACCAACACCTGTATGAGCTCGGAGCGAATAGGCAGCCAGTGAATCTTTTAAAATAGGTGTTTACATGGCTGACCTGGAACTACCAGCGACCAACTAGCTGCCATATCTGCCCATTGCAGCTTCCGAGTTTGTACAGGTTGCCCCATGTAGAACCATTGCAGAAATCTAATCGAGAGGTTACCAAAGCATGTACACAGTTTCTAGGCTCCTTCGGTCCCAGGTAGGGACGCAGCTGGCGTACAGCCGAAGCTGATAGCAGGCACTCCTGACCGTCGCTCCACCTGAGAAGTCCTGAAGCGACGATCAGGAGCACTCCCAAGCTGCGCACCGAGTCCTTCGGGGAGGCGTGACCCCATTCAGGACCGGGTGACAGACTCGCCACCACACCGAACCTATCACCAGTACTTCCGTTTTCCCGGATCACGCGAGTTGTTCTCCCTCATCCAGCCCATTAACCGACGCCAACAGCATCTGAGGAGAGATGCCATCCTTAGTTACACTGCATCATCGGAGACATAGAGAAAATTATTGGGTGTCATCAGCGTACTGAACACCGCGCCCCATGTCTCCGGATGATCTCTCCCAGTGGCTTCATGTAAATGTTGAATAGCATAGGGAACAAATCGCTCCTTGAGGACACCAGATGTAAGGGCCCTCCTTCGGAGCGACAGTCCCCCAGCCCACCTGGGATCTGCCGAGAGGTAGGAACGGAACCACTGCAAAGCAGTGCCCCCAATTCCCAACCCCTCAGGAGCAAGCAAGTCCATGTGGGGGGATTTGCAAAGAGGATACCAAAGGATACAACACAATAATAAGAACATATTTGTAAGAATGGAGCGACTAGGCAAGGCCACAAAACAGCAAACAATGCATGCCACTGTCTCCAACCCACAAAGAGCAAGCAGTCCATGTGGGGGGATTTTGCAAAGAGGATACCAAAGGATAACAACAACACATAATAAGAACAATATTGTAATGGAAGCGACTAGGCAAGGCCACAAACAGAAACAATGCGCGCCACTGTCTCAACCCACAAAGAGCCAAGCAGTCCATGTGGGGGATTGCAAAGAGGATAACAACAACATAATAAGAGCAATATTTGTAAGAATGAAGCGACTAGGCAAGGCCACAAAACAGCAAAAAATGCATGCCACTGTCTCAACCCACAAAGAGCAAGCAAGTCCATGTGGGGGGATTTTGCAAAGAGGATACCAAAGGAAACAACAACAACAACAATAAGAGCAATATTTGTAAGAATGGAAGCGACTAGGCAAGGCTACAAAACAGCAAAAAATGCATGCCACTGTCTCAACCCACAAAAGAGCAAGCAAGTCCATGTGGGGGGATTTTGCAAAGAGGATAACACAACAATAAAAGAGCAATATTTGTAAGAATGGAAGCGACTAGAAAGGCCAACAAACAGCAAAAAATGCATGCCACTGTCCCAACCCACAAAAGAGCAAGCAGCCATGTGGGGGGAGTTGGCAAAGAGGTACCAAAGGATAACCAACAACAACAATAAGAGCAATATTGTAAGATGGAAGCGACTAGGCAAGGCACAAACAGCAAAAATGCATGCACTGTCTCAAACCCCAAAAGAGGAAGAAAGTCCATGTGGGGGGATTTTGCAAAGAGGATAACAACAACAATAATAAGAGCATATTTGTAAGAATGGAACGACTAGGCAAGGCACAAAACAGCAAAAACAATGCATGCCACTGCCTCAACCCACAAAAGAGCAAGCAAGTCCATGTGGGGGGATTTTGCAAAGAGGATACCAAAGGATAACAACAACAACAACAATAAGAGCAATATTTGTAAGAATGGAAGCGACTAGCAAGGCCCAAAAGCAAACAAATGCATGCCACGTCTCAACCCACAAAGAGCAAGAAGTCCATGTGGGGGTTTTGCAAAGAGGATACAAAGATACAACAACAACAATAAGAAGAGCAAGATTGTGATGAAGCGACTAGGCAAGGCTAAAACAGAACATGCTCCACTGTCTCAACCCACAAAGAGCAAGCAGTCCATGTGGGGGGATTTGCAAAGAGGATACAAAGGATACAACAACAAAATAAGAGCAATTTGTAAGATGAAGCGACTAGGCAAGGCCACAAAACAGCAAACAATGCATGCCACGTCTCAACCCACAGAGCAAGCAAGTCATGGGGGGGATTTTGCAAAGAGATACCAAAGGATAACAACAACAACACAATAGAGCAATATTGTAAGATGAAGCGACTAGGCAAGGCCACAAAACAGCAAACAATGCAATGCACTGTCTCAAACCACAAAAGAGCAGCAGTCATTGGGGGATTTGCAGAGGGATACAAACAAAATAATAAGAGCAATTGCTTTCTTCTTCTCTCTTTTTTGCTCTTTCTCCCTCCTTCTCCACCCTCTCACCTTCTCTCTCTCTCCCTCGCCCTCCTCTCTCTCTCTCTCCCTCCCACCACACCGTTTTTTTCTCTCGCTCTCTCTCTCTCCTGGCCTCCCTCCCTCTCTATCTTCCCTCCCATCCCTCTCACATCCCTCCCTCTCACCTTTTCTCCTCTTCTCCTCTCATCTCTCGTCTTCCCTCCCACCCACCTTCTGTCTGTCTCTCCCTCCCCTCCCTCCCTCCTCCCTCTCTCTCTCTCTCTCTCCCTCCCCTCCCCCCCTCCCTCTCCTCTGCCCATCCTCCTCCCCCCCCCAGCCCTCCATTTATAGGAGGGAGGACGAGGGGCGGGCCGGGGCAGGTGGGCGGGGCTAGGGGGAGGGGGGGCGCCCATTTGAAGGCCCGGTGCAGCTCCTGGAGCCCCGATTCCCAGGGCTCCAGAGGCCGCATCGGGCCGCCCAGGGGCACGGTGCGGCTGCTGCAAGCCCCGTTTCAGGGCTCAGAGGCCGCATCGGGCCTCCAGGGCGCCGGTGGCGGCTGCTGAAGCCCCGATTCAGGGCTTCGGCTGCCGCATCGGGCCTCCCAGGCCTGGTGGGCGGCTCCTGGAGCCCCGATTCAGGGCTCCAGAGGCGCATCGGGCCTCCAGGGACCTGCGGCTGCTGAAGCCCCGATTCGGGGCTTTGGCTGCCGCATCGGGCCTCCCAGAGGCCCGGGGCGGCTCCTGGAGCCCCGATCAGGGCTCCAGAGGCCGCATCGGGCCCCCAGGGCCCGGTGGCGGCTGCTGAAGCCCCGATTCAGGCTTTAGCTGCCGCATCGGGCCTCCCAGGCCCGGTGCGGCTCCTGGAGCCCTGATTCAGGGCTCCAGAGGCCGCATCGGGCCCCTCATGGGCGCCGCCATTTTGCCCTTCAAAATGGCGGCGAAGTCTCGCGCGACCTTTATGGTCGCGCGAGGACTTCCGTGCCATTTGAAAGCAATGGCGGCCGAAGCGGCCGAAATCGGCGGCGATTTCGGCGGCAGGAGGGAGCGGGGCCGGCAGAAAGGCGCCCGCGGCCGCATCCGGCCCGCGGGCCGAGGTTGCGACCCCTGCTCTTAACGGTCTGTAAGGAACCAGGGACAGTGGATCCCCTCTTCAGCTAATCCTCTCGGTTTGGATTTTCTATATCCTTCATTGGGGTTTTTGTTAACACTCTTTATTACAGTCAGCCATGTTGGAAGTTAGGCTCCTCTCCTTAAAAAAGCTGCATGGCTGGACACCTGCTTTGGGGTTTTCGAAAACAGTTTGCTTTCCACTTCTCCTCCAAATCCTCGGCAGTGGTTTCCTAATAAATGACCTGGGAATTCTTTATGCATCTGTCTTCTTGAGACCAAAGGTAAGCGTGGAATCGAAATGAGCATTAAAACCTTCAAGGACAATAGGTTTTCCCCTCTTTTTAGAGTATCAACCCCAATCCACATTAAAGAGCAGGACACATTCCCAAGGCTTGTCCATACGGCAACAATGGGAGTCACCTCCTTTTCCCTGCTGTCTTTTTCTCTTTGAACTCCAGACGATACCTTACATCAGATGTGCAAGAAATTCACCAAATTAACCAAAGAACAGAAGATTGATTTAGCAGACTTTCTCTTGCACAGAGGCACTGTGACTCGATTCTGCAGCATTTCCTGGAAACGGAAGAAACGTACGTGGATTCCTCCTCCCAGGAGCACCCCATTTCCCTCCAGGGGCTGGGGGTCTGGCAGGGATGCCATTGGCTCTCCTTCCTCCTTTCTCTAGGGCCTGTGATCAGCTCATGTATGCTGTCTTGTGTTCACCAAGTGCAGCCTAGACATGTGCATGAATGATTTTCATCACACAGTGAATGAAACCAGCTGGAGTACAGCAAGGAAGTGCCTTTGGCTAAGGTATGGGTCTGACCCTCGCTGGCCCATCCGCAAGGCAGGAAACACCAAGGTAGTTCCCCATCTGCGGGTGACCTCCTCCCTCCTTCCGGGTTTTACCAAAAACCTGTTTCTTCTTCTCAGGTGAAGGCGCTCAGAGGAATCAAGGCCATTGTAGCCGACCTCGACAATGTCAGGGGCCTGACGTTCGGGCTGGAGTACCACAGGGTGACCCAGGCCAACTTTTTGGTCAGCCAGTTCCAACCGAAGGAAGAGGGAGCAGCAGGACGCTCAAACGTACCTGGTCCCAGGGTCAGTTGGTGCAAGGCAGGGTGGGCAGGAGTAGCCAGTGGGATGGATGTGGGGATACAAACAGCCCTGAACCAACCCTCTTTTCTGTCCCCTCTCTCTTTCCTGCAGGGAAGCCATTGATATCTTGGCAATTCTGCTCCAGAGGCTGAGCCTGGTGCAAAGCATGAAGCGCACGCTCTGCTCCGTAATGAATGCCGTGAGCCGGGGTTCCCTCCATCTCTCTCTCTCTCTCTCTGTGGGATGGCTTTCCCTCTAAAGGGAAGAATCACGAATAAAAGGCTCTCTCCTCCCCCACAGACTGAACGACCTTCACTTCCACCTGCACCGTGGCTCCACCCAAAAGGACCTCCATCTCTCCAGCCTCCGGCCAAGGTCTCAGAAGTCCCAGAAGATTCCCCCCGGACCCCGCTGCCCGGGGTGAAGGCAAGGATGCCATCGTGCGGCCTCCCACACTGCCGCCACTCGGATGCTGGGTGCGGACATTTCCCCATTGGGGTGGGACAATCCCGGTTCCCCCCAGGAGTAAAATGTCCCATCAAGGCCAAGCCACCGTCCACCAGGTTCCAGTGGCGGTGAGCAGTAGCAGCCAAAGCCCCGTCTGGATAGAGCTTTAGGAGGCTCAACTCCACAGTCCAGCTGAGTGCTTTGAGAGCGGGCGGGGTTCAAATCCCTGCTCTGCCAAGGAAGGAAGCCAGAGGCAGGAAGTGAGAAGGAAGAGACGACTACATCCCCCAGCAGCCCCTGCCCATCACCCTCTTTCTGCCACTACTGGTACAGCCAGGCTCCCTGAAGCGCCTCCTTCCTCCCCTTTCCCTCTTCTTCCTCCTCCTTCGGTCTCTTCCCTCTTCCCCTCTTTTCCATTCCTCTTCCTCCCCTTCATCCTATTTCCTCCTCCCTCCTTTCCTCCTTCTCCTTTCCCCTTTGTCCTTGCTCTCCCTCTTCTATTCCTCTCCCTCCTCCCCCCTCCCTCCCCCATCCCTCCTCCATCCCTCCCGCCTTTTCCTCTTCTTTTTCTCTTCATTCCCTTTTCCTTTCCTTCACCCTTTCTTCCTTCCTTCCCTCACTCCCTCCCTCCCCCTCTCTCTTCTTTCCTTCCCACTTTATTCAGTTCCTCTCTTTCCCTTTCTTTTCTTTTTCCTCTTTCTTGCGTCCTTCCTTCCTTTTCTTTCTTTCTTTCCTTCCTTCCTTCCTTCCTTCCTCACTCTTTCTCTTCCTTCCTTCCTCTTCTGTTACATGGATTTGTAATTGTTTGACCAGCTGAACACAAGGGTGCTCAGCTATGGCTCCTTTTCATCCTGGAGAAAAGTGACCAGTGAGGTGTTTAGTGAGGCTCTGTCCTGGGACCAGGGCTATTCAACATAACAACAACAACAACAACAATAATAATAATAAATATTTATATCCTGCCCTTCCGCTTAGGATTGAGGCGGGTAACAACAGAGTTCATACAATACACAATAATAAAAGCAAGCCCCAAGACCCGCCCAACCCTCCCTGCCAACTATAAAATAAACAGTAACAGGGTTCAAAAGCACAAAGCAATACACAAAAGTTAAAAACAAAAACAAACCGCAAACTAAGAAAAATAATAAGAGGAGGGGGTTCAGTTGGTCCTGGACTTCCTCATCGGGAAGGCCTTCCGGAAGAGGAAGGTTTTGTCGCCTTTAAAAGCCTCAAGTGAGGATCATGGGGGGAATCTCTTCCGGAGGTCCATTCCAGATTTTTGGAGCGGAGGCAGAGAAGGACCTCTGGGAATTTCACCGCCAGCCTGGTCTTCCTAGATTGCAAGAGGTTTTTCCCAGAGGATCAGAGTGTGCGGGAGGATTTGTAGGGGAGAAGGCAGTGTTCCTCAAGGAGACTGGGCCAGGCCATGTAGGGCTTTAGAGGGGATAACCAACTCCTTGTACTGAGCCCGGAAGCTAATAGGCAGCCAATGAAGTGACTTTAAAATAGGTCTAATATGGTCGAACTTGGATTTTTCCGGCAACCAGCCTGGCTGCCATGTTTTGTACCGTTGGGAGCTTCCGGACGTGGCAACACAGGTTGCCCCCTGTAGAGCACATTGCAGAAGTCAAGGCGAGAGGTTATTAGAGCATCTACGACCGTTTCTAGGTCCCACTGCTCCAGGGAGGGGCGCAACTGGCGCATCACCGAAGCTGATAAAAGACGCTCCTGGCTGCGTGTTGAATCTGAGAGAACAGATGGAAGCGACAAATCCAGGAGCATTTCTAGCTGTGGATGCAGTCCTTCAGGGGAAGTGGTGACCCCCATCTAGGACTGGCAAACATATCTCAAACCCAGATTGGGGTTACCTATCAGGAGTACCTGTTTGTTTGGATTCAGCTGATCTATTTTCCCTCATCCAATGCATTTCTGACCTCAGGCAGGTCGTTCAGGGGGAGATGCCCTCCTTGGCACGGAAACAGTCCAAGACATAGAGAGATTGATCTGGTTGTCATCATGGTACTTAAACCCCGCACCCCATGTCTCTGGATGACCTCCCCAGTGGTTCAGTCATTGTTAAAGAGCATGGCGCCCTGAGGGACCACCAGATGTCAGCTCCTCATGGAGGAGCCGCTGTCTCCATCTTTATCAATGACTTGGATGACAGAATAGGGGCATATTTATCAATTAGGAGGAATAGCTAATACTCCTGAGGACGGATCAAAATTCAAAATGACCTGAATAGACTAGAAAGCTGGCCCCAAGCTAACAACAAGAAATTAAAACTTGGAAATGTAAGGTACTTAGGGCAGAAAATAAATGCACAGATTAGATTGGGGGACACCTGTTAAGGAATACGTGTGAAAGGGATCAGGAGTCCAAGTAGATACAGGTTGAACATGAGTCAACAGTGTGATGCAGCAGGTCAAAAGGCCAATGCGGCCTTAGGCTGCATCATAGAAGATAGTGTCTGATCAAGGGAAGTTATAGTGCCACTCATTCTGCTTGGTCAGGCCTCACCTGGAACTGTGTCCAGTTCGGGCACCACAACAAAAGGATGTGAGAAACTGGAGCCTGGTCCAAAGGAGTGAATAAATTGGTGGAGGGTCTGGAAACCATGGACCCTATGAGGAAAGACTTAGGGAGCTGGGGATGTTTAGCTTGGAGAAAGAAGGTTAAGAGGGGATATGATAAGCCCTGTTTTAAATATTTGAAAGGATCCATATTGAGAGGGAGGAAGCTTGTTTCTGCTGCTCCAGAGAACAGGAGACATGGAGCAATGGATGCAAGCTCCAGGAAAAGAGATTCCAGCTCAACATTAGGAGGGACTTCCTGAGAGTAAGGGCTGTTGACAGTGGAAGACACTCCTTCCTGGGGATGTGGTGGAGTCTCCTTCCTTGGGGGCTGTCTTCAAACAGAGCCTGGATGGCCACCACTGTCATGAGGATGCTTTGATGGAGTTCCTGCAGGGCAGAAGTCGGGGTTGGATAGGATCAGGGCCCTTGCGGTCCCTTCCACTCTTTAATGATCTATTATTTCCTCCTCTCACATCCTTCTTTATCCCTTCTACTTACTACTTCTTTCTTCATCTTCCTCCCTCTCCCCCTCCCTCCATCCTCCCCTTTCCTGTCTCCCTCCATCCCTCTCTCCCATCCCTCCTCTCCCTGCCTCCCTCCTTCCTTCTCCTTCCTCTCTCCATCAACGCCCATCCTCCTGCCTACGTCCTCTATCTTCTCCCGCCATCCCGCCCCCTCCATCCTACCTCCCCATCCTCCCGCTCTACTACCGCCCCCCGCCGTTCCTATCCTCTCTTCCCTTCCCTTTACCTGGCACCATCTCCCTTTTTTCATACTCCTTCTCAACTTTTCCTTCTTCAACTCCCCCCCGCCCTTTCTACTCTACTGCCATTCCTTCCTTCCTCCTTCCTTCCCTCCGCTCCTTCCTTTCTCTCCTTCCCCTTCCATCCTCCTCTATACTTTTCTACCACCTTCCTTCCTCCCTCCTTCCTTCTTCTTCTCTCCTTCAGTCCTTCCCTTCTTCCTCTCTTTTCTTCTTCCTTCCTTCCTTCCTTCTTCCTTCCGCCTTCCTCTTTCCATCCTCCCTCCCTTCCTTTCTACCACCTCCTTCCTCCTTCCCTCCTTCTTTCCTTCCTTCCTTGGCTTCCTTCTTTCTTTCTATCATTCCTTCCTTCCCTCTTTCTTTTTCTTCCTTCCTTCCTCCCTTCCTTTCTACTACGCCTTCCTATCTTCTTTCCTCCCTCTTCATTCTATCTTTCCATCATCCTTCCTTCCTCCCTCCTTCCTCCTTCTTCTTTCCTTCCTCCCTCTCTCCCTCCCTCCTCCCTCCTCCTTTCTTTCCATCATTCCTTCGTTCCTCCTTCCCCTTCCTCTATCCTCCCTCCCTTCCTTTCTGCTGCCTTCCTTCCTCCCTTGCTTCCTTCCCTATTTCCTTCTTCCTATCTCTTTCTTGCTTCTCTTTTCCTCCGTCCCTCCCTTCTCTCTTTCTTGCTTTCTTCTTTCTTTCTCTCTTTTCTTCCTCCTTCCTTCCTTCCTCCTCCTCCTTCCTTCCTCCTCTTCCCTCTTTTCCTTCCTCCCGTCATCTTCTTCCCTCTTCTCTTTCCCCTCTTCCCCTTCCCTTCTTCCCCTTCCCTTCTCTCTCCTTCCCCCTTCCCTCTATCCTCCCTCCTCCCTCCTTCCCTTTCTGCTGCCTTCCTTCCTCCCTTGCTTCCTTCCCTCTTTCCTACCTTCGTACCCTTTCCTTGCTTCTCTTTTCCTCCTTCCCTCCTTCCCTCTTCCTTGTTTTCTTCTTTCTCTTTTCCTTCCTTCCCCCTCCCTTCCCTCTTCCCTTCCTCCCTTCATCTCCTTCCCCTTTTCTCCTTCCCTCTTTCCTTCCCCCTACTCCTTCCCCTCTTCCCCCTTTCCCTTCTCCCCCTTCCCCTCCCCTCCCCTCTCCCTCCCCCATCCCATCCCTTCCCCAGGAAGAGGCGGATCCCAGACCCAGGACTCTGGGAGCCAAATTCAAAGGCACGGGGGTCTCTCTGCTGCCCCTGAGGCTGCATGGCACACACGCCTCCCCTGCCCAGGCAGATCCAGCCTCAGGAGGAAATGTCATTCCCTGCCTTCCTGCCTGCCTCCTTCCTTCTTCCTGGCTGCTCCAGAGAAGGGCAGGAACTATTTCCCAGTGGGACAAGGCCAGCAAAACAGCTCAGGCTCCCATCATGGAGGAGGAGGAGGAGGAGGAGGCGGCAGCAGAGCCCAAAAGGCCTACTGCTCTTATAGTTTTTAAAAGTATTGTCTTATTTGATGTATTGCATTAGTGTATTGTTCTTTAATTGTCGTGATTGTTATTGTTGCATCTGTCTGGTATGGGAGTTTTTAATTAGTGTAATGTTTAATGGTTAGACTGTGTCACTCATCCTAGCCTTTTGTTTATACAGTTTACTGAACCCTTTGTTTTAATGAATCTTCTAATAATAAACCCTATGTTGAGTAGTAACTTTTGTGTCCGTGCGCTTGGTGTGTTTTCTCTTCAAACCCTCTAAAACCTCCCACTTCCCAGATGCTTTTAATAATGCCCCCGTTTCTCTTTCTTCTCCCTCCTCCCTCAGCCTCCTTCCATTGCAAACCCTATTTCTCCAATGAATCCTTTCTCTTCCTTCGTTCTTGGTTGCTTTTTAAAGGCTTAATTGGGATTATGATTAGAGGGTTTGCAATGGAAGGAAGCTGAGGAAGGGAAGAGGACGGAAGGAGGAGATGAGCGGAAAAGAAAGGAGGAGGAAAGTAATGACATAAAGCAAACCATTGGTGCAGCCTGGAACTCACACGCTCGCAAGCTTGCTGGGAATTGTAGGCAGAGAAGTTGCTCCAAACCAAGAAGAATTTTAAAGTGCACACTGGCTTTTTCTTTATCTTTTATCTTTTATTGAGTCTAATTGTAAATATTGTAAAACAAGGTGAATTTATAGCCCCAAATTGGACTTTTTAAGATGACTTGATAAAAGAAGCAACGTCGCGGCCACCCGGGAACTCTGGGAAATGTCGTTTTGAAAGTAGGGTTGCCATAACCCGGTGGGGGGCGTGCATTTCCCGTTTTTGGACCGTTCTGCATGGTCACGGTAGGGTTTGGCGTTTCTCCCGGGTCTCCCCCCCCCCCCCCGCCCCCCCGCTCCTGGGCTTTGTTAGCGTGCCTTGGCTGCTCTTGCCTTGGCTGCTCTTTGTGACTGTGCCTTGGCTGCCTAGGGCTCTGTCGGAGGCTGGAGCGCCTCCTATTGGCTGGCAGGCTGGCCAATAGCAGAACAGTCCTTTCCCTGCTTCGGGAGTCTGGCCTCTGTTTACTTCCTGCAGCCATGTGGGCCAGCCAGGTACTCAGCCCACCAGGCAGCAGAGGAGAGGACCAAAGGGTCTGGGGAGGGGAGGGGAGGGGGAACGTTTTTGGCATCCCTCAGGGCCTGACTGGCTCACACCGAGGGATGCCGAAAACGTTCCCCCTCCCCTCCCCTCCCCCAGCCCCTTAGAGGAGGGCAAGAGAGCCAAAGGTAGGGTTGCCTAAAAAACATGCAGCAGCAGAGAGGGAGAGAGATGGCATTTCTTGAAGCCAAGCTCCAGCAATTCATTCCTTTGTTGTTCCTCTTCAAAATACTGGATGAACCCTATACAATGAAATGTGTCATCCATATCTCAGCCAGACTCCCAAGGTCTTGAAATCCACTTTTAAAGCGATAGTGGTTTCAAATTGTTTTACTGTGTCCAACAAAGCACACATGACACAACAGAGTAGAAAATAAACAGAAGGAACCCTTTTAAGAAAAAAAAAAAAAAAAAAAAAAAAAAAACCAAAAATCCAAACCAACCTGCTGATCTTTTAAAAGACTGTTTTATTTCCAGATACCCTGCTCCTTCAGTGCACCATGCTGATATACAGATGCTGTCAGCTAAGTATTAATTTCAGACAATATTTTAACTGGGTGGAATACAGCACAGTGCAATTACAAAACATCTGTAAGTGGTACTTAAATAGTATTTGTGTTTCCTGCATTTGTACATCTGACAGTACAGGAACCTATTTTATCTTGGTTCAAATGTAAACTGTTTTGTGGGGGGGGGGGGGGGGGGGGGGGTGATGCTGGAGATGACATCTATGATTCTATTGTGAAGGAAAAAATCTCCAAAGTTAAACTATATATCTCACTGGCAGGCAGGCAAGCAGGCAGGAAGAAGGGTGGATGGATGGATGACTGGTAACTAAATTTATATATTTTAATTTTATTCCATTTTTCAGAATAACAATTCAAGGCTTACAAAACATGACATGTCAAATGCAAAATAGTTGCATTTTTGTCTTTAATTTTAATGTATACCTTTGTTTCTCAACACACCTTTGTATGTTTCCTTTCTTATAAAGGTTTCCATTAGTGATTGTGCACAGAATACACAGGGATGGGGTGATCTTTTTCCTCTGGTGATCAGAAAGATGTTGATCCATGGCTGAGAGAGAGATAGTTATCCAAGCTCACTGAATGAGTCATGGCTGCACTACAATCTGTAGTATCATTTTCAACCTATCAATACAAGACTGCCTAGTAGACCACAATATATTTGCTCATTAAATAACATGTTCAGGTTGTATAAACAGAGTGTAAGGTTTTCAATATTACTCATATGTTTTAATAGAGCAGGATTATCTATTGACCCTGGGAGAGTGAAAGCACTGCCTTCTCTCATCTAGCTACCATTAATCTGAATGGCACTTGTGCAAGAAACTCTCCTGTATTTTGTTTTCAAAGCCAAACCTGTGCTTTCTGCAAAACACTCTTAAGCATATTCAATTGAAGTAAAACCAGTGATTTAAACAAGACTCACTTGGACCCTGTCTGCATGGGCCAGGATACTCTGGGAGCAGTACACAGTATCTTGACCCTGGAGCTGACCCAGCCCCCCTCCATTAACTGTTCCTCTATTTCCATGCTGGGGCTGTTGTCTGCCTGGGTGTCCTGCTGAGCTGTCTGGTGCATCTACTGCCATTGCAGTTCACTCACTTCTGAGGTCAGAACAACATATCCAGTGATGATCAGATGGCTGGGTGCCTTGTTCTAACTTCAGATCAAATTACTGGTGACAGCAGCAGGAGTGCAAAGCAGCTCAGCAGGATGCCCATGCAGACTGCTGCCCTGGCATGGGAATGGAGGTCTCTGGATCTTCCAGGAAGATCCAGAGTAAGAAGTAAATTTTGAAGATTCACATAAAGGGTGTTATACCCCAGTTCTAGTGCTGACCTTTTTTGCACCAGAACTGGGCTTTAGGTCATGCAGCATCCAATCAGGACACCACTAGAACGGGAGAGAGGGATGGGCCTTTTGGCCAATGCCAAGAAGGTATGGGAGAGACATATAGCTTTTATGCTATAGGCTATAAGCACAAACATACTGTTAGCAAAAAGGACTGAATCTAATTATAGAGGGCTTGATAAAACACCTCTTTACATAGCTCTGAAGCCACTCAGGAGACTAGAAAGTCTTCTGAATCATACCAGCTATAAGCATAGGTCACAACTTGAAGAGTTATTCATCATATTAGCCAGTATAAGAGGCAATCACCACTTGGATTGGCCAATGGCAGATTTTTTATTATGGGTATTGGTGGCTTTTGTGCAGTGAGTGTCTATACAGCTTGACATGGGAGGTTTTTAGTTGTTTCCTTAAAGAAGATAACAACATGGAAATCAATCTGTGGTGCAAGGAACCACATCTTGTGGAATTTATAGGAAGGCGAGCATTCAGGGTAATGAATGTCAAGCTGTTATTTCTTTGGCTGGTAGTAAGCCCTGCTGGCATGCTTAAGTAGAATGCCATTAGCATTTGTCACTAAATTAGCATAGTGACAAAAGATAAATCTTCCCTTATATTTATAACACACCACCATCACTGCGCTATTATTTTGTGCAGCTGAATATTTGGAAATGCATTATGTTTATGGCCTAATTCTATCACTGCATGGTGGGACATTACTGGTAATGGCATCAGTAGAATTTTAATAGACATGCTAAAAGAGGGTTTTGAGCAACAAAGTACAGGTGACTGAAAAATAGTGTTACACACCTTGCCACAAGAATCAATGATATTATGGCCTCTCGGCAAGATGATTGCAATTAGACGATCAGAGAAACCCACTCAGAGATTTCAGCAATTGCAGAGAATATCTGACTGCTTTCCAAGCAGATGGAGAGCTGGCTGGCATGAACAAATAATACCCATCTTGATACTCAGCACTGCTTGCAATCAATTGTCTAATGGTTAAAATGAAGGTGCCAGCCACAGAGGCATAAATGATTGAGTACCCAGCTATTTCAGAGATCTTTCTCAAGGAAGATGAGGCAGATTGCTTTGTAAAATGAAACTCTTTCCTCTTAAATCCAGAAGAAGAGGAAATCTAAATTGGATTCAATAGAAAAGTGTATGAGCGAGCATATAACACCAGGGAATCTTAGATGAAACTGTAAACATCAAACTAATTCTCCAGAGTTGTCTGCATTGATATAATATCACACATTATACAATAAGAAGTTTACAGTCTTATTTCATGAGAAAAGAAAGAGGAAACATAGCTAGAGAGTAGCGCCTTTCTATGTGCCTTATCACATGGTACCACAAGTTCTCTTCCCATGGGAGATGGTTCTAAAAGCAAGCTTCATCTAGCTGAAAAATCCATTAAACTACAAAGTCATGTGCTAAGGCTCTGTTTCCACTTTCTTTTTTCATGTCATAAGGCTCTGAGTCTCCCGTTGAGTGACTGCTTAAGCGGCTCAAGGCAAATCTGCTGTTTCAAATGTTTACCTGTTCAAGTATGGAGCCAAAGGAGAATTTCTGGATAAGGTGGACCAATACTCTAAGAGTTAATACCTTTAAAATTTGGTTTGTTGTCATTTCTCCCACATGTATTGATGCTGCAGTCAAGGATCATGTAAAAATGTGATGAAATCATGACACTACATTGTTGCTGTTATTCTGTGCCACCAACTCAGCTCTGACCTCTTTTGAGCCTACAAATGAGACATTTCCAATGCCCTGGTCTTCAACAGCCCTGCCCAGGTCTTGCAAGCACAGATCCATGGTATCCTTTATTGAGTCAATCCATCTGCAAAGTGATCTTCCTGTTTCTCTGCTGCTATTTACTTTACTGAGCAATATCATTTTTCCCCATGAGTTATGTCATTTCATGAAATTGCCAAAATAGGGCACTTTACAGACCGCCCGAAAAGGGCGGTCTCCCGCTGCCCTCATGTGTTGCGCGAGGGAGATGTAGCGGCCAAACCACGCGGCTCCCTCACGCAACAAAAAGAAGCTGCAAAATGCAGCTTCTTTTTGCGGCACCATTATGATGTCGCAAAGTGCCATTGGCGCACTTGCGGCATCATAATGGCACCGAGTCATGCGGACGCAAAACATCCTCTACTTCAGAATGGTGGCGCCCACGTAGAATGGGTGCTGCCGTTTTGTACGTGCTTGGCATGTACTAGGGTTAGGGGCGTCCGGAAAGGATGCCCCTTCCTAATCCTAGTACGTGCCGAGCACGTATTTTTTGGCAGTGTGTAACCTGCCTATGATAGCCTCAGTTTAGCAAATCTGGTTTCTGGTGAGAATTCAACCTCTCTATCCCATTTATTAATCTTTCAGACAACCTATGGTATCTGCAGAACTATCCTCCAGCACCACATTTCAAATGAGTTAATTCTTTTCTTGTCTTCTTTCTTCCATGTTCTGTTTCACAACCATAGAAATCAGCAATATTATGGAATGGATGATTCTGACTTTGGTATGTAATGCTATATCCTTACACTTGAGGAGCTTATCTAGTTCCTTCACAGTTGCCCTTCCAAGTCTTCGTCATCTTCTGATTTCTTGATCTCAGTCAATAAAACCTTGTGTGTGCACACATGCGCAAGTCACCTGTCAACCTGTGGCAACTTCAGGAATTCCATATGGGTTTCTAAGTCAGAAATGTTCAAAGGTGTTAGCTAGCTTTTAGCACATGCTCACATCACCAAAAGTCAAACGAAGCCAATTGGACTTCTGTAAATGCATTCTGTACAATATTTTCTGCACATGTTGACTGGTACTCTTAACAAATCAGGAATCGAATGGTGTCACTGATGATAACCGTAAGGGGAGGAAAAAAAGGAGGCACATCTCAAAGTGCTCAGTAGATGGCTATTTTCATTCTGTAATAAAACAACAACAATGCATTTCCTCATATATATATATATATATATATATATATATATATATATATATTTCTTCTTCAGGGGTTATATGAAATCTAACTGCAGAAATTTCTGGAGCTGACAATCTCATTACATTTCCTGGACAGAAAAAAAAAAACACTAATGGAATGAGATTCTCAGCTTCAAAAATTTCTACAGTTAGATTTCATATTATCCCCAAAGGCCATTGGAATATACATCAGCTGAAAACTGTTGTGCTTTTCCAAAATAAAAACAGCCATCCACTGAGTACTTGGAAACATTTCTCCCTTTTTTTCTTGTGGATTCTATTGGATCCTCTACAATGTTTGTTTTCAAATGTTTTTGCTTTTTGTTACTGATGATAAGGCTGCTCTTGCCATTCCTTCATATTTTCTTTTGGTAGAAACTCATGAAAGATTGCAGAAAGAATGAAAATCTTTTATGCTGATAAAAATATTCACTTCAGTATTGTCTTCCCTTCACCTCAGGTCTGTACCTACAACTGTTTTTTTTTTTTTAATATCCCAGCTTAAACTGTTGTTTAAATTTAATCTTTTATCAGATTTAATGTGTGAAGACACCTTGCTTGTCCCTAAAGTGACAGTACTAAAAAGGCAGAATAGAGAGCTTAGCCATGAACTCTCAATTGATAGTTTGGCTCCACAGAGGCTGTCTTGTAGCAGGCAACGTTGATAAATATTTTAGTTTCAAGTTTACTTTACCTTTTGCATCCTCATCTGTACTCAATAAATCCATCTTCTGTTTATATTGAAGCTTCACATTCACTACAGCTCATTTACTTTTCTATCACCAAATTCACAGGGAGCCCATTAACAAAGGGCATGTCTCAGTACTTCCATCGCACCTTATCTGGAAAAAGAACCATTCTTCAACTTGATTCAAAAGGTCAGCCATTAATATAGCACAGATTCTACAACAGTTATATTTGCTTTCGGCTATCTTTAATGCTGGCTTCTTCACATTTGCAGTGTTTGCTTCTCTGTTCGCTTGAGTTCCATGTTTGGGACAATTCCGGAAGCCTTGTCAGATATTATTCACCTTGACAGAAAGGTACTGTGCTACATATTATTAATCTCCATAGTTGCATTTAATTACAGCCTTGAATTATGACCCACATACTTCTACTGTATGTTGCAAAATAAAGTGAATGTTGATTTATGCTGTAATGTTGCAGTTATGGTTTTCTCATGATAGTAATATCAGTGTTTCTTCAAAGACTGAATAGGAGAGCATTCTCATCTTACACTGAAAAACACCCCATTATTGTTAAACTAGAAATGCTATAAATGTCTTATTTATGGTCTGATTTCAGAGATATAATAAAAGAAGAATGCAGATAGACCCTCTCAGTAGACAAAAAGAAAGAGAAGAAACCATAGATGATAGATAAAATGCTACAAGCAATAAAGGAAAGAAAAGAAGCAAAACAAAAGGGAGACAGGAACAAACTAAGAACCATAAATGCAACAGTATAATGGCTACTGTAAAAAGATAAAGAAAACTACTACAATGATTAATGCAAAAAAAAAAAAAAATAGAAGACAACAACAAAAAGGGAAGAAGAAGTTTTGTGAAGATTAGCAAAATTTCTTAGAGGTATTGTTTATATTCCTAAAGCAGATGTTCCTTCTTGTCAAAACAACTTTTAAACTTGAAATTCTGGACAAGCCTGTATTCTAGACAGCTGCTGACTCAGGTGTATAAAGCAAGGAACATAAATGAACTAATATTTATCCCAAATAACAAGAAAATACCTTTATTTAAACATTGACATTTGGTTTTTGGATGGAGTCGTAGTGTAATTTTAATTGAGCTTTTCACTGCCTTCTACACTAAGCCATCTGTGTGAGTCCTACAAGTGCTCAGCATTTCAACTAATGCAAATATCTTCTTGGTGACAGATACTTCACAGATGGAATTGAAATGAAATGTAACTATTTCTGACTGTGCTTATCAATACAATGAATATGAGTAAGCTGCAGTGCTAAACACACTTTCTAGAGAGCCCTCTTCAACACAACAGGACTTCTATATCTCAGTAAACCATGCACTGGATTCCACTGCATGAATGAGGAGTGAGTATCATTATGTTTGTAACAAAGGATGACATAACAGCTCTGTAGTCAATTAGCTATTATATTTTAACCATTTATATAATGAAGTATATGAAATGCATGTGAATGTATATATGCAAGTATCACTCTGCTATGACACGTAATGTCATACAGTAAATTGGTAAATGTCAGGTTTCCTATGTTGGAGTTAGTCCTTTCCTGCTGCTGTGCCACCAGCAGGAACCACCCCCACCTTTGGTTTGCCATCTCCAGCTTGCAGGGAGAAAGAGCTCTCAGTTCCAGTGGCAGTGGCAGAGGCATTAAAACCACATCCGCCTTTGACATACCATCTCCAGCCTGCAGGGAAAAAGAGCTCTTGACCCCAGTGGCAGTGGCAACAGTGTTAAAATCACCTCCACATCTGGCTTACCATCTCCAGCCTGCAGAGAGAAAAAGCTCTCAACGCCATTCTACAGCGCTCTATAAATAAATGTTAACAACAACAACAGGGATGAGGGAATCCTTGGTAAGATGCCCTCCATGGCCCATGCACTTTCCTGGCACTTCACTTCCTTTCTTTTCTTTTCCTCCTTTGCTCTTTCTATTCTCCCATTCATTCCATCTCCTTTTTTTCTCTTTCAAAAACCCTATCTTTCTTCCACCTCACTCTTTCCAGCTTCTCAGTGCACTACTTCATGCTCTTCCCTCCTCCATGCTATGAGAAACCTATGGCAGCCACTGGCATTGTCCACATGCACACACACACCCCAAAATTACATAAAGTTCATATGTTGAAGAATACTACAGTTGAATCTTGCATCTTAAAATTTCCTGAAGTCCTTCTGAGGAAATGAATATAGTAGGAATTATTGCACTGTGTTCCACAGAGTACATAAAAACTTGAACAAGATACTGTTACTATCATTGCAATTTAAAATGAGGGCCTCCAGGCCTTTGGGGCATGGTGGTGGGGCTTTCCATTTGTAGACCACACTGAGCCAGTCTTTCCTCCTTTGTCCTCATGTACAGGATCACAACATGGCTACCTAATGTTAATCTCAGCAGTAGATTTGCAGCAAGCAAGGAAGTTAAGTACATCATTCCAGTACACAATGGAGCATTCATACCATGCTACAACCCATCTACCCAAAGTCTAATACATAAACAGGAATGGCTTAAATCATAGAAGCATAGAATCGTAGAGTTGGAAGAGACTACAAGGGCCATCCAGTCCAACCCCCTGCCATGCAGGAAATCCAAATCAAAGCATCCCTGACAGATGGCCATCCAGCCTCTGTTTAAAGACCTCCAAGGAAGGAGACCCTATCACCCTCCGAGGGAGTGCATTCCACTGTCGAACAGCCCTTACTGTCAGGAAGTTCCTCCTAATGTTCAGGTGGAATCTCTTTTCCTGCAGCTTGCATCCATTGTTCCGGGTCCTGTTCTCTGGAGCAGCAGAAAACAAGCTTGCTCCCTCTTCAATATGACATCCTTTCAAATATTTAAACAGGGCTATCATATCACCTCTTAACCTTCTTTTCTCCAGGCTAAACATCCCCAGCTCCCTAAGTCGTTCCTCATAGGGCATGGTTTCCAGACCTTTCACCATTTTTGTCGCCCTCCTTTGGACACACTCCAGTTTCTCAATGTCCTTTCTGAATTGTGGTGCCCAGAACTGGACACAATATTCTAGGTGGGGCCTGACCAGAGCAGAATACAGTGGCACTATTACTTCCCTTGATCTAGACACTATACTTCTATTGATGCAGCCTAAAATAGCATTGGCCTTTTTAGCTGCCGCATCACACTGTTCACTCATGTTCAACTTGTGGTCTACTTGGACTCCTAGATCCCTTTCACACATAGTTTCATTCAGCCAGGTGTCACCCATCCTATATCTGTGCATTTTATTTTTCCGCCCTAAGTGCAATACCTTACATTTCTCCATGTTGAATTTCATCTTGTTAGCTTTGGCCCAGCTTTCTAGTCTATTCAGGTCATTTTGAATCTTGATCCTGTCCTCTGGAGTATTAGCTATTCCCCCTAATTTGATGTCATCTGCAAATCTGATAAGTATGCTCCCAATTCTGTCATCCAGGTCATTGATAAAGATGTTGAATAGCACTGGGCCCAGGACAGAGCCCTGTGGGACCCCACTGGTCACTTCTCTCCAGGATGAAAAGGAGCCATTGTTGAGCACCCTTTGGGTTTGGCCGGTCAACCAATTACAGATCCATGTAACAGTTCCTTTGTCTAGCCCACATTTTACCAGCTTGTTTGCAAGAATGTCATGGGGAACCTTGTCAAAGGCCTTAGTGAAATCAAGATATACTATATCCATAGCATTCCCTTCATCTACCAAGGTGGTAATTTTATCAAAGAAAGAGATTAGGTTTGTCTGGCATGACTTGTTTCTCTGAAACCCATGTTGACTTTTTGTGATTATGGCATTGCCTTCTAGATGTTCACAGACTCTCTGTTTAATGATCTACTCCAAATCTTTCCTAGTACTGATGTCAGACTAACTGGACGATAATTGTTGGGATCCTCTTTTTTTCCCCTTTTTGAAGATGGGGACAACGTTTGCCCTCTGCCAGTCTGCTGGGATCTCTCTTGTTTTGCAGGAGTTTTCAAAGATTATTGCCAATGGCTCCGATATTACATTTGCCAGTTCTTTTAATACCCTTGGATGGAGTTCATCTGGTCCCGGAGACTTAAATTCATTTAGATTAATAAGGTGTTCCTCTAGTATCTCTTTACTTATTCTGTACTGAAATGCCCCTATCCTGTCCTCTGCTCCATTATCCTTAGGTTGAGCACCCTTTGCCTTTTCTGAGAAGACTGTGGCAAAGAAGGTGTTGAGTAATTCTGCCTTTTCTCTGTCTTCTGTTAGCATTTTGCCATCTTCTCCACGCAGTGGCCCTGCCATTTCCTTCTTCTTCCTTTAGCTGTGGACATATCCAAAAAAGCCCTTTTTATTGTTCTTAACCTCTCTAGCAAGCCTGAGTTCATTCTGTGCTTTAGCTTTTCTGACTTTACCCCTACACATGCCTGCTATTTCTTTGAATTCCTTTTTTGTGATTTCCCCCTTTTTCCATTTCTTATACATGTTCCATTTCAAACTTAACTCTGTTGAAAGTTCCTTAGTCATCCATCCTGGTTTCTTGAGACACCTCCCGTTTTTCTTTCTCACTGGAACTGTTTGAAATTGTGCCTTCAGTATCTCTCTTTTGAGAAACTCCCATCCATCCTGAACTCCTTTATCTTTTAGTATTTCTGACCATGGAATCGCCCTCAATACTTCTCTAAGTTTACTGAAATCCGCTCTCCTAAAGTCTAGGATGCATGTCTGACTATACCTGGCTTCTCCTTTCCACTGTATTACAAACTCCAGGAGAACATGGTCACTTCCACCTAATGATCCCACTGCTTGCACCCCATTAACCAAGTCATCCTTGTTGGTTAGGATCAGATCTAAAATAGCTGACCCCCTTGTTGCCTCTTCCACCTTTTGGACCATGAAATTGTCTTCTAGGCAAGTGAGGAATTTGCTAGGCCTTGAGGATTTTGCTGAGTTTGACTTCCAGCAAAAATCAGGATAGTTGAAGTCACCCATCACTACTACATCTCTCCTTTCTGAATGTGTGGTCATCTGTTCTAGAAAGATATCATCCAATTCCTCAGTCTGACTTGGGGGTCTGTAGTAGACTCCCACCGTAACATCCTTGTTGTTTCCCTGCCCTTTGATTCTTATCCAGATGCTCTCCACCTGGCTTCCAGGATTGATGTCCAGGATCTCTTCACTGGTGTAAATATCTCTGACATATAGTGCTATTCCTCCTCCTTTCCTGTTTGGCCTATTTCTCTTAATAAGGTTATACCCCTCTATTTCCACATTCCAATCATGAGACTCATCCCACCAGGTTTCAGTGATGCCTATTATATCATATTTGCTTTGTTGTACTAGGAGTTCGAGTTCATCTTGCTTATTTCCCATGCTCTGTGCATTAGTGTAGAGACATCGCAGACCATGGTTCCCTTTTACTTGCTGCCTGTGCAAGTTTTTTTTTGCCTCCCACTGTTGAGTCCTTGCACTGTTTGCCTTGTTTCCTCTATGTCAGTTTGACTATTTTCGCCATCCCTTTCGCCTACCTTAATATTGTCTCCCTTCCCCTCGGAACTCAGTTTAAAGCCCTCCTGATCAAGTTCTTGAGACTGTTGGCAAAAACATTTCTTCCAACTGGCGTGAGATGCAACCCATCCGTTGCAAGAAGTCCCTCCTCATGGAACCGCAGCCCATGATCGAAGAATCCAAATCCTTCTCGGCGGCACCATCTGCGAAGCCAGTTGTTCACATCTGCTATTTTCCTCTCCCTTCCTGGACCATGCCTTTCAACTGGCAGAAGAGACGAGATCACAACCTGTACATCCATTCCTTTCAGCTTCCTACCAAGCGCCTCGTAATCCCTTTTGATGTTCTGAATGCTGTGTCTTGCAGTATCATTAGTTCCCACGTGGACCAAAAGGAAGGGGTATTTGTCAGTAGGCTTGACCAGTCTTGTCAGCTTCTCTGTCACATCACGGATCTTTGCACCTGGAAGACAACACACCTCTCGAGACATCTTGTCAGGCCTACAAGTCACTGCTTCTGTACCCCTCAGCAAGGAGTCCCCCACTACGACCACACGCCTCCTCCGAGGCTTAGCAGCGACTGTTCCCTCGGGTGGGACTGAATGTGAAGTTCACTTCTCCTTCTATAATTCTATAAATTAATATATTAGTAAAATAGACCAGTATTGAATGCTAGTGTTAGGTACAACAGCCTGAGGACAATTATGTCAGAAAACCAAAGATGGAAAAGCCACAGCTGGATTTCATGTATTATGGCTGCCCTGAACAAAAACAGCTGTTCCTTTTGCTTCTTGATGGGCCAGAGTATCTGTGAATACAAAGTAGGATTTTACGTTTGACTATGATTTCTTTCCATAAAAAGCACTGAGTAACTACTGTTCTATTGTCAACTGCTCAAAAGGTTACATTGGCCTAAATCCAACTGCTAGTATTAATTACAGACCAATTTAATCAGTCGCTGGATGGTTAATCGACACTTTTGTCAATTTCTTTCACTGAAACGGGTTTAATCTAGTGTGGACTAATAATTGGATTTAGGTCATAGCCTCCCTCTGGTCTGTCAATAAAAAATGTTTTTTAGAAATTAACAGTATTTTCATAAACTGTATCATCTTGTTGACAGTAAAAGCAAAACCATTTGGTGACACTAAAACCAAACTAACCAGAATGCATATAAAACAGTTTTGTTTTACTAGAAGTTGTAAGTGTCTCAGTGGCGCTTTACAGAGCACCCAAAAAGGGTGCTCTGCCAGCGCCCGTGTGTGCTGCATGAGGGAGCCGCAGCGGACAAACTGTGCTGCTCCCCCGTGCAGCAAAAAGAACCCGCAAAAAGCAGGTTCTTCTTGCAGCGCAGTTGTGACACCACAAAGTGCCAATGGTACACTTGCGGAGTCACAACCGCGACACGACGTGCGGACGCTAAGCGTCCATCACATCAAAATGGTGGCGCCCATGTGTATAGGGTGCCGCCATTTTGACGTCCCCAGCCCATACTAGGGGTGAGGCCTGATTGGACGCTGTGTCCTTGGCCAACCCCTTGTACACACTGGGGGCAGAGCAAAGGCCTGTCTGTAACAGGCCGGTGTGTGTTTCTTTGTGTGATGTTATGATTTCTCTCTTGCCCCTCCCAACTGTTCAAACTTTCATGTTGCAAAGGCAAGGTAAGCACTTAAGCAATATATTGAACGCCATGGAACTATCCACTGCATCTTTTTGTAAAACCACTATAAATGAAAGTTGCATGGTAATTCTTGACAGCTGTGAGGTTTGTTGTGCATTTGCTTTGGCTGCAGTTGCTGTAGAAGACAATATTTGATGAGACTAAGAAGAGTGATTGCTGTTTGGATCATGGCAAAATTTTTGCCAAGTTCTCATCCTCAAGAGATTTAGCTTAAGACACATTTACAGCATGGGTTCTTGATCTGAACTTCCAATGTCAACACATTGTTTGAGAGAGGAAATTGAAGTACTCTCTTCACTGTTCATAAATCCAAATTGGTTATTCATTAACCAATGTCTCTCCCCCCCCCTTTTTTTTTTTTTTTGTAATTTTACTGGTCATTTTAATGAGTTGTAAAACTGTTCATCTGTTAAGAACAGCAGCACAGTGTGGACTTGAGCAGTACGTGCTACCACAAGGGAAAAAAACATTAGTGGCAATATCTAATGCAAAGATGGAGAATTAGTCATGGACACAATGTTATTGGCACTTTATCTTACTTGCTCATATTTGAAGAAATAACTAGGTGGTAGGGAAGTGTGTGCATGCGTTGTAGAGGGTTGCTGTCATTGTGGTTGCTGTGGGCCAATGGTTACCTATGTTTGTGTCTTTTAAGTACTGAAAATATTTAACAAAGTAACACTAAATGAATGATAAAATACTCATGTGACCTTTTGCCTATAAGAACAAATTCCCAGGTCCAAACTACATGTCACTTGTGAATGGTGCATGGATTATTAGATGCTTACCTTTTTAGAATAGACAGAAGAGGGTGTTGGGGACTCAGAATCAGGCACCTGTTGCGAGGTGCTTGAATGGGAGATTGGGGATAGGAGGGAATGCAAATTTGCCTTCTTACTATATTTCTCATTTTCACACTGGTATTCTAAGTCCATCTTCATCCTACATCATATTTTGAGATGTATGGGCATGTGTATCTTCATGCATTTTTTAAAGAAAGTGTTTTTAATGTACTTAGAGAATCCTATAGTTGGAAAGAGTTCCATAGGTGCGTTACAGACCACCCAGGTCTGCCGCCGCCGCCATTTGCAGCATGAAGGAGCCCCAGCATCCAAACCGTGAGGCTCCTCCGCGCTGCAAATAAGAAGCACCAAATGGCACTTCTCTTTGCGGCACGGCTATGGCTGCGAGGCGCCAGTGGTGCACTCGCAGCATCATATGCACTGTGTAATGTGCGGATGCAGTGCGTCCGCTACGTAAAGATGGCGGCCCCATGTGGAACGGGTGCCACCATTTTGTATGGACTCAGTCCGTATTAGGGTTAAAGGCGTCCAGAAGGGACGCCCCTTTCTAACCCTAATATGGACCCAGTCTGTACTTTATGCCCATCTGTAATGGGCCATAGATCAAATGCAGTTACAGCATGCCCAGCCTCTTTTTGAAGAAGTCTAGAGAGAGACCACACTACCTCTCTAGGTAATTGGTTCCATTGTCAAACTGTTCTTGCCAGCCAGAAGTTCCTTCTAATGTTGAATCAAAATCTACCCTCGTGTAACATGAACTATTACACCTGACCAAACTTTTGGGGGCACAGGAGAGTAAATCAGATCCCTCTTCTCTGAGACAGCCCTTTAGATATTTAAAGAGGGCAATTATGTCATCATTTCACCAGGCCAAATATGGCCAACTCCCTCACTCTTTCCTGATATGTTTTGTCATCCTCATTGCCCTTCACTGACCCCACTCCATCTTATCTGTATCCTTTTTAAAGTGAAGTGCCCAGAACTGAACACAATAGTTGAGATAAGACATGACTAATACAGAATATAGTGGGAATATTTGCAAAATTGTCACCTTCTTTGTAATCAGGACAGTGAGCTCAACAGGCAGTACAAATGCCTCAGAATATGTGAATCACAGATTTTTCTCTCCTTCTGAAAGTCTTAATACAGAAAATTCCTCCTTTCAGGGTAGATTTCCAGACTCAGGCTAGATACAGAAGCTAAACATGTGCCATGGAGACCATGAGGGAATGGCCCACAAGTTATGCTATCTTAGATATTCAGAAGCATGAAAAGTGGATTCGGATTCCAGAGAAGCACACTCGTGTCCATTATCTGAAAGATTTAAACCCAGCAAATAGTATGGATGAAGTCCAGAGTCAATTGGTTTAAGCTTCTTTCTGTATCCATACAGATAGGGAAAATAACTTAGTTGTGCCAATTTATTGTACAGTTGTGGGTCCTTCAATATCTTTGAGATAAGTTAAGAGTTATTTTTCCCTTATAAAATGTTACATAGATATTGACTTGCACATTCTCTAGGTAAACAGGAATTTTGTCTCCATATATCCATCTCCCTTGGCTGCAAATGTGCATATGCATTTTGTGTGTCTGATTGTGAAATGCATGTTCTGTTTTCCCATCTGTGGCCCAGATGTGGCTGAAATAATGAAACAAGATGACACACATGGTTCCAATTGCTGAACTGAGAGGTAGATTAAAGTCATATGGTCAGACTGTTGGGCAGGTGTGATAACCTCTCAGTGGATGGGAATTAAATTAAGAAACATAATAATCTGCCATTATCACTCAAACAGCTGATCAGCACCAGGCTACTCCAATTGGTAGGTAGGCGCTGATAGGCACACACCTGTGTAGTTTTGAATCATGATAAGAATTCATATAGAGGCCACTGAAATGAATGTTTCAAGATAATTACAAACTGAGAAGACATTCTATTACTCTCAAAGTTTGGGTAAATGAGTCCTCAATGTTTGAAGTAGTGCTTTGAGAGAAAAAAGAGAGAGAGGGGTGAGTTTTGTTTTAAGCAGGCCAGACAAATCTGTAGGGTTTTATAACTGTTGAGAAGAAGTGGCTTTCAGGAGAGTTTTAAAGTCATATTTTTCCCCAAATTGCATTTGATCAGTGTTAGTATAATGTCATTTTAATTTAGGTTTTGTCTACTGCTGTTGCTATTTTATTAGATATATTTTCTTAGTTTCTTTATATATGTTTTCAATACTAACTAGCATTCTTTTCATAACATATGCAGGCATAAGAAAATTTTACACCTGCTTATGTCCTTATATTCTTAGTTCAGAGATAGAAATTCACTATTTCCCTTGAACAACAATTCCAGTCTCCTCAAGACTTACCTTCCTCCAACCTAGCAGTTTGAAAGCATGTCAAAGTGCAAATAGATAAATATGTACCACTTCCATGGGAAAGTAAGAGTTTTTCATTTAGTCATGCTGGCCACATGACCATAGAGTCATCTTTCACAACGCTGGCTCCCTCAACTTAATAATGGAGGTGAGCAATGCCCTCCTACAGTCAGATACAACTAGACAATGACACCAAAGGGGGAAACTTTTCCTTTACCTTTAAGAGGGGGTATACACCAGATTTGGTGCCAAAAGACATCCAAAGAGTTCACAGCAGAACCAGAGGCTGGGCCCAGCATTGTCCAGACAAAGCTAAAGGCTTTCATGGCCAGCATCCATAGTTTTTTGTTGGTTTTTGGGGATATGTGGCCATGTTCTAAAAGAGTTTATTCCTCATGTTTTGCCAGCATCTGTGGCTGGCATCTTCAGAGTATAAACGGGCCTTTGCGGCGCCCCCATCATGTGCTAGGGGTTGGCCGAGGACCTAGCGTCCATACCGGCCTCACCCCTAGCACGTGACAGGGGAGTAATAATGATGGCGCCCTATACACACGGCCAAGTCCTATGTGGGAGATCCAATGGCACTCACTAAGGGTTGAAGTAGAATGTAATCCTTGTTCAGGCTGCTCATCAGGAGGATGGTGGGGATATTTCCTTTGGCCTGGGTGGACAAGGCCATGCATGAGCATAAGCCTGAATCAAATTGCTACTCTGTACTAGAATTGCATCAATGGCAACTTGGTAGATTAAAATTTATGTAAGTTCAATTCTTCCAGTGAGTCTGCTCTAGTTGGGAATAACAACTAGATTTAGGCTTCTGTAAGCATGGTATTATACAGTACCTCTTATTCCTGGTTGTGGTATTTAGCCCAGAAATATAGGATATGTAGACCTTTCAGACAGAACAGTATATGGATGATCTCTGATTATTTTTAGCTTTACAAGAGGCACAAAATGGGTCTGTTCAAAAAGCCACGACACCTGAAAGGCTAGTAACATTTGATTTATATCCAGATCCCATTCATTGCCTTTTTTATAGATCAGTACTAATTATGCTTTGTGAATTTTTTTTTTTTAAAAAAAAGGACAGTGAAGCAGGATATCAGCTCTAGGATATCAGAACACGGTGAATTTAAATGCAGGTCTTATAACGGGACAGTTATATGTTTGGAGACAATGTAATGTAGAGCCTTCCAGATTTCTTATTGCTTTAATTATACAAGATTTGTTTGTTGCTAACTACCTGGCTATACTTTTATCAATTTGCTTCTCTAATTTGGGAGCAAAGAGATATAAAAGTCACTTACACCTTGTAAACTTTATATTTCAGCGATCTATGAAAAGGGCTTTCACATTGCTTTTTAATTATGTGCATAGTATTTTTTAAAAATCACATCATTTGTAACAGAAAGTGCAGTGAAATCCAGTTGAAATGAGCCACACACAAAGCACCTAACACCTGATAAATTAGAAAATCAATGCTGAACTGTGCATATTCTGGAAACTCATTAGACGTATAGGTGGATGAGCATGGCACTAACATCCTGAGATAATGCAAGCCTATGCTCCATATGGCAGATGTGATCATTGCAGCGTATGCTGTGTATTTTTTTCCTCATGTATTGAAGGTCTGGTGAGCAGATGGCCTTGCTTATCTCCATACCCTTCCTTAATTAGATACCATGGACTACGTAGTCAGATGTTAGAAATGAAGTTCAGAACTCTGTTTTCCCAATGCTGTAACAGTAGGTGAGAGTTATTGGTGTGGTAGCCCCAGTATTATCTGAGAAATACTGTGGATGCAAAGGTTTACATTAATGGTAGAGACATTTACTTTCTTGCTTACATAAATATTTCAATCCTTTAAATTCCAAATGAAACCAGAAGTATATCTATTAGATATGACAGATGAACAATTTGGGGGGTGACTTTTAATATGATAGCAACAGCTAGGTTATTATTGGTACAAAAGTGGAAACAGTGTGAAATAGCAAAAATAGAAGACTGGTTATAAAAGTTATTAGATATGGCTTAATTAGACAAACTGACATGTCTTATGCGAGGCAAAACTCTGGGGAAGTATGTGAAGGAATGGGAACAGATATTAAAATATATAAGTGGTCATTGGCATATAGATAAAAATGGATATATTAGTTTAATGATTAAATTTGATATGCATATATATATATATATATATATATATGGATAATAAGTATAAACCCTTTGTTTTTGTAGAATTAGAATGGTTTCCCCCCCCCCCCTCTCTTTGCATGTGCAAAGATAAGAACAATTTGATTAAGAAACAATGGAATATTAACATGGAATTCTTCTGGTCTAGGAAGTTCGGTATAAGAATATAGATAGAAAAATATGCACCTATCAATGTTATTAAATATAGAAGTTAGGATTAGACATAATAAATTTCTACAAGAACTTTTGTATAAGATATGTATAAGAATTATATCTTGTCTTTTTATGTATAGGTATGGTGTGGTCTGGAAGCCACACCAAAGCCACACTCCAGTCCTAAGGACTGGAGTGCAGCTTTGGTGCAGCTTCCAGACTTGTAGGATGCATGCATCATTGAAATACCATACCTCCAAAGTGACTCGAAGCAGCTTTATTTTGGCCTGTCTGTAACAGGCCTTAGAGAGAACATCCCAACTTCAATATGTGTATAAAGCACCACACATTGGAATCACCATTAATGACAGGTAGAGCCATCAGGAAAGGCCTAGAAGCCAATACAAGTCACACCGGCTATTAAAAAGACCAAAATGCACCACCAGTTGAAGAGGAATCCTCACTACACTTCGTGCCACCACCTGCAGAGTTCAAACTGGGCCATAAATCAGCCAAGAGCATTGCTTTGGTATAATTGCACTTTATGGTGTGATTAATTTTACTAATGTGTTCAGTCATTCATTTTGGTCATGGCCTGGAATCCATTTAGATTCCATTTAGATGCTGGGTGGTTTAAAACATATATTAATTAAATGTTTTTGAAAGTGCCATGAAACTTAATTGTTTTTTCAGTAAGAGATGAAACAGGATACACTCAGATCTGCATGCTTAATGAATATATAAAATCACACAATTTACAGTTCTCACTCAGAGGCAAGTTCCAGTTCACATAAGCAGCACTTCAGTGAAAGTACCTCTGGACTGTGAGCTCAGAGGTATCACTGTAGTCCTGACTCATGGAGTGGGTTATTTCATTGTCAGTGGGTTCCACTGATTCCTGTTAGTCAAGGTTTTATTTACTCTTTTATCAATCAAAACACTATTAGAGTCATGGAGTGGACTTTTTTTATAGAGACATTCTTTTTAATAGTCTATAGCTAAAGAGGGTAGTTCTTTTGGAAGGTCCTCCTGCTCAGGGCCAATTAGTTAATTAATTAATTAATTACAATTTAAAGGAGGTTTTTAAAGTATTGTGATGAGACCAGCAAAAACTACTATGTTTTTCTGTGTCCCATTTCCTACCTCCCATTTATGCCTCATTTGGGTAGGGCCACTAAAATGCTATACTGAACCTTTCTGAAAAAATGGAAGACTAAAAGTATTTATGAGATCAAGGAAGACTGCATAGTACCTATACTAGTGTTTAGAGCAGAATGTACGTTCCTTTCTGAAAAGAACTAAAGTTGCTGATGGAGATAAATCAATAGCTTTGAATAAAGTAAGCCGGTTAAATATTTATTTTGCTGAGCTTGGTTTTAAGCAATTACAATAATTACAATCACAGACAAAAGAATCAATACAGTTGGAACCAGTTGGTTAAAACTGAATTACTCATACTTTCAATAGCAACTCGGACAAATACTACATAACCAGTCTTCATTCAGATACATGAGTGTTTAAAACTCCAGAAGTAATTTTTCAACATACAACAGGCTTTTCACCAGCATAGTCTTCACCCTGCAGCATTTGCAGACTTTTTGTTGCTAAGATGAAGATAATGAATTAACGTAGACACTTAGACCATGTCAGTAAGATTTCAAGTTATGCAGAGGCGCAAATTTTATACAAAATATGTTTACAAATATGAAAACTAGTAGAAAATGACATTTCATCTCCACTACAGCTCTTCAGAAGACAGAAAGGAAGGAAGTGCAGAAGATAATTATTATACCAGAAGAAAAATTGATTTCATTTTGTCATTTTTTTGCCTTCAAGTCATTTACAACTTATGGTGAGCATGAAGTGAACCTATCATGTAGTTCTATTGGCTAGATTTGTTCAGAGGAGGTTTGCCATTCCCTTTCCCTGAGGTTGAGAGCATGTGACTTCCCCAAGGTCACGCAGTTGGTTTCATGGCTGAGCTGGAATTCAGCCCTGGTCTCCAGAGTCATAGTCCAACATTCAAACTACTATGCCACACTGGCTATTTGATTCAGATAATTTAAATGTTTTTAACCAGATTTGACAGTGGTTGCTAATGAGTTTGCTTTGTGTGTAACTTGAAACAAATTCCAGTTCCCAAGTGGAGGGGTGTTTGGAGAAGGATTAATTTGACAACACACATAACACATTCAGTTTCCTTAATTTTCATGGCATTTGTTTGTTTGTTTGTTTTATATCTTACTTTTCACTTTATACAGGATACGGGGTGGTTTATAACAAATGAAAGTACAGCTAAAACCTATTCCATGCAAAGTTTTTAAATAAATAAATAAAGTTTATGTTAAAAACAACTGAAACAGTTTTAAAACACATTTAAAAATAGTAAAAAGGATAAAAGCACACAACACTTTCTGCTACAGTAAGGGAAGAATTAAAGACCTGCCTTTTAAAAAATGGGATTATTTGCCTGCCTTCAAAAAGAGATCAGACAGGGGACCAATGGAGACTGGTGGGAGGGAATTCCACATCTTGAGAGCAGCCATTGAAAAGGCGCTCTCTTGTGTCCTCCCCAAAAGCACTTGTGATAGTGGTGAGACCTCAAGATCTTAAAAGTCAAGCAGCCTCACAAAGGGAGTGACTGTCTTTTGGTTAGTGTACAGCCAAGCCATGGACAGGCTTAAAAGTCTATAACCAGCATTTTGAATTATGCCTGGAAATTCAGAACCCAGTGAAGTTGTTGCAATATGGGAACTGTGTGTTCAGTGTAACCAGTGCCATGGTCATTAGTCTGGCCACAGCAATTTGGAAGCACTGCTGTTTCCGAACTGTTTCCAGAAGCAGTGGATTGCATTGTGATTACAATGAATGCATCTACACTGTAGAAATAATCCAGTTTGACATCAGCTTAATTGCCGTGGCTCCAGAATCCTATGATATGTAGTTTTGTGAAGCACCAGCACTAGTTGGCAGATAAGGCTAAAGATCTTGGGAAATTATGAATACTAGGTTTCCATGGGATAGAACTACAGCTCAAACTGCATTATTTCTACAGAAGTTGTGGTGGTGGTGGTGGTGGTGTGCCTTCAAGTCATTTCTGACTTATGGTGACCCTAAGGCAAATTTATCATGGGCACATTTATCATGATTTGTTCAGAGGAGGTTTCCCATTGCCCTCTGAGGCTAAGAACATGTGACTTGCCCAAGGTAACCCAGTGGGTTTCATGGCCAAGCTGGAAATGAAACCCTGATGCACCCAACAATCGCAGAGATTGAAACTATTTTATAAAATTACAAAATTCCCCATTCCAGTTATTACACTGCATTCAAGTTTCCACCACAGTAATTTATGTCTTTCCCTTACTGGAATGGTGGAACAGCAGACTGTGGGTGGACAACTTTGCAGCTAAAGAGCCTTTTGGTCTGTTTGTTTATGGTAAAGTACTCATGAAATGTATATACTTTTTGATTATCTTACTGTAACTAGGTATGGTGCATCGCATGACTTGCAAAGTAATTCCTGTAAACTATTCATAGCTTCTAAATAGGGACTCTTTTTTTAACATGTATTTTTAGAGTCTTTCTCTCACCAGAATCTTGAATGGTAATCTGGACTCAGATGTGTGCAAACCACCTATTTGATTTGAAACACATTTTGAGCTTTCTTCAAGGAAATTTACTAAGGAGAGTTGTATTATTGGTGACAGACGTGAAACTCTGTTTATTCAAACAATACAGTGTAAGTTAGCTAACTGGCTGATCCTTAGGCAAGAAAATTGAACTGAATAACTGTCATTAACAATTGCTAAGCAATTAGATAAATATTTATTCACTGGGATGTATTGTACATGCTGTGTTTGCACAAGCGAATAGTCCTTTGTGTGCATAAAAGGTACCATAGTTGCACTAATTCTGAGTTTCTTACTAAAATCTGTCTGGAGGGCTTACTGATTCATAATGTCTGTCAACCAATTTTTTTTTCTTTTGGGTTCCATACTTTAATAAACAATAGTTTGCATATATAGTGTCATGGAGAACATATCCTGCATTTGAAATAGGTTTGCATTAATTTACTAAGTACTCCTGCTAGCTCAACCTGGAGCTACAATGCTCAATCTTGGTTTTTTTGTTTTTTTTTTTAATCTATACACATACAGACACACTCAAGAAGAATCAGATGGGGCTATCTGCAGATGCTCCAATCTGTGAATGGTAAGGTCATAGATAGGAAGAGCTGACTGTATATTGAGAGAGGGGAAGGAAAGGTTCAGAGAGAAGAAAGCATTCCCTGATCAGATCTGCTCTCACAGCAGTCCTTGAGTTTATTTAAGAAGCGGGGGAAAGAAACAGGAGAGGGACTTGAGGAGAAATCTCTTCATTGGACACTAGAAAATCCTTTTCTCAACTGAATCTTGAGTCTTTCAATATTGCTTATGCAATTATTTATTTAATACCCCACCTTTCCCCAGCACAGGAGTGGTGGTTTGAATATTCTTATTACTATCCTATACCCCCAATCCATTCTAAAAAAAAAATCCATGTCCTTTACTGTTCTATACTAAGAAAAGGAAAAGAGGGAGAATCAAGAGCATGGTGTGGATGGAGTGGAGTGAATCCTCAGGATCCAAAGCTCTTCTGGTCCTAAACTAAACTAAAAATTTAGACCAGCTCTGTAACTGCTCTGAATTCATTTCATCACATTGCTCACTCTGGGAGGAAACATGCTAGGGGTGCAGAATTGAGAGGAAGAGGATGGAACACTACCGAAATACTATAACTCACAAATATTAGCTTCTTCTAGCTGTGTTCCCAGTTGCAGGTTGGTTACATTCAAAATAATATCTTCCCGTGTCCACCTGAGCCCTCTTCAGTTTGAACTCTTCATTATATATAATTTATATGGTATAAATTATAGAATTTATGGACTGATAATGATTATGACAAATTAACTGGCAATATCAAACATTAACTAAGTAGACTTCTGGTCATACCATAGAACCTCTCCTTCTCCATGTGCCTCCCTAAATCTGCTTTAAAGTGTTTCCCCATGGTCCAGAGCAGATTTTGCAGTGCAAAGTGAATTGCCGAAATAGGGGAATCTATTGTACAAAAAATAACCCTCTGCTGGCAGATGGATCCTTAATGATTTGCTGAATATTCATTCCATGTTTTCATTTTGGTACATTTCAGCATCTAGAAAAATCAAGCTTTAATTTTTGTTTTGTTTTGTTTTGTTTTATATTACAGTTGGACCTCCACATTCACGGATTCTTTATGTATGGATTCAGCCATCTGCAGTTTAAAAATAATAATAATAATAATAATAATAATAATAATAATTATTATTATTATTATTATTTGTATACCGCCCTCTGGCAAACCAATCCGGGCGGTTAACAACAGTAAAATATAAAATATGACAATTAAAAACACTTTATCCCTCCCCCCCCTTAAGACAGTATTAAACAGTATAACATATTAAAAACACAATATCAAGCATAAAAACAGCAGTTAAAACTAAAAACCCTGATATCCCTCTGTTGATCCTCAACCATCACTAAGATGGGGCCACGGGAGGAATGAGGGAATCAGGGAACCTGGGAACCTGGGCCGGGATGGTTAATCTGGAAAGGCCTGCCGGAAGAGATCCGTCTTGACCGCTTTTTTAAAGCTGTCTAATGATGTTATCTGACGGATCTCATCTGGCAGGTCGTTCCAGAGTTTGGGGGCGACAGCAGAGAACGCCCTCTGGGAGGTTGCCGCAAGCCTAGATTTTAGAGGCTGCAGTAAGTTCCTCCCAGAGGACCAGAGAACGCGGGGAGGATTGTACAGGAGGAGGCGGTCTCTAAGATAGCTTGGACCCAAAAATACAGTCATCCTTCCAGATTTGCAACTTTGGAACTCATGGTTTCAAAACTGTCAATCATTTGTGAGGTCACCGCCACATGCACTCCCCCTCCTCCCTCTCCCGTGCTCCTTTCTATCCTCTCCTTCCCCTCCTCCCTTACCTCCTCCTCCTCCCCCTGCCTAGCTTTGCCTCAGGGACTGGGAGGGGGCCTTCCCTCAGTCTGATGGGAGTGAGGCAGGGTGCAGGGGCTGCTGGGGCCTGTAATCCACACCAACCATCTACTGTGGAGATTTGCCTTCTAGGTGACAGTTGGGATCCGGAGTGTGCATGCCCCACCTCAACCAAAGGGTGCCCACTTGTTTTCCATCTTGTCCTTGTCACCCTGTGATTGGCTCAGTTGAGCCAGCTACAAGGCAATGGGGGCGAGATGGGAAGCAAGTGGGCAGGCACCCCACTTCCCATCTCATACCTGTCACCCTGTGATTGGCTCAGCTGAGCTAGCTCCAAAGCTCTGCCCTTGTGTGACAAGTCAGAGGCAGAGGAGGCAAAGGTTTTACATTCCTTAGATACAGTTGTTGCTGGAATATTATGAGATTTAATAAACAGAAAGATGCAAACATTCAACTGTAACATTCTTTTAATCTAGAGTGGGAGTGGATCATCAGTGTCTTAGTCATTGTCATCTTCTAAGTGTTCCACAGAGGTGGTGGTAGAGGAGAGTGGTGTGGGTTGCAGGGATGGCAGAGGTAGAAGTGTTAGAACTGAAAGTAGGGATACTTGGAGTTAGCTTTTTGAAAAACATTGTGATTTCATAGTTTTTTGTGGGTTTTTCGGGCTATGTGGCCATGTTCTATAAGTTTATTCCTGACATTTCACCAGCATCTGTGAAGATGCCGGCCACAGATGCTGGCAAAATGCCAGGAATAAACTCTTATAGAACATGGCCACATAGCCCGAAAAACCCACAAAAAACTATAGATGCCAGCCATGAAAGCCTTCAACTTCACATTGGGATTTCAGTTTGGGGTTTTTGCCCCTTATTTTCTTTAAAAATGTTGATATATGTAGACACTGCTTCTTCTACTAGTTCCTTCAAAGAATGTATCATAGATGAGTCAGTCATAAAAATAGTCTTGCAGCCCTGAACATATGCAGACCCTCTACAATGTTATACAGTGTAAACTTGACTTCCACCACTTCTTCATCATCATCATCTTCATCTCTTATCAACTTGGCCTCTGAAACAGTCAGCTCCATTAAGTCAGCCTCTGTTACCTTATCTGGTTTGGTGTCAATTAACTCTTGAATTTCCCCAAGATCCATATTCTTAAACCCTTCTCCACCCATCTTCTTTGCCAGCCCCACAGTATCTTCCATAATCTCATGGATTGGCTTTGTAGTAGAGCCAGTGATGTCATCCACATATTGTGGCTAAAGTTTCTTCCAACACAAGTTTATTGTCTTTCATAGCTCTTTCAATCACCATTAAGGCATCAGCAGTATTGTACCCCTTCCACATTTTCATTATGTTCTCTACGCTGGGGTCTTCTTCCATATAGTGCACAGTTATCTCCATTGAGTAATTTGTGTAGTGTGCCTTAAATGTCCTTATTACCCCCTGATCAAGAGGCTGGATAAAAGATGTTATGTTTTTGGGGGCATGTAGTTGACTTGAAGTCCTTCAGTGTTGAATTCTCAAGAATCTAGGTGTCAAGGGGCATTGTGTACTAGTAATAGGACCTGAAAAGCTTTTGTCTTACTGCCAAGGTATTTTCTGACTTCTCGCACAAAACACTCATGAAACCACTATAGGAAAGGTGTTCTTGTTATCCAAGCTTTTTTTATTATGCATCCAGAAAACTGGCATCTGGAATTTATCCTATTCCTTCAATGCTCAGGGGTTAGTGGCTTCATAAATTACAGTAGGCTTTATCATATGGCCAGTTGCACTTGCACAAAACAGCATGGTTATTCTATCCCTTGTAGGCTTACAGCCTGGTGCTTTCTTCTCTTCTTTGGTTATGAATGTCCTCTGTGGCCTTTTTTTCCCAGTACAGAGCAATTTCATCTGCTTTGGTTCAAATCCTATTTCTTCAATAAGTTTCCTTCAGGTATCAAGAAACTTACTAGCTGCATCATGGTCAGCAGATGCCTGTTCTCCTGTATTTTTCACATTGCTTAAACCAGGGGTAGGCAACCATTTTGAGCCGGGGGCTGGGTTGCTGTTCCTCAGACAACTTGGGGGCTGAAGCCAAAAAATAAATAATTAAATAATTAAATAATATAGGACAATATTTTCTAATGTAGGACACATTTTTTTAAATGGAGGACATGCAAAAAATTTTGATGATTTTTAAAAAATGTTAATATAAATGCATGTTTCTTAGGCATGATCAAAATGGAGGACATTTGGGCCTCAGAAGCTGGCTGATATCAATATCACCATCATCATCACCATCACCACTATCATCGTTAAAGCAGACCTTTTAGCATTAAAAGCATCGAAAATACACAGAAATGCACTTTGGAAAGTCAGACTGTCTCACCTTCAGAAAGAGTGAGTGCATGTCTCAGAAACTGACTGATATCATCATCATCATCATCATCATCATCATCATCATCATCATCACCACCACCACCACCACCATTATCATTGTTAAAACAAAGCAGGCCTGTACAAATGGAATGGAAATCCTCCTCCTGCTACTCTTCTTCTTCTTCCTCCTCCTCCTCCTCCTGCTCCTTCCTTCCTTCCTCCCTCCTCCTCTTCCTCCTCCTACCTTCCTTCCTTCCTCCCTCCTCCTCCTGCTCTTTCCTTCCTCCCGCCTCCTCCTCCTCTTCCCCCACCCCCTTCTTGCCTTGCCCGCGGCTGCCTGGCAGCTGCGGGAAGGGAGGGAAGGAGGAGGAGGACCCCTGCCCCCTTCCTGCCCTGCCCGCGGCTGTCTGGCAGCTGCGGGAAGGAGGAGGAGGAGGACCCCCTGCCCCCTTCCTGCCCTGCCCACGGCTGTCTGGCAGCCGCGAGAAGGGCGGGAAGGAGGAGGAGAACCCCCGCCCCTTCCTGCCCTGCCCGAGGAGGAGCTCCTCCTCTTGAGGGTGGCTGGCCAATGGGGGCAGGCTGGAGCTCCAACAGCCCGCCCCCTGCCAACAGCCATTGGCCAGCCAGCCCCTGGAGGAGAAGCTCCTCCTATTTAGCCCTGCGCGCAGCCCTGCAGGCATGTGCAGGGCTACAGGAAGCTGCCGGTGGGTGGCGGTGGCGGCGCACTGTCTGCAGCCTGCCCTCCTCGGCGCCACTGCCGTGGTACCGCCTGCGGCAATCGGCAGCAGGACCGGGCTGGGGCCGGTCCTGCCACTTCGGTGGGTCGGATGCGGCCCACGGGCCGGGGGTTGCTGACCCCTGGCTTAGACCAAACCTTTTCTTAAAATTCTCAAACCAGCCCTTGCTGGCATTTAACTCTGTATAGGGCTTGATCCTTGGCCTTCCCTTTCCTTTACAGAAACATATAAACATTTAGAGAAACATTTGGACTTTTCTCTTATCATGTTAGAATCTACAGGAATGTTCTTTTTTATAGCAATCCTGCACCCATATAAAAGAAATATTTTCTACATGAGAGAGAGATGGATCTCTACAATGATGTGACTGCACCAACAGCTTCACAAATTTTCTTTTCTTCTTCTTAATGTGCAGTGGACCCTTGTTATACACTGGGGTTTGGTTCCAAGATCCCCTGTGTATAACAAAATCTGTGGATGCTCAAGTCCCATTAAATATAATGACATAGCAAAATGGTGTCCCTTATAAAAAATGGAAAATCAGAGTTTGATATTTGAAATTTATACTTTTTTAAACATTTTCAAACCGTGTATGTTTGAATTCGTGTATAAAAAATCAGTGTATAAGAAGGGCCAACTGTACCTTACAGTTGACTCATTGATGCCTGGCAACCTTAGAAGTTGACTTTGCTAAATGCAGTATATCTAACAATTTTATCTTTTCCTGCTAGGTCATCACTGTCTTTTTGCATCTTGGGAACAGTTTCAGAAGTGCTGGAAGCACTACATTTTGGACCCATGATTACTTTTTGGTTGTAAGAAAGTTACATGCTGAAATCACCTGAATGAGGTTGTAGGGACCAAAAAAGATTGTTGTCTCACCAGTAGCCAGCCTTTCTTATGAGAAGAAAAGAAAGGAGAAGAAGGTGGATCTTTTGTGGTGATGGCTGCTAACATCAGATTGAAAGTGAAAGCACTTTGCAAACAAGGGGGATGCAAATTCATAGAAAGTACAGCAGTGATGGGATGGAAAGCTGAGCCAATCACAGGGTGACAGGGAGGAGATGAGAAGCAAGGGCACTCGCTTGCTTCCCATCTTGTCCCCATTACCTTGTAACCAGCTCAGCTGCTGAAAGGGATGAGGTGGGAAGGAGGGGCACCCACCTACTTGCTTCCCATCTCGCCCCCCCGTTGCCCTGTACGCGGCTCAGCTGAGCCAATCACAGGGAAATGGGGATGAGATGGGAAGCAAAGGCTCTCACCTGCTTGCTTCCCATCTCATCCTTACTGCCCTGTAGCCAGCTCAACTGAACCAATCGGAGGGTGATGGGGACGAGATGGGAAGCAGGGGTGCCCGCCCACTTACTTCCCATCTTGCCGCCACTCCCCTGTAGCTGACTTGGCTGAGTTAATCACAGGGTGACAGAGATGAGATGGGAAGAAGCTGGCACCCATTGGCTGCCATGGAGGGGGGCAGGGCATGTGCACGCTGGGCCCCAAGTGCCACTGTGAAGATGAATCTCCATGGTGGACAGCTGGTGTGGATTACAGGCCCCAGCGGCCCCCATGCCCTGCCTCACTCCTGCCAGACTGAGGGAACAATTCTCTCCCATCCCCCGAAGCAAAGCTAGGCCCGGGGGGGGGGGGGGAGGAAGGAGGGAAGGGAGGGAGGGACTTGAATATTCATGAAATTTTGAATCCATGGTGGGGGCAGAATTTATCCTGCACAAATCCAGAGGGATGACAGTATTCCAAAAAGCAAACCTTGACTTTGCTACTTTATATAAGGGTCACCATTTCACTATGCTATCGTATATAATGGGAATTGAGCAACCACAGATTTTGCTATCGATGATGGGTCCTGGAACCAAACCCCAGAACATACCAAGCACCCACTGTATACCGTGTTCCCCCCAAAATAAGACACTGTCTTATATTTATTTTTCCTGAAGATACATTATGGCTATTTTTATTATGAGTGCCCAGTCCTCCTCTTCCCCCCTTGCCTTCCCTGACACCCAACAGGCTCCAGAAAGCCCATTGGGGGTGAGAAAAGGCCCAGGAAGAGGAGGACGGGCTGTGAGCCCAGTCCTCCCCCCCCCCCCTCGCCAATCACTATGTCTTTATTTTTGGGGTATGACTTATACTGCTTAGAAATCCTGCTATGGCTTATTTTATGGGTATGTCTCATTTTGGGGGATACACGGTGCTATTTTGTTGTTTATAAGAATGTTAATGTACATGAAAATGTCCATTTATATCAAGGGTAGTCAGAGTACAGTACCTCTGGGCCTCAAACTTTCTCCACCTGCTCCTGAATCTACAAAACACCAAATTTTAGTAAAAATAGCAAGACGTTGCAGTGTTGTTGTTTTTTTCAATGTTCAAGATTTGCAATAGAGCCAAAGGTTGAGGAAGGAACAAATGGCTCCAGACTCTCATAAACAATTCATCTTTGATTTACATTGTATATTTTCTTGTATCAATTTTTTTTAAAACTTGCAGACAATACTTCATAAAGCCACCAAGAAATGAGCAAACTTGCCATTCATTATAATAGTATTGTCATATCTTATAGCTTTGATAAACATTTCTCTATTGTTGGTATTGTGAAATATTACTTAAACGTTTCTGTCCAGTTGTTTTTCATTTCATTAAAGTTCATGTAAACATAAGTTCTTTGAAGTGCTAGATATGTTCCAATTCAATCCTTAAGACAGCGAACAAATAAGTTCCTAGCTTTTCATATTTATTCTAGATGTTCTTGCTATACAAAGAACACAGTTCAGCTAGAAGTCAGTTTTTAAGGTGTTTGAATGAACCAGTTCTCAAATGTCACAGATGTCTTGAAACATCCTTAGGGTTTGTTGTTGTTGTGTGCCTTTAAGTCATTTCTGACATACAGAAGGCAAAATTCAGTCCAATTTGAATTCCCACAGAATAAGAAGGGGCTCCTGTGGTGATGTGGGACCAATTTACACCCTGAACATTGGTCCTAATTTGGGGGTGAAAATCAGCCTCAAAATAACTGGAAGTATACTTGCAGTTTTTTCCTTCTCCTTGGGCAAATGTTTGTCTGATAAATGGGATCTTAAGGGGAATTGAAGTGTTTTAAGTGTTAGCACTTTTCCAGGCTGTATTTTTGGGCCTTTTGAAAGCAACTTTCACCTAAAAATATTGGAGAAGAAAAACAAAAGGTGGGGGGAAATGGTCTGAAGATTTCTTTCTGAATTTACATGGCTAAAGGGAAAATAGCTTAAGGTTGCTGACTGAATACCAAAAATTCCCAGAATCCCCTTGCGTTGAGCCAGAGCAGTTAACGCGGTATCAAACTGGATTATGTCTGCAATATGTTTTGGACCCGGATAACCTTTTGACAAGTCATACTCTCTCAACCTCAGCAGAAGGCAATGGCAAACCACCTCTGAAGAAATCTTATCATTTTAGGTTTGCCTTAAGGTCAACATAAATCAGAAATAACTTGAAGGCTCACAACAAGAACAACAATCTCTTTCAAATGATGTGATGGATCTGCTGTCTACTCAGAAAATTCTCTTGCCTCTGTAAACAGGTGGATGCTTCAACATTTAGCTCCTATGTGATCATGGGTCACAACTTGGGTCTCGCACTGGGAAATAAATGAGGTATAAATTAATCCTAGAGTCGATATTGCTGTTTTCACTATATAGAAACATGTATATGTGACAGTAGTGCCAGCAAGCCCTACATTGTATGGGAGAGTCCAGATAAGAAGTTGTGAGGATGCTCCCTGTAGATTAAGAGTTGGAAAAGCACTAGTCAATAGTCCAGATGCAATCCACAAGGATTCTCCATCTATGGGATTCTCCTGCCCTTAACTCCAATCAGTGATTAGAGAAGAGAAGCTATTTAAAGCCTTGAATGGTTTGCCATGGAAGACAAGCTGTAGATTGCAGCCTAGGAGGTTTTTTTGCATAGCACAGGTTTGTTGTGTAAGCAGGTTCTACATTGATCAGGAGCTTTGATTTGTGTATGCTAGTTTATATTTATACATGCAGATTTAGATATTATTATCATATAAATACGAACGTAGGCCATAAGACACCTTCCCCTGATACCAAGAGAATTCAGGCTAACCAGATAGATTTGCCATAAACTGCTGCAGTATATCCTGTGGCTTTTTGCACACAAACACACATACCATTTTTGTTTTGTTTTGTTTGTTTTGTTTTTTGCTACACCTGCCTTGATGATATCTATGCTGTTACTCAGTCAATGCCATTAATTTAAGTGACTTCACTGGACAGTTTTCAGGGTAATAGTATTGTTAGTTTGTTGCAGCCAAACAGAGAGTTGTAGTACTTAAATATTACAGAATCTATTAGGACATAAGCTCTTCTAGATTAGGCTCCACATCATCATTATTCATAAATTGTAATCTTCAGTTATCAGGTGTGAATACCCAAGTATAATTTAGGTTGGGGAGTGACATAAAAGTCGAGAGTAAAAGGCCATGAAATATAAAATGGATGAGCTGTGACCATTCAATTAGTACTTAAATGTGTGCAAAATAATTCCCTTTAATTCCCATCTTCTATTTCTTTCTCTTTTAGCTTCTCACACAATTTCCCCCTCTCCCTGCCCTTCCCATTTTGCTTTCATAGGCTTGGTACAGAGTGCCAAAAAGAGGCGCCGGGGAGGCCCCTCTCTTTGCTTCACAGCAGCGCAGCAGCAACCAAATTGGGCAACGCTGCTGCGCAGCAAAAAAGGAGCACCCAGAGGCGGCTCTTTTCTGCGGTGCAGTTGCACTGCCGCAAACCACCAGAGGCAGCGCAGTGGCATCGCAGCTGCGCATCACTGTTTGTATGCTGCACTGCTACGATGCATAGCTATGTGTGCCATGTAGATGGTGTTGTGCATCTGCGATGTCCTCGTCACATGTTAGAGTTGCAGGCATGTGCACGCGCTGCCCCGAGGCAACCCTTGCATGACCCCATGATGCCGCAAAGGGCCCGTCTCTTCCTCCTCCTTATTAACTCCCTTCTAGTTAAGGTAAGATGGATGCAAAGTAGCATAGGCATCTTAGGTACCTCATCATTAAAGCTGAGGATATTTGGGATCCCTGGAAAAACTTGTGCTCTGGCATGAATCTTTGCAAATCATCCAAGGGAGGGAAAGAGTGAAGGGAAAAGTAAACACAATTTCTGCTTGTGTTTATAAGCCAGTCATGCACCACTACTTCATATTTGATGTGAGTTTTAGCATATTAAGGGTAGCACAATGATACTATAACTTTCAAATAATACGGGACATGCTACTGGAGGGGTGAACTAAGTGACTGGCCATGTGGCTTGGGTGGGGGTTCTAGGATCTGCTATGGACTACTCTCAAGCAATTAGGCCTGTGACTTCAAGTTTGGGGGGGGGGGGAAACATTGATACCTTCATGTATACATAATGTCAACAGCCCTTCTACTTGATTGATTCCAAAAGACTTGAAGCAATTCTGTCACTGCATGCGATCCTAATGAGCTTTCAACAACAACCATAAAGCCTTCATCTGCTGTTGCTATTTCCCAAGCAGAGATAGCTGAGTCTACACATGCTTATACTGTAACTTGGGTCTGGCTGGGCACAGAGATGTGGGGCCTAGTTCAGTGCACATCTATTTGCAACTAATTATGGTGAGGGTAATTTGAAAGGACTATGCTTAGAAATAAGTCTTACTAGCTTATTTCCCTGCCACCCAGTGAGGAAAGGAAACAGATACAATTATCTTCTCTAGAAAGTGTTGCTTTGCTTCTAAATACTCTCCATCTTTATGATGATATATCAGCTGATGGGGGAAAGAGTATTCACTGAATATTCACTGCAGCCATGAATCCTTTACCAGATATAAAAGGGAAGAAGTGTTTGCAATATATTTGTGTGTATGTGCCTTCAAGTTGCTTGTTGACTTATGGAGACTCCATGGGTTTCATAGGGTTTTCTTAGGCAAGGATGGGAATATTCCCTGTTGCAAGATTGGCAGGCCAGCAGTTTGAGGCCCAAGCTGTGCGTGATAGAGTGAGCTCCCATTACTATTCCCAGCTTCTGCCAACCTAGCAGTTCAAAAGCATATAAAAGTGCAAGTAGATAAATAGGTACCACTGTGGTGAGAAGGTAACAGTGTTCTGTGCAGATATGGTGGCCACATGATCAGAGAGTTGTCTTTGACAGCGCTGGCTCTTTGGCTTAGTAACGGAAATGAGCATTGCCCTGTAGTCACACACGACTTGAGAAGCTTGTCAAAAGGGAAACTTTTACCGTTATCTTTATTATAATAATAATACAATTTATTTATATTCTGCCTTTTCCTTGTGGTATCATGGCAGATTACAAGTAAGGCAAATTACAAATGAAGGCAACAGGAAAAATACAAAAATACACACACCCCATTACAGCACAACATAAATTACATAATAATTAAATAAAATACAGTACATAATAATAATCAAAGCATAAAATAGCATAACATAATAATCTAAACAGCAACCCCCAGTTCTCCCCTGGCAATAAAAATAACAATCAGTTATCAAACAGGAAAGGAGGAGGAATAGCACTATGAAGTTTATCACACCAGGGTTAAAACGTTCCCCAGTGCGTTCTAATGTGCCCACGCGCGGGCGCGCACAGAACGTGACTGGAACGCAATGGGGCCAAGAACCCCATTTTACTGTGCACTGGAATGCCGCCTTTGTCACCAGGCATTCCAATCACGTTCCTGTTGAGTTCCAGGGGACGGCATTTCTGAGAATACTTTAAAACAGTTCTCAGAAATGGCGCCCCCTGGAACTCAACGGGAACACGATTGGAATGCCCGGCAGCAAAGGTGGCGTTTCAGTGTGCAGTAAAATGGGGTTCTTGGCCCCATCGCGTTCCCATCACATTCTGTGCATGCCCGCGCGTGGGCACGTTAGAACACACTGGGGAACGTTTTAACCCTGGTGCGATAAACTTCTATATGTCAGAGATATTTACACCAGTGAAGAGATCCAGGACATCAATACTGGCAGCCAGGTGGAGAGCATCTGGATAAAAAATTCAAGGTGAGGGAAACAACAAGGATGTTATGATGGGAGTCTACTACAGACACCCCAGTCAGATGGAGGAATTTGATGACACCTTTTTAGAACAGATGACTACACACCCAGAAAGGAGAGATATAGTAGTGATGGGTGACTTCAGCTTTCCTGATATTTGCTGGAATTCAAACTCAGCCAAATCCTCAAGGTTTAGCAAATTTCTCACTTGCCTCGAAGATCTTTCATTGTCCAAACGGCGGAAGAGGCAACAAGAGGATCAGCTATTTAAGATTGATTCTAACAAGGATGACTTGGTTAATGGGGTGCAAGTGGTGGGATCCTTAGGTGGAAGTGACCATGTTCTCCTGGAGTTTGTTATACAATGGAAAGGAGAAGCCAGGCATAGTCAAACACGCTGATTTCAGTAAACTTAGAGAAATACTGGGGGTAATCCCATGGTCAGGAATACTAAAAGAGAAGGGAATTCAGGATGGATGAAAGTTTCTCAAAAGGGAGAAACTGAAGGCACAATTTCAAACAGTTCCAGTGAGGAAGAAAAATGGGAGGTGTCTCAAGAAACCAGGATGGATAACTAAGGAACTTTAAACTGAGCTAAGTTTTAAAAGGAACATGTATAAGAAATGGAAAAATTGGGAAATCACCAAAGGGGAATTCAAACAAATAGCTAGCCTGTGTAGAGGTAAAGTCAGAAAAACTAAAGCGCAGAATGAACTCAGGCTTGCTAGAGAGGTTAGAAACAATAAAAAGGGCTTTTTTGGCTATGTTCACAGCAAAAGGAAGAAGATGGAAATGGGAGGGCCACTGCGTGGAAAAGATGGCAAAATGCTAACAGGGGACAGAGAAAAGGCAGAATTACTCAACACCTTCTTTGCCTCAGTCTTCTCAGAAAAGGCAAAGGGTGCTCAACCTGATGATAATGGATCAGAGGACAGAATAGGGGAGTTTTAGCACAGAATAAGCAAAGAGATAGTACAGGAATACCTGGTTAATCTAAACAAATAAGTCTCCAGGACCAGAGGAACTACATCCAAGGATATTAAAAGAACTGGCTAAAGTAACAACAGAGTCATTGGCAATAATCTTTGAGAACTCCCGGAGAACAGAAGTCCCAGCAGCCTGGAGGAGGGCAAACATTATCCCCATCTTCAAAAGGGGGGGGGGGTCCCAAAAGTTATCATCCAGTTAGATGACATCAATACCAGAAAAGATTTTAGAGCAGATCATTAAATAGAGAGTCTGTGAACATCTAGAAGGCAATTGCATGATCACAAAGAGTCAACGTGGGTTTCAGAAAAACAAGTCATGCCAGACATATCTTATCTCTTTCTTTGATAAAATTACCAGCTTGGTAGATGAAGGGAATGCTGTAGAGAAAGTATTTCTTGATTTCAGTAAGGCTTTTGACAAGGTTTCCCGTGACATTCTTGCAAACAAGCTTATAAAATGTGGGCTAGACAACATAACTCTTACATGGGTTTGTAATTGGTTGACTGGCCAAAGCCAAAGGGTGCTCAACAATGGCTCCTTTTCATCCTGAAGAGAAATAACCAGTGGTGTCCCACAGGGCTCTGTCCTGGGCCCAGTGCTATTCAACATCTTTATCAATGACTTGGATGACAAATGGGCAATACTTATCAAATTTGCAGATGACACCAAATTAGGAGGAATAGCTAATACTCCAGAGGACAAGATCAAAACTCAAAATGACCTGAATTGACTAGAAAGCTGGGGCAAAGCTAACAAAATGAAATTCAAAATGGAGAAATGTAAGGTACTGCACTTAGGGCGGGAAAATGTAAAGCACAGATATAGGATGGGGGACACCTGGCTGAACGAGACTAAATGTGAAAGGGATCTAGGAGTCCAAGTAGACCACAAATTGAACATGAATCAACAGTGCGATGCGGTAGCTAAAAAGGCCAATACAATTTTAGGCTGCATCAATAAAAGTGTAGTGTCTAGATCAAGAATAGTAATAGTGCCACTGTATTCTGCTTTGGTCAGGCCCCACCTGGAATATTGTGTCCAGTTCTGGGCACCACAATTCAAAAAGGGCATTGAGAAACTGTAGCGTGTCCAAAGGAGGGTAACTAAAATGGCGAAGGGTCTGGAAACCATGTCCTATGAGGAACGACTTAGGGAGCTGGAGATGTTTAGCCTGGAGAAGAGAAGGTTAAGAGGTGATATGACAGCCCTGTTTAAATATTTGAAGGGATGTCATATTGAAGAGGGAGCAAACTTGTTTTCTGCTCCTCCAGAGAACAGGACCCGGAACATTGGAGGCAAGCTACAGGAAAAGAGATTCCACCTCAACATTTGCAGGAACTTCCTGACAGTAAGGGCTGTTCAACAGTGGAACACACTCCTTGGAGTATAGTGGAATCTCATTCCTTAGAGGTCTTTAAACAGAGGCTGGATGGCCATCTGTCGGAAATGCTTTAATTGAGTGTTCCTGCATGGCAGGGGTTGGTCTTTTCCAACTCTATGATTCTATGTTTCTATCATTCTATGATCAAATATCAGTTATATATCTGAAATAACATTCTGGGCCGGCGCAGCCAAGTGTTCCAGGGGCAGTGAAACTGGTGCTAAAGTCCCCCGCAGCTGTCCTCCACATCCTCCTTGGGGCCAGCACAGCCAGGTAATCCATCTGATTGCATCAGCTGGTACTCTTAAGGTAGCACCTGTTTTCCAGATTGTTTTTCCAGACAGGTTATTGTTGATCTCATGTTTTTGTTTATAAAACATGTTTTCTGCTATATGCAGACCTTTCTGCTTTGTATTAATATTTTATAAGGCTTATAAACCCTCTATTTACATTTCCACGGGCCTGCAACAACACCCATTTTACTACTTTAATCTGTTAAAGTCTGAGAGCATTTTTAAGTAAGAAAGTCTTTGCCTGTTGGTAAAAAAAAAAAAGGAGCGGGGGGCAACTGAGCATCTCTCAGAACAGAACCTCATGGCCTGGGAGCAGCCACTGAAAAGGCTCTCTCCCAAATACCCACCAGACATACCTGTGATGGTGTTGGGACTGAGAGAACTTCCCTGAGCCTCCCCTGAAGATCTTTTAACTTAAGTTTGTTAATATAGAGGGAGAAGGTCCTTCAAAATGTCTGGACCCAAGCCATATAGGGCATTAGAGGTCATAATCAGAACTTAAAATTCTACTTGGAAATGAACTGATAGCCAATCAAGGTGTTTCAGCAGGGGAGTTATAAGCTCTCTATAACCAACCCCAGTCAGTAGTGTTGCCTCAACAGTTTAGCTCCACACTTTCTCACTGAGAACAAAAAATGAAAAATGCTACCCCATCACTCACAGAAGGAGCTCAAAGCAGTTGATATGATCCTTCTATTCTGTGTCCTTACCCAACATATCTCTGAGGTTTGTGGGTCAGAGAAAAAGAATTTCCTTGAAGAACTTAAAAACTGGGCAGCCTCATAAGATCCCCTGAATTGAAGCTGTATAAGTGACAGGCAGCAATTTGAATTGTGCCCAGAGACAGACAGGTAGCCAGAGAAGATACTGTAATAAGGAAGTGCTGTATTCCCTGAAGATAACCCCTATCAATAACATTTTTCACTATCTGTCTGTGCTCACTACAGAATAAACCCTGGCATCCAGTTAGACATCACCTCAAGCTGTCTAGCTATCCTGGCATAGCATGGGCTTGAAGCATAGATGTTGCCATGCTTTTTAAAGGCAGGTGATAAGTCAGAGGCTATGCAGACGGCCCCTAAGGAGTGGCCTGCAGCCACCTCCAGCTGTGTCAGAATTTCAAAGTCCAGGAAATGTAATGTCCATTTGCAGCTCAAACAAGATGTAGGAGTATGTGGCTTCATAAAGGAAGAAGACATGCTGGATTCCAAGGAAGAATCTTCTTTGAATTGCAAATGGACATTAAATTTCCTGGACTTTGAAAATCTCCAAGTGAGAACATGGCCAAAGGAGGTGGTACCAGCCTGCAGATAGCAGACGATATGAACTAAGACCAGAAACAGAAAATGCAAGCCTATGTTTGAAAACATTTTTGTTGTTGAAATTTTAAAAAACCAAAAAAAAAACCAAAACAAAAAAAAACCCAAACAAACCAACAAGCCCTGAGCCATCCTCATTTATTTATCTTCCATTAACTAATGGATTCTTAATGAAGTTATAACTTTGACAGTTTCCTTACTTCTACTTATTTATTTATTTATTTATACCCCGCCTTTCAGCCCTAATGGCTATCAGAGCGGCTTACAATTATTATTTTTAATTAGATGGTTCCCTGCCCTCAGGCTTATATATAGTACATTATACTCAGTTGAAGAACAATCTTATGTCTTAGCCTAAAGAATCCTGAGAATGCAAAAATAACTGACTCCAAACACTGCAGGTTATTTTCTGACATGTTTTGAGCAAAGAGTTAGTGTTACATCGAAGTCTATAAATGAGAAACAATTTCATATACCCTGCTATTATTTTCCTTTGTGTTTTAGAAAGATTCATGCCAATTGTCTTGTGCTTGCCAATTCCTGTATCTTAAAATAACAAAGATTGTCATTGATGTTTTCCAAACCAGTTGCATGATAATAAAAATTTATAGGTTAAGGTATGAGGCATGGGGTGAGGGGAGAGAAGGAAGGGAGAGAGGGAGGGGGGAAAGTACAGAGGCATTGTCTTCTGAAGAACTGTTAATGGCCTCTTAGAGGTTGCTGCTGCTGTTGTTTGCTCATTTATTGAAAAAGATTCTACACAATACAATATTACCTTGACCTTCACAGGATTACTGCTGACATTCTCATCCATAATGTAGAAGGGGAAAAACATGATATATAGAGAGTTCACTCAGGTTATTGTATTTCTACATTGCAACATCTATCCATAGAGTAAGGAATGGGCCAGTTTACTTTTCCTACTAAACACTGGGAATTCCTATAATGGCCCAGGCTGGTTGGAGGAAAATGGATGGTTGTGACATATGCATTAAAAAAAACAACACATTGCTTTCACTTCATAAAACTGTAGAAAAATGAAATGCTATGGAGAAAAGATACAGGAAGAAATTTCATTATTTGTATTTTAAAGCACACCACTCTAATTTCTGCTTATCAAACCAATACACAAACCAAAACATAAGTGGACTTAAATATATGCATTGTCAAAATTTTGTAATACAGTTTTCCAATCTAAAAAATGTACACACACAATGCTTACATGAGAAAATGAAAATAATATGTATATTGATGAGAATTATGTATAAAATGCATTATATGAGGGGAAAAGTGCTAGCAATAATATCAGGCAAAATCTTACATAAGGATAAGAGTTCCATTTCCCAAATTTTAATTTGGTTGTCACTTAACAATAAGCAAGAGAACTTCACATTTTTAGCAATCCTTGAGATTCTTTCTACCACACAAATCTTTGAAAATAAGGCCAATTTAAAATATTCAGCTACCTGACGTAAAGTAGCAAATGCCCACTTCCACCCAGCAAGTGTATCATATCCTAAGTGCACAACTCATTTCAGCCACTGAGAAAGAATATCTCACTAATATCTCTCTGGGAGGATGGTCATGATGAATGGGAGATTTGGGGAATTGCTGTTCAAAAACCTAACCTTTATAAGCTCTGGAATCTGGGTCCATAAATTAAACTTAGATTTCACTAAAAGGAATCATCAGAGTCTCACTGTTGAGCTTTCCAGCTGTGAAGACATTATACCTCTTTTTATATAACTATTCCTCTTCTACACTGCTTAAGAATATACTGACTCCCTCTGTGTCAATTTAAATATACAGTTGCCTCAAGAGCAGAATTATATCTTCACATTTTAAGGAAAATAATTTCCACTGCATGTATGATTCAGAAAGTCAGTGTGCAAATTGCAAGTGGGCTGTCTGACATTAGTGATGATCCTTGACTAGGATGAACAAAAATGGCCATGGAAGAACTCTGTGGGCATACTAACATGTCCAGATTGGAACACAATATACCCTCTTCTTCTCCTCCCTGAAATTCTGCTCTTGCTTTAAAGCAATGAACTGATTAAGTGCTTTGGCATATAAAATCCTTATCCATACTAGTAAGACCTATTATGCCTTTGTATAGTCCCAGATCTCTTACAGTTGTATGGCAGTCACCTGAAAGAAAACACTTTGTGGCTGGCATCTTGTTTGTTGCAAACACAGGCACAAGTTAACCTTACACCCATGTATATCTAATTTTTGGTCACTATTTTACTTACTATTCCCTTTCTCCTTCTACAGCAACCAAACTCTCCCCCAGACCTATTGTAGAACCACTGAAGCCACCTCCTGGCCATTCCATGCCTACTATACAGTGGGGGGCTGTTTATCTGACAATGGGGCTAAACAGATCAGCAATAACCGCCACCCACCAGACTAGACAGGGAGCAGTGTCATGTCATTTCTTTGGTGCAGTGTTTAGATCTGCTGCACCAAAGAAGCCCTGAAAAGCTGCTGCTGCTGTTGCTGCAACAAGGGTGCCTTTCTGCTGGTGTTAAAAGCAGTGGCATTTTGCCATTCATTTTAGCACTGGCAAAGTGCTAGATTGGGGCCACAGCATGTGGTTGCCACAACCCCAATCCGGCGAGGAAAGGGGTGGCATGGAGCTGCTCCAAATGGAGGGGGGGGCTGTTTTGCCTCAAAATCTCTGTAGTCAGAAATGAAGAAATTGCATCGTTTGCTGAAACCTACTGAGGACACTGGTAGACCTCAACAGATGAAGTTAACATCCAATTGCTTCTGTGATCCCCTTGCTCTCCACCGGCTGCATAGTGCTGTTGGTGGAGGAGGAGGGATTTTAACAGTTGGGCCTTAAGAATGACTAGAGATAGATGAGAATTAAGTTTCAATTCATTTGTGTGTGTCTAAGAATTTAGCCAAATTTTTCAAATTTCCTCATATTTTGAAAGGGAAAAAATGGAGTGTGGGAAAACTGAAGACTTTGTCAGGCCTTTGGATGAAAGTGTGAGGGCTGAAAGTGGGGCTGGGGCTGTGCATGCTGATTCTTCCTTCAGTGTGTTTGTACCTGTTGAAAATAAACCTAACAAATATCTGCTTGTGTAGATTCAGTACACAATACGGTTTATTTCCCATGGTTTATTGCCACAGGGCATTCCTCCAGGTTTGGCTGATTTCTGGCATAAAAGCATTGCTGGAATGATGTAGCATGTGGAAATAAAGCCCAGAGGGCAAGATTCAGCTTCCCTCTCTCTCTTTACTTTAAGTTTTCAATTTAGATCCTCAGCCACTGCTTTGTGTGTGAATGGAGTAGACACATGAACAACAAGATTGGCTATAGGCAGACATGAGGGAATAATATGTACATTACATCTTGAAATGAATGTTAACCCAGGACTCAGACATACAATTTATGGGTAGGGAAAGGTTTAATCCCTCTGGATGAATATACAAAGCTCATTTTTAATCCCAAGGTTCCATGTTTCAATATCATTAATGCACCATGAAGTCTTCTGGAAATGTTGAGATGGGACAGATATTTTTTTTTACTATGGCTAAAATCTTTATAGGTCACAGTAGTGTAATTGCCAAAAAACATATTGTACGAAAATGTGCCAGATATTTTCAGAAACATTGCTTCATAGATAATCTAGGTTAAGGTCATTTTGAGGTTACCATGAAGTACATTAATAATATCTGTAAGACATTTAAGTAGTTCAGCAAAAACATGAAAAATGACCATGAACAAGATGGACTCTTTTCATTCTCTATATGTTCAGCACACTGTACTGAAACTGGGCATAAAGTGATTGTAATGAAAGGAGTCTTCATGTAATAACTCCTCCCATTGGGGCATTTTAAGATCAGTAAGGGTAGTCAACCAGCGAGCTTGCAAATGAATGTAAAGAAAAAGATATGTAATGAAAAAGAAAAACCTTTGCTCATCTCTCAAAGAAAAGCACCACCAAAAGAGCTTCAAAAGAAATTGTAATGTGCCCAGAAAAACCAAACAGGCACATCTTACATGGTGGAAGAAAACTCTAGGGAAATTGGAGAGCAGATTTTGGCACAGCATGAAAGCAGTTATGAACATAGACTGCTTTCATGTTGTTTAGGTCTTGTGATATGTCACCAGAGCCACTTTCCTGCCTGTTCCTGACCATTTTCATCAGTCTTCCTTTCTTTGTCCTTAAGGACAAACCATCTAGTGCAGGGATAGGAATCAAGCAGCCTTCCAGTTATGTTGAAGTATAACTCCTAGCATTTGCCACCATTGGCTATGCTGGCTAGTGTTGCGAGGAGTTACAGTCCAAAAAAAACCTCTGTTTCCCACCCCAATCAATTTGAACTGGGAGCAGAACATTTTGTTAGGCATAATTCCATAGAATTATAGAATCATAGAACTGAAAAGTTGGAAGGGATCCCAAATGCTATTGCAGGAATACACAGCTGAAACACTTGTGAGTCGTGGTCATCCAACCTTTCTATTAAAAGCTCCAAGAAGGGAGTGTTTACCATCTTCCATTGTAGAATAGCTTTTACTTTCAGGTGGTTCTTCCTATTGCTAAGCTGCATTCTCCTTCGCACTGAGACAGAGAGGCCAGACACCATGATGTGGTTTGAGTGAGATGGCCACAACTTTAATACTGCATGTACCAGTTAGATACTTTCACATACAATTCCCCTTTTGGATACAATGTGTAGGAAAAAGGGAAAGGGACACCAGGCTCCATGATCTCCAAACCAACACCTTCTCAAACAGGGCATTATGCAACAGGTATCTGGTAAGCATCTGGCAAAGTAATTTTCAATTCATGGGGCAAGCAAAATTGTCTACCCAAAGAAAGGCACCTTTCAGATGCCCAAACTGCAGACTATCCCCCACACACCAACTATCCAACTTTGCTGTTGATACTATGTGCCTATACTATACCTGGCTGAATGAGACTACATGTGAAAGGGATCTGGGAGTCCAAGTAGACCACAAATTGAACATGAGTCAACAGTGCGATGCGGCAGCTAAAAAGGCCAATACAATTTTAGGCTGCATCAATAGAAGTATAGTGTCTAGATCAAGGGAAGTAATAGTGCCACTGTATTCTGCTTTGGTCAGGCCCCACCTGGAATGCCGTGTCCAGTTCTGGGCACCACAATTCAAAACTGATGTTGAGAAACTGGAGCGTGTCCAAAAGAGGGCAACTAAAATGGTGAAGGGCCTGGAAACCATGCCCTATGAGGAGCGACTGAGGGAGCTGGGGATGTTTAGTCTGGAGAAGAGAAGGTTAAGAGGTGATATGATAGCCCTGTTTAAATACTTGAAAGGATGTCACATCGAGGAGGGAGCTAACTTCTTTTCTGCTGCTCCAGAGACTAGGACCCAGAGCAATGGATGCAAGCTCCAGGAAAAGAGATTCCACCTCAACATTAGGAGGAACTTCCTGACAGAAAGGGCTGTTCGACAGTGGAACACACTCCCTTATAGTGTAGTGAAATCTCCTTCCTTAGAGCTTGTCAAACAGAGGCTGGATGGACATCTGTCAGGGATGCTTTGATTGCGATTTCTTGCATGACAGGGGGTTGATCCTTGCAGTCTCTTCCAGCTCTATGATTCTATGACTCTGTGAAATAAGGTAGAGCTTACAAACAAATGCAACCTGGAACCATGGATGTGGAATCTCTTGTGTAGATGTGTTGACCACTCCAAGAATGATATATAAAATAACACCATAAGCATTTCCTTTTCTGTTCCAGAATTAGTATTTCCCTTTGCCTCTTATTTACTGTTTGGCTTACAGCTGTTGGTGTCTGTTGTTTCCCAGAGATAAAATAAAAAGAGAAAGGTACTAACAAACTGATCAAGATGAGAAATGCATAGGAAGCTCCTGTATGCTCTGGAAGGCTGCCACATGCAAACACATTAATTCTTTACTTGCCTCTAGTCAGAGCACTCTTCAAAAACAACATGCACACAAAACTGGGAGATTATCAAACAAAAGTGAGGGAAAGCAGACTCCTGCATTTATTTATTTATATATATATATATATATATATATATATATATATATATATATGGAAAAGATGTCAGCCATAGAGTCTTGCAAGAATTTTTCTCTTTGAGTCTAACACCATTTGGAAAACTAGCTCATTCAAATATGTGCCTTGTTTTTTAAAAGAATAAGTAAAACATATTCTGAAGAATCAGTTTGATTGGTTCTACCAATATTGGTTAAGCTCCTGTATCAGGAAATGTATGTGTATCATGAAGCTACATCTCCATAACTATGGGGTAGTACAGACAGAAGGCTAGAAGCCGCCCCTGTAAGTCCCACCTCTGTGCTGCAGCATCCAAAAGGATCTGCTCCTTTTTTGTGCCATCATAAGGGCTGTGACATCATAAGGGCTCTTCCATCCAGAGGTGTATGAGCGCTCGGGCACCCTTATGTCATGAGGCTGCGCCCCATGTGTACAGGGCTGCAGCCTTGTGATGTAATGATGCCTATATTAGGGTTCGGCGCATATGGATGCTATGCCGTATTGAGCCCTAATATCATCACAAACAGCCCATCTGTCCTGGGCCTATATTCCAAAGCTATCCCCCAATATCCACCTTGTAAGCATTACAGTCCCCCTCATCAAAGCCATTTCCATGTTCTCAGGAGCGAGAGGGATCAGTAGGGACATGCCCAGATATTTTCCTGTAGCTGGATGTGTTGCAACAGGCATTAGAAGGGGCTTATAGGTTCTTGAGATGTCTTTGCAATAATACCCTTAGCAATGGGGAAATTGCTAGGCATGTTCTCACAGATCCTGCTGCTTTCCAATAACACTCTTGTGCTGTATCCAGCTATGGGAAAATTGCTGGGCATGTCTCCACACATTCTGCTTCTTTCCAGTGACACAGAAATGACTAAGCTGAAGGGCTGTGCTGCTTGCAGGGTGGGTTGGGAGGTGTTGCCTTTTCTGTGATCAGAACAGAAGGCTTACTTCTGACTGTAATTCATCTAAAAGCCTTACATGATTTGGGTCCACATTACCTATGGGATCATGCATAATCCACCCCATTTACTAAGAACTTTGGGAGAATATTTCCTTCAGTCAGTCAGGAACAGGCTGGCAAGGGTTAACCACTTTTTCATCAACCACCCCCAAATTGTGGGATGGTCTGCCAGAAGAGATTTGACAGCTGGATACACTGTTTACATTTAAAAAAGCATTAAAGAACAAACTCTTCCAACAGGCCTATCCAGATGATTTTGAAATTATTAGTTTTTTTTTAATTATGAATTAATTGTTTTTAATATATATACTTTTAAAATTGATGCTATGCTCTTTTAATGGATTATGAATTTTTAATTAGTGTTTGTGTTTTCAACTGTATTAATTGTCTTTTTGTTGCTGTATTTTAATCTGCTGTTCCCCCTGTTGATCCATAGGGAGAGGTGAATGAGAAATAAATATCATCATCAACAACAACAACAGGATGCCAGCCACCATCTCCAGCTTAATCATTTTCTTTTTGTTCTGTGACAAAAAGTATAGAAGCTAGCACATATTTATCTGAGGTGTTTAGAGAAATATGGTGCTTTGCTTGTGTTCTTTTGTGAGCGTGAGGCTATCTTCCTCTGTTAACATTGTTGGGGCTGCTTTAATACAAGGAATGGAAGAATAGAAGTCTGTTTTCCTTTTGTCCCTTCTTTCCAGTGGGGCCACAAATTGCTTGTGTAAGTGCTCTTGGGTTCCACTTCTGCTTCTACCTGAGCTGAATGGGACCCCTTGAGACCACCTGAATGAACTGAGCCATCACCATCTATTGATTTGATCCTCCCCCTTTCCTTACTAACTCCATAGGAAGTTACTTCAGAGTACTTTCCATCTCTGATGCCGCAGAGACTTTCCTCCCTCAAAACCCTGGTGAGGAGAAGAAAAGCAAAAGGCACACAAGCAGTATGAGAGATAGAAATACAGTGTGCCCGCGTCATACGTGGGCGTTACATATGCGGCTTTCATCATACGCTGAAAGATGCGGTGGAAGAAGCGACTCCACACACCAGAAGGAGTAATGGCGCACATGCCTGTGCTACATACACATCACTGCACCACCACAACTTCAAGCATACATGGAATTTCTCTTACGCGGGGGGTCCAGAATGGTTCCCCAGTGTAAGGGAAAGGACCACTGGAATTTCAAAAGAAGATCAGTGTGTGCAAAGCATTTAATTGTACAGATCATGAGAAATGTGTGTGCTACAACATTTGATAGTCCTGATGTGTAACCTAGGCTACTCTTAGGAAAGAATACAGAGAAATAGAATGGTTTCCAATTGCCAAGGAGTCAGGCAAGGATGTATTTTATCATCCTATCTGTTTAACTTGTATGCTGAACATATCATATGGAAAGCAGGATTAGACTCAGAAGAAGGAGGTGTAGATATTGGGGGAAAGATCATCAACAATCTAAGATATGCAGATAACACTATGTTACTAGCAGCAAATATCAAAAATTTAGAAACATTGCTGAAAAAAAATAGTCAAGGTACAAAGTGCAAAGGCAGGTTTACAGCTGAACATTAGGGAAACAAAAACAGAAAAGCTATATAATCATAAAACTGACAAGTTAGACATTGAAATAGTTCAAGATTTTCCAAACATGGTCTCAATAATCAATCAGACCAGAGTCTGCAATCAAGAAATCACAAGAAGACTTGGTGGCTCAGGCGGCAGCAGCAGTCATTAGACAGGCAGAAGTACACCCCATGAGAAATAACATGGCTATTAGGGAAGGCCTTCCCTCCATCCACCATCCACAGGGAGGGAAGGGCAGGCCAGCTCCATCAGGCCTAACCACAGTAAGAAGGGCCCTCCCTCCTGTCCATCTGCCATGGTCCAGGCCTCCAAGGGAGAGAGGATCTGCTGGACTTTCCCCAAAGTGCAGAGGGGGGGGGGGAAGAAAAGCCAGGGAGTGTGAATGAGCTCTGAGAGGAGGAGGAGAAGGAGGGAGCCAAGGGAAGTGGCCAGGACCACCAGAGGAGCCCCTGCTTTTCCTCATCATCGCAGCCTTCTCACTGCTGGCAAGAGGCTCTGCCCCCAGCCAGGCAACGCCTCCATTCAGTCTCCTTTTGTCAAAAGAGCTCTGGTGCCACAAGAAACTACAATTCCCAGAATCCCATAGCACTGAGCCATGGATGTTTAAGGGGGGGTCAAACTATTTCTGCAGCCTTTTGCTACCCCAAAGCTTTCTATTATTTACCAGCAACTTGCAAGGCAAAATCTCTTCCCTCACCAAGCCATTGAAAACCAACCCAAATGGAGGGCTGATTGCTTCTTTCCCATTGGTCAGCTTCGGGAGAAATTTCCATATTACAAGTAAAGGTGTTTAGGGCCTCAAAAATGATCCTGTGATAAAGTATTACAACAATACTGAGTGGTAGACATTGAAAAGATGAGGCATTTAGACTCCCAGTGAAACAGGAACCATTTATGGCCTTTTTTTCTTTGCTCACTGTAACCTAGAAAGTAAGGCCTTTTGCAGGGTATATATACCAAGCGGGCTGGCAGTAGCTCTGAGTGGCAGATGTTTTGAAGACCTGCTCTCTAGGCTAAGCCAGGCAGGGAGGCAGGGAGGGTGGCACACAGCCATGGGGAGGGCTGGAGATGCCTCCAGGGCCTTGCTGGGGGGGGGGGAGGTCCCGGGGGGGGGGCCAAACTGGGGCGGGACTGTGTGGCCCCACCCCAAACTGGGAAAGTCCCGCCCCCAGGCGGGATATGGCAAGCCTACCCACTGCCATTCCCTTCTGCTTTTGTGTCTTGTCTTTTTAGATTGTAAGCCTGCGGGCAGGGAAATGTCTAATTAACAATTTGTAAGCTGCTCAGATAGCCTTTTGGCTGAAGAGCAGGGTATAAATAAATAAATATTAAATTTATATATTATATATAATATTGGAAGAGCAGCTATGAATGAACAAGACAAGATCCTGTAGTGTAAGGATTGATACTTAAATACTTAAATTAGGATTGGACATGCCATCATATTTCCATTTCTATGTATCATTGCGAAAACTGGACTTGGAGGTCTCTCATTCATAGGGTCACTATAGGTTGCTCCTGATACACAGAAGTACATGTGTCCATTAACCACAGCACACAGCAAAAATGAAGTGAAATTGGTACACAGATTTTTGACTCTGCTGTCAGTGCTGAGCATATGCAGAAAAAAAGATTCAGTCATTTTTAGTTTTCATATCCTTTCATATTTTTGCAGGGGTATGACATCATTAACCAAGCATTCTACACCAGTATGACTTGCCCAGTGAGGTCCCCAATACTTTGATTGGGACAAAGACACCATTTGAACACATGGGCAATTTTACTATATTGGCTACCCCCGTCCCCGAGTCTGATCCAGGTAGAATAATCTAACCATTTACTTTAGGGGTTGGTGAATTGGTTTAACCTAAGAAACGTAAACATAAAAAATGTAGATATAACACTCATTGAGGCTGAAAGGAGTCTTGACCCCCATTATCCCCAGTGTCAACATAAAAATGACAATAGCATTACACATCTGTCTTCTAACAATGTTCTTCAGCCTCACTGCTTATTCAGATTGCTCAAAATCCAAATATCTTTTTTTCAGTTAGCCACTGAAAGTGAGATATGACAATAGTTTGATCTCTCTTTTTTCTTGTAAAAGAATAAGTACACAATAATTGTGGTATTATTTTGCATTTTAAGATTATTATTTTATTTCCTTGACAGAAAATAGTCAGGGTCGGCATGCTGATTTTCAGTCATCACCACTTTACCCCTTTCTCGCTGAAAAATCTCAAAAGAGAAAAAGAAGGGATGAAGTTTATCTCAAGTTAAGTCTAATTAAACATGGACATTTCACATAGAATTTGCCCAAGAGAATAAGGTGAGCTTGTGTCTTTGGTGATAAAAGCTGTGGTGTATGGAATTTTGCTTATTTGTGAGTTTGGGGCTGTATACTCTAGTAGCTCAACTCTTCTATAACAATGGTTCTCAACCTTTGGTTCTCCAAATGCATTGGATTCAGCTCCCAGATTCAAATGCCATTGACCATGCTGGTGGAGGCTTCTGAGAGGTGATTCACAAAATCTTATATGGAGGATCAAAGTTGAGGACCCCTGTTTTAAAGAAAAGGGCTGCTCCTGACAAGAAGGGAGTGCTAACAGAATATGAGTCACTGATTTGGCCTGCAGCCAATAACTTTCTATATAAATGCTCTCACAATCTCTATGAGCTTATGAGCAGGAAGTCATAGCAAAGAGAATAACTAGGGATATTTTGCGTAAGTATTTAGTGGGGCACTTTGATGGAGGAGGCCAGGAGTGTTGCCTGAGTGTGGAGGAAGTTATACTTGGAGCAAGTACAGATTGGTTGCCCTGCTGAAAGGTGCAGCAGCTTGAGACCTATTTATACCCACTTCATTTCATCGGGGAAGATAAAGACTTTTCATAACATAGCAAACTCTCTTTGAGAAGTAACAGGAGGAACAGATGTCTGAAGAAAGAAGGATTACCAAATGAGATATATAACTTGAAGAAAATGGCACAAAAAGTGGTATTACCAAGAAACATCCTGTGTCTGGATCTATACAACTGATTCTATTTGTATATGAGGACAGAGAGAGTGATGTGTGGATTAGACAAGATGTTTGGATTAGTGTCCTCCAGGTATGAGGATCCAAGACATGAAAGAGAAGCTGCCAAGACTCATCATAACCCATTCCTTCTGTTCCATATGGGAGCAAATGATACTAATAAACACAGAATTGAAAGTGTTGCAATGAAGCAGTGGATAAGAAGCTGAAGGCTCCTGGTTGGAGCACAAATCCTTTCTTTCCTTACTCCTTTTTAATGAGCATCATGGCCCAGGAAGCAAGAAAAGAATACTTCAACTGAATAACATACTACACAAAAGGTGCCAGGAAAGATCTGGCTTCTTGGAGCATGATCTACATTTCCATGAAGAAAAGCTTTAGCAAGAGATGGATTGCACTGCATAGTCATTGGGAAGAACATGTTTGCTAAAAGTCTCATAAATCTTTAAATTAAATCTTGGTGGGGGGGGCACAGTATTTCAGATGATAGGGGAGCAAGTGCAGAAGACAACATTGTCAGTGATTTATGGGACATTAGCATAGAGGAACATGATGCCAAATCATGGAAAAATAATAAAAGAAGCAGCTAGATGGAATGACCCACAGTTTCAGGTATTTCTGTATTAATTCAGAGAGCATGTGCGGGGAAATGATGAACCTGAAATTAAGAAATATTATTAAGTAGGAATTACCATACACAGAGAGTTTCAGAAACTGCCTCCTCAAAGCATGGCCTTCTTAAGGGCAGATCTTCCAATGGATAACATCTCTGCCATCAATCAGATGTCCTCTATTCAAAGCACTCAAGCCCCCCAGAAAAAGTATCTCCTGGTGGAACACATCTTTCCTGGCTCTCACTCTTTCACTGGGTAGGTGAAGCATCAGAAGGTATTGCAAATGGCGGTAGGCAGCCATTAGAGAAAGCAATAGAAAGTGAAGAGAGCCAAGGCCAAGAAGAAGTTGATGAAGCCATGAATGTTGCAGGGCTGATGGAGATATGCAGTGGGTCCCACCCCATTCTATAACCCCCTGCCATAAAATCAGAACAATTTCCTATCCACACAGTATTTTGTATTGGGATATGATATTTGTTGTAACCACAATGGTTTTGCTTGTACATTTCCTTTTTAACCCCTGTTGCCTTTGGGAGAAATGTATTGGCAGAGAAAAGTAATTTATTGCAGCAAGAATCCTGATGGAATATGGTTATGATTTAAAAAAAAAAAAGTTACTATAATTATAGGAGCAATACTATATAATACTGCCATTTAGTTAACCTGACCAAATACATTTTCCTTAGATGTAAGCACAGTATTTATATTAATCTCTACTGTTTGCCAGTTTTTACATTATGTTTTTTTTCTCTCTATTTCTCAGTTTCTCTCTTGCTGTCTCACTCTTCCTATTTTTCCATGTGATGTGAACTACAATAACATGTACCATTGCTGAGCTTGATGGTACATTAGAGAAGGTGTAAGATCACAAATAGTTAGCACTTAGTAGATTTGCTGACCCCTTCAGCTCAGGAATTCACTTGGCGGATTTCAGAATCTTTTGTCATGCAGTGCTCCCATGAAATATGAGGCAATATCAGCTAACAAGTGAAATAAAGAACAAAACATACAATACATAACCTCTCTAAAGTGAAATACTTAGCTTTTGGGAATTCTTAAGCGATAGGTGAATTATTGTACAATGAGTGAAATACTTCTACTGGGATGAAATTTCTAGGCAGTGTGATGATGTAAAAAAAAAAATACAGCAAGCTGCCTGTTCTATAGATTTGTAGCTGCTGTCAGTAACTACGTTATCACTTAGGAAAAGCATTCTCACCTTGTTCACATTCTCCCAGTTGAAATCAGTTGTGCTTCTTAAGTATCAAGTTATTTGAGTTCTAGCCTCCTCCTTTTTGATCTGAAAGAATCCCTAAGGCAATAACAATAAAATAACAATGGGACTGAATTTGTTTGCTTGTCTGTCTATCTGATTTATGGCCCAGTCCAGACGGGCCGAAAAGAACGCCCTCGTCATGTGCGAGGGGTGCCTTGGGGCAGCGCTTCTAGACACCCCTTGCCTCTTGCCCCTCGCACATGATGAGGGCATCAAAATGGCAATGCCCTGTACAGATGGGTGCCGCTATTGTTGCGCAAACGCCGTGCAGCATCCGCATAGTGCCGTGCGGCACTTGTATAATGAGTGCACCAGTGGCCCACTGTGGCGCACTCATTACACCGCCACTGCAGCATAGAAAGAACCCGCTTTTTGTGGGTTCTTTTTCCGCTGGTGGGAAGTCTCACCGTTTTGGGCCGGTTTGTACCTCGCCTATAAAACTCAAAATTTGTGGCTACCAGAAGCTTAGGGAAATCTACAGGCAAATTGTTAACACGTTGTATGTGCGCTCTCCTTTTATTACATGGTATTACGTTAGGCTAACATATCTTTCATTCCCATCAGGATTCCAAGGGAAGAGGCAGAAGCCAGGTTCAGCTTGCTTTCCACACAGAGTGCCTATTGGTCATGGGGGTGAACATAATCACACATAAACAGGTTCATTATATATATATAGATGTGGGTGAAATTGATCACAGTCTTAATCAATTGGCTTGCACCCCAGGAATTAAAAAGCACTCCTGATTGATACTCCTGGAGTATTCCCAACAAACATAATAATAATAATAATAATAATAATAATAATAATTTGTTTTATTTATATACCGTTATTCCAAAGATCATAGCGGTGAACAGCAAGTAAGCTAATTAGCAAGTAAGCTAATTTGCCCCCAACAGTCTGGGTACTCATTTTAGTGACCTCGGAAGGATGCAAGCCTGAGTCGAGCTTGGGCCCTTTTGCTGGTCTTGAACTCGCAACCTTGTGGTTTTGAGTGAATGGCTGCAGTACAGGCATTTAACCACTGCGCCACCAGGGCTCCATCATGGCTGCACAGCACTCTAGACCACCAGTTGCAGTACATACAAGAGAATCACATTTATTTAAATAAATAAATAGCAATATGTCCCTTTGTTCTTAACAAAAAGGTAGAAGGCATGCTCAAATTTTAAGGCCAGCCCTATCACTGAGAAAAATGAGGCCATCTCCTCAGTGGCAAATGCTAGCTGAAGTGAAAAACTCATACTATTCTTTAATAAAAGATATTCCCTGGGAAGACTGGGAACTAAATTGTGATGATTAGCCAACTTTGCAAGGCTATACTCAGTAATTGTCCATTTTCTTTATTTTAGGCTTCCCTGTTTGCTTTAGCACACCCACTCTCTTCCTGCATCACTCTCACCTTCATCCATTTTTCACTTCACTTTCTCTTCTCTATTACTCCATATGTTTGACTATTAAGTAATTTGTAAATTAAGCTGACTTTTATATACTTTACAAAGAAGATTATTTCTTCTGTGTGTGTGAGAGAGAGAGGGGGGGGGAGAGAGAGAGAGAGAAGAAATAATCATAATATCTCTCTGTGTGTGAGAGAGGTTCTTCAGCTTCTGCACCGCCTATTTGCTTAGTCTGCTTGACAGATCTAGTACTATGACATTTCCCAATGTATATGTTGGTCTGTGCAACATCAAAAAACCTTGGACCATAGGTGGTCTACATACCATACATTTTCCTCCATCCTTTTTGTAATTAAACTCAAGAATAACTTACACATTTTATTTTATGTCTCCACTGGTTAAACCATCTTAAAAAAAAAACCTCACTGACCTGTGTAAACCATCTAGAACAACCATGTAACTAAGTAAAATTTATGAAATACGTGCTTGAAAGTTATTATCCAGTGACAAATTTACAGACCTGTTCTCCCCCTGCCTCAATACTGTAGAAACTGGTTTATCAAAACACTGTGGATTAGTAGTATACAGTGTTCTCTCAAAACATTAATGTATTTCCTCCCAAAAATGTCAGACAGGAATAATTTGAAAAGTGCACTTACATTGCCCTGTGGCAAGACTGTGCAATTCAGTGGCATTGAATAATTAAACTGTTCAGCCAAACTGCTTCAGTGACAAAAGACCCACAAAGCAGACATAAATAAACTTTAAACCATCTTTTAAAGTGACGTGCCCTATTGCCCCAATCTTCAAGGGAAAAAATGAATGTGAATCCCCAATGGCGTCATTGTTACAGTTCAAAATTTGGGCAAAAACCAATTTGAACTTTGACTGCTAACTCAGAAGGCCAAGTGCTATGAATTTCCAATATATTTCCAGCTTAATCCCTTTACTAGTTCTTCTTTGTGAAAATAGTCTCGTTCAGGCCAGTTATGACTTTTGTTAAGTAGAGTTTATTAAAACAGAGAAATTACATGGGGAAAAAAGAGGTCTCTTTATGAATAGAATATCTATGGCGGGTTATAGACCGCCGCCGCCATTTGCTCCGTAAGGGAGCCATCGCAGCCACACCGCGCGGCTCCTTTACGGAGAAAAAAAGAAGCTCCAAAATGGAGCTTCTTTCTATGGCGCCCTAATGACGTCGCGAGGCGCCGCTGGCGCACTCGCGACATCATTAGCGACAGCGTCCAATACGTAAAGATGGTGCTGGCCGCGTGGAACGGCCAGCACCATATTGTACGGACAGAGACGCCCCTTTTTTAAAATGGGACATCCTGTGGATGTCCCTAGTGGCGGTCTATAACCCGCCCAAATCTTCTGTACAAACTAGAGAAGGATCAGGGAAAATCTGACTCTCCAGATGTCTGGATTACAATTCGTATCAGCCATTCACATTAGACATGCTGACTGGAACTTTTGTGAGTTGAAGTCTGAAACATCCAGACCATCAAAAATTCCCCATCTCTGCTCTAGAAGCCAGCAAGTTTTCCCAGAAGGAATGAAGAACACAGGTACTTTTGGTGATATAAAGAAAGATAGGTGGTTCTTTTCTAGACATAAGAAGAGGTGGGGAAGAATTTCCTGGACTACCATTTTTAAGAGTGAAGCAAACATCGCAATAAATTCAGAAACAGTGGGAGGCACGAGGGGGAAACAGTTTTCTGAAAGACGTTAGCAAACATATTTAATGTAAATTAAGGAGCACCTATGAAAAAAACTGAATACCCTGCAGGCCATGGGAAATCTGGATGAAGGAGGAGAGTTTAAATCTTTCTCTCCCAGCCATGGCCCAGATGAAAAGCTTGTAAAAATACTCTTGTTTTAGACTGAAACCCCCAGGATGCATCAGCCAGCATGGCCAGTGGGTATTTTCACATTCTTTACTCAAATGGTAGAACTATTTAAGAGTGTGTGTGGGGGGAGACAGTTATCAGCTGGATGAAAATAGTGTGGCTGCCACTAAGTAGGTATGTAAGGAATATTTGAAAAAAGTTCATAAAATGGTTGAAAAACATGTTTCCCAAGTTTTAGGAAACCATGGCAAGGTGAATCTTGGAGACATGAGGATCAGTTTGGGATTTATTCTACAAAAAAATCCACAAGTGGTTGTTTTGCCCAGAAAACAGCCTTTTCTGTTGTGAAAATGCTGTACTTGGGGACTTATCTGTACTAAGTTTTCATGTGGTTTTTCTGAGTAGAAAAATAGAATTTTGTGTGTGCATCTTGTTGTGCATAAAATGCTTTCTGCACAAAATCCACACAGGTGAATTTTGTACAGGGTAAGTTCCATGCTATGAATACTCTTTGAAAACTGCATTTTTAGTACCAACAACAGAGAGAGGTTGCCTACCTCATGTACCAAAACAACATATCCAGCTTTTTGTATTCTGCATCTTGAGTTGGGTGGGTGGAGCGTGCCATTTACTGCTCTGCCTCATGTAGTAAGTAATTTGGACTAGTCTTACTGCATGTACTATTTATTTACTTACTGTATTTATACCTCGTTCTTCAATCACAAAGGCTCTCAGAGCAGTTTACAGATAGTTAATTAGACATCAAGCCCCCATCCTCCACTGCTTAGCTTAGATCCTGTAAACTTAGGCCCATGATCTCCCTGGTTGAATCCACCCATTTGGCATGCAGCCTTTCTCTTTTTCTGCTGCCCTCTACCTTCCCTAGCATTATAGTTTTTTCTAGTGAGTCATCATGCCTTCTCATGAAGTCATACAACAGCCTCAGTTTTGTCATTTTGGCTCCCAGAGAGTACTCAGGCTTGGTCAGATCTAGCACCCATATCCACAGCACTCTTCTCCAGCACCACATCTCAAATAAGTTTATTTTCTTTCCATCAACTGAGTCTTTTAAATAGTTACCCTGTGTTATGCATCCTATTCACTAGCCACCATTGAAGGTTGAGACTGTTCTGGGCATGTAATTGACTTTTGTTTCAAGCATCGCTTGTGTAACTAGTGATGAAGCATCAAGACTGCAATGCAGTGTTTTTGTTAAACTTGTCATATGGTCCATGCCTGAGTTATTTCAAGTGAGTTCAATAATCCCTTAGTTTAACCCTGGGCTGAAGTCACAGAACATAAATCAGTAAAGGAGATTTCTCCCCCTCCTTCCTTTTTGAACCTAAATTCTTTCAAAGTTTGCTACACTTTTCAGTCTCTAGTTTTCTGTCTCTAGTTTTCTGAATCAAGTTCAGGAAGGGAGAAAGAGCAATAGAACTCATCACTGTGATCTTGATGTTTCCAAGAGATGGAATAAAAAAAACCTTTCACTCCTTACTGAATTATTCTTGTTATCTGCTTCCTCTGCCATTTGTATGAGCAAACGTCTAAGTTTGATTTTATTCTGAAAGTCAACATTTTAGTTTATTTACTTATCTAATTGGCTAGGCTGCAAAACTATAAAGACTCTGTTTCAAAACTTGGCATCCCTTGCTAATTCATTCAAAGATGCCAGCTGAAGCAAGATTCCACACACAATTGCAACAGCTGGATAATAAATTTACATTTCTGTATTACAAAAAATATCTATTATTTGGCTTTCTGAAGCTATGGGCTTTTAAGACTTCAATGAATTGCAGAAACACAGGAATGGTTTAAAGAATCAGAAACAACATAAAACAAATTTACCATCTCAAAACAGGACACTGAAAGAGAGTCAGGTGAAAGATTGTTAGGTTTCAGATGTGAAACTGGATGTTTTAAAACTGGATTGTATTGTTTTGAGTCTCCAGCAACGTAAAACAGATCTTATTAGAATTAAAATAGAGGGATAAACCAATATCACAATAGGGTGGATTAGCCGGTGTATAAAGCTGCAGACTATTCTATCTAGAGATCATGATGGTGGTGGTGGTGATGATCATGATGATGATGATGATGATATCTTTTTTCATATATCCCATACACTAAGGACAACCTACAATAAAACTGGTTTTAAAAGTTTACTACAATTAAAACAATTAAAAAATTAATTAAATTAAATTAAATACAATTAAAAAAAAGAGTGGGGAATGTTTCTTTCTTCATATAGTTTGCAGAAAGGAATTCTTAACTACACAAATTGAGAAGGGATTTCATAATATACTGTATATACTTGACTATAAGTAGACATCATGTATAAGTCGAGGACAGGTTTTGTGGCCAAAATTATAGATTTTGATATGACCCATGGATGTCAAGAGTAGAACTAGAGACATATCAGAAAGGATGTAAAAAATGAAGCAAAGGCAAACAGTGCCAAAGAACTTAGAAAATTCCAACATGCATAACTGTTTTCCTCACCCTAAAGGCTGGATGAATGAAGAGGGAAGTATCACTGTTATTTTCCCACTCAGGCATGCAAAAAGGTCAGAAGTGGCACCACGGCAAAAAGAGCAGAGGAGGGCACTGTTTCTTTAGGTTCTTCTGGGATGGACTAAGCTCTCACCTTTCACTACTTGACTCAGTGAAGGGGATGGTTCCTTTTTTGATAAGAGTTAAAGTATAGTAGTTACAATCACCAGGGGTTTTTGGGGGGTCAATCTTTTACTAAAATTTATAGACTTATACATTAGTATATACAGAATACTTTTTTCATTATAGGTGAATAGCTACCATTCATATGGAGAAACGTAAAGAGCTTTAGAAACAATGTTAAAAAACATGTTTTATTCCCGCCCAGAGGGTATTTTTCCCGATTTGAGGATATATCAGAATAAAAAGGTTCATGGAAACTGAATCATTCAAAACTTACAATTAATACCAGGTTCCTTGGCCATTACTCTTCCTCAATTCTGTTGTGAAAGGGAAGCAGGGAGGGAAGCAACTGGAAGCATATACATATAGTTATCATAAAAGAATTTTTACTAGCAGTATCTGCATCCTTCTACCAAATGGTAAGACAAACCCAGATGCTGCTGACTTACAGGCTGTATGCATATGTTGCACCCTTATTTATTAATTCTTCATAACCATATTAATTTCAAAGGTCACTTCAAAAATGCATCCAATTTGTATGAAAGCTAGTGGATCATATGCAGAATCTGTGCAACATGGGCAAAGCATACCATGAAGATGCTATGCAAATTCCATGGGTAAGGTATACTTAGCATGCTTTTTAAAGCTTCCATTGCATCTTCTGTCAGTATGTTTCTTTCCCATTATTCAGTTCCAGGACATGGAAACATTCCCTTAAAAAAAAATACTTCAAGCCTCCAGCAGCATGGTCACTAGCTAAATTGGTTGGGAGATTTTTAGAGTAGTAGTTCAAAAACATTTTTTTTTTAAGTCCAGCCCTGATTACCTCCCAAACATTGCCTCCACCTTTATTCTTCCTTTTTGACCCACATGTCACAAGATGTTTTCACTGGCAACAGTAAAGTCCTTAACTGTGAATAGTCTTTTAAAAAGCAAGGTCTTCAAATTGTCTTCAAAAACATCACAACAGGAAGAAAATTCTGAAGGAGCCCTGGTGGCGCAGTGGTTAAATGCCAGTACTGCAGCCACAAGGTTGTGTGTCTGATCACAGGCAGGGTCCAAGATCTGCTCAGCCTTCCTTTCATTTTGTAGGTCGGTAAATTGAGTATCCAGCTTGTTGGGGGCAATTAGCTTGCACATTGTAAACCACTTAGGCAGTACTAGTTCACTGATAACTTGAAAGTATGAACTTGCTATTGCTAAAATTGCTACAGTTAGTTATTGCTTCCTTCAAGAACTAATTTAGAGAAGAATCCTATTACAAAAAACTCTACCATGTATAGTAGAGTCTCGATTATTCGTTCTTCAGTCATCTGACGTCCCATGCTTCTTCGTGAGCACGCTGTGGGGTGGCGCGCTCATGAAGAAGCATGGGATGTTGGATAATGGCACCTCGCCATTTTGGACAAAAGTCCCCCACCTCCCCTCCTTCCCTCCTCCTCTGCAGCTTGATTTTCCTGAGCCCAATGGGAGACTGATTATCAGCCGGCCCATTTATGTCAGATAATCAAGACTCTACTGTATGTGTATTTTTTTTCTTAGAGATAATTCCCACTTTCATACAGGAGAAAATCCTCTTTAACATGTCTATTTATAGTAGAACTATTCTTGCATGAATGGATTCATCACTTAATTAATTCATCAACTAATGGCTATTTTATAATTTCAGAAGAATAGTATTTCCATTGAGTTTTGTGACAGTGAGTGAATCCTTCCCAGAGAAGTATCTAGTTTCAGTGCATCCACTCTTTGAACCACTGTTCAATCCAAGCATGGGTTAAAAATAAACACAGCAATTCATGACTTGTGAATTATGCCAAAATGTGATGAAATCTGTTTGTTCTTCAAAAATATTTTAAAGTTTGTGATTGTGATGCAAAGAGATTCATCAGTTCTTACACAAAATGTTTTGAGTCATGGAGATTTTTTAACTGTTGGGTTCAATATCTCTGTCGAGTTTAGCAGAAACATTGGGGGAAGCATTAATAGCAAAGCAAAATCTCATTGAAAAAAAAACAACAACTCAGGGATGTTAATACAGTATCTCCTTACTGCTAGCTATACATTTTATGAAGGACTGATCACAGCCTACATAACGTGAATAAGCATAAAGATGGGCCTGAATGTTTGAATTGGGCCAGATTAAATGAAATTAATCTGGATTAATCTGGATCCCAGATTAATTTAAATCTTGGAAGACAAGGATTTCAAATCTGTGTCAGATGAGAGGGCAGAGAACTTACATTGGCAGCCAAGACTTTAAAAACTGAGAATGTGGCAAGACAAACATCCTTCTCAACTTCACATGTTGTAGCATGTAGCAATGCTGGAGTGATGTGCAGATTTGTTACTAAAAGTTTTAGAATAGTTTAAGATGCCTATCATGAAGGTAATAAACACAATGTGCTAGTGATTTTGCACGTTGATACAAAGATGATAGAGGGAAATTGCCATTTCATCAGGCAGATTATGTCCTGAGATGGGGAGGGGGGAACCTTAACAGATTTATGCATGTCCCATGTTTTGTGATATTTTTGTCCTGCATTTTGCAATCAAAAGTACTGGCAAATTTCCAAATTTTTGTAGCAGAATAGGAAGTTCTTTCTAAAAATGACTAATTCCTGGGTTGTTGCCAAAATGAGTAAGAGATTAATTTTATTGCAGCGGCTAATGAAGATTTGGGCCAATGCATGTGACAAGCAAATGATGGCATGAGAAAAATACAGTCATTTGCAAAAGGTTATATAACTTCCCATTCAGTCTGGCACATGGTGCCAACAAACTGACAGCCAGGATATTTTTTCAATGATACTGGCAGATGATATGCATCTAATTACACAGAAGCATTGAGACCCATTTATTGATTTGGCACCAAGGATGTTTGCCTACTTGCAAGATGAACTGAAGCCAAGATGTAAGAAATGGCCACTGAGCATTGACGGAAGTTCTTAGTGCTCTTAGAACCCTGCTTACTTACAAACACTTAACAGTTGATGTTAGTATTACTTCTTGATCTTGCCTCACTCAGCTCTGCCAATGTCTTGAATGTAGCCAATGATGGGAATAAGTTGTGTTTACCTGACAGGATTTAGTTGTGACTCTCAGGTGCTTTAACAAAAACAAAAGGAAAAGGAAAAGGACGCCCTAAATGCAATATTGCTATGAGTATACAGATACAGTGTTAGCAATCCCAAACAGTAAAAATGTCTTACCTGACCTTTATCTAGTTAAGGAAAAAAACTGTGTGCCAATATTAGGGATGAATATGATTTTGAAAATATTTTTAAATGGTGGGAATATAGATTTCTTAAATGTCAGGAAACTTTCATGAAGAAATTCCTAGAAAGTCAAGAATCATTAGAGTTTTGAACCAACTCTGTTTTCTGCATAGAAAAATGCAATTTTCTCCATGTAAGCACATGCACATGCACAAAAAGTGCTCGCTTTCTTTGTGTGTGTCTGCACAATTATTGTGTGTCTGCACAATAATAAGTCCCCAACTGTGAAAAATCTTGGAAAACTACACACTTTTTGATGAGTTTCTTTCAACAAGGAGAAAAATAGAAAAATTAATTTATTCTTGCCTGTGCTTATGAAATTTATAAAGACTATCATGGCTAAATGAGTAAAGGAATACATAAAACCTAATGTGCCTGGTAGACTACCTAGAAGGCAGGAAGGCAAGAGGTGTACACTGTAGTGAAATATTGGTGGCTATCAGGAGGGAGAATCTTAGCTTGACAATTTTATCAAGAGGGTCTGCTTCTGCAAACTATCATATCGATTCAAATCCACTGTATTACTCACTGTATTTACTCCTCTCATGGTCATATTTCAGCTTCAAATATTTTCACCCAAATACAGTATTTTAGTCTGTGTGATTACGAACCATCTCCTTCTATCTCTGGGAAGCTAAGCCCAATGCAAGTCCAGGTCCTGCAACTTATTCATTTTCTAGCTGAACTGGAATCCTTTTGAACACTATTGTCCTGTTCCTTTTTAGAGAATCCAGATAGATGGACAATGAATAAGGTGCCTGACCAGCCACTAAAGATTCCAGAGTGGTTCAGATATCCATGATGCTCACAAGCTCTCAGGACCCTCTGCAAAGGCTGATTCTGTATCTGTTGATGGCATCTGATTCCTCGCCATTCCTCAGAATCTATAAATGCAAGGATGCAATTTAATGTGGTGTCTTTCAAAAGGAAGCTGACACCAGTAACTCTAAACATCTCACTACCTTAGGGAAAGAAGAATTACAGATATAGTCCCTTGTGTTTCACTCCATCTCCTGCAATGATATTTCAGTAAGCCTAAGGTGGAGGAGGTGGGGGGTGGTGGAATAGAAGAATAAATCCATACATTTAAGTGCAAAACTACTAATAATTTATATCTTATCTCCTCATCTCACCGCTTGGGCATAACTAATTTCTTGATTTATGTAATCTGATTCACAACATCAACTCAGGGCAGGGCAAAAAGAAGAAAAGGACTCCTTCCCAGCTATTGTTCTCTTCATACCCCTTTATTAAAACAATTTCAATTGTCTCCACTACCTAGTTAGCAATAAAGAAGCACATTTTCTTTGTCTGCATTGAGATGTAATTCTTTATTTATGATGAAGAGAGCAGAACTAGGTGCTTATTGTTAACTGGGGAAAGAAAAAGACAAGTTAATATCTACCTTAATTTACACTTTATTTTTTCAATGTACTCACTATATTCACAACCAGAATGACAAGTTTTAATTACTTCTTTTGTATGGAAAAAACCTATCCTAGAGAAACAGTTGTTTGGCTGACCATGTAGGCTACTCAGACCTAGTATCTATACCTAGCTCAGTATGAGAACTTTACAGAGTTTCTGGGCAGAAAAAATCAACCTGAAAGCCATTTAAAAAAAACCAATCCCAATCACTTATCACAATTAATTTTCAATCATACCTTCAACTAGCAACCAATGGAGAATATATATTCTATTTGTCCACTATGAAGGAAAACCTAAAGGTCAGGAATTAGACTAAAAGGAGAGTTAACAAAACACAACAAAGTGTTAATTTTCCCTGTCATTTTCAAAACTTGTAGTATGAAGTGCTTTTCAGGAGAAATATAAATGTAAAATGCCTAATCCAGCCTCAGGGCCAAAATCAAGAAAAAAAACAACATGCCAGTCATTAAATTTTCCATTAATTTGCTGTTGCATAATATAAATTAATGGAGTCTCTGTAACGAGGGGTGGAGGGAAGGCCACTGTCTTTCCTTTCTCCTGTCCTGGCCCTTGCATCTTCTACATGATGAGTGACTGCTGTTATGTGCTTTCCCCCTCCAAAATGTCCCACCTAAAACTGTGACTGTGTCACTTAAGAAGGGAGTCTGATGAAAAAATTGAGCTTACTCCTCCTGCAAATGATGACAAGGCTTTTTTTTTTTTTGCTTGCTTCAGATTTCTCTACTTTATGCAGCATGTGAAAAAAGTGATCTAGGTTTGGAAAAAGTTACACCTACAACTGAACTCACATTCATAAGCCTGAGGGTAGGAAAACTTGTTTCAATCTGAGCAAAACATTTGATCTTTGATAACCATGAATTTTAATAATAATATTATAATAAGATTTATTTGTATCCCGCCTCTCTGTGTAACACAACCAGGGCGCATTACACATTAAAACATACAATCCTGTATCCCAATATCTGACCCCCTCCCCCCCAAAAATACAATTAAACAATTCAAAAATTTTGAACATACTTTAAAATAACAAACAAATCAAGAGTGGCTGTGGCAGAAGTAAGAGGTATAACAGGTTGAACTTTTTCTGTGGCCAGTTTTCTATTCAGGAAAGACCTGCCAGAAGAGATCCATCTTAACAGCTTTTTTAAAAGTTGTTTAAAGTGATAATGTGATGGATTGCATCCAGCAGGCCATTCCATAATCTGGGAGTGGTAGCCCAGAAGGTCCTCTGGGCAGTTGCAGACAATCGAGTTTTTATAGGTTGCAACAAATTCCTCCCATATTACCTGAGAGCATGAGGTGGATTATAAGGAAGGAGGTGGTCCTGAAGATAAGTTGGACCCAAGCCATTTAGGGCTTTAAAGGTGATGACCAACACCTTGTACTGAGCCCGGAAACTGATAGGCAGTGAGTGAAGCAATCTTAAGATCAGTGTTATATGGTCTCTTCTAGTTTTACCTGAGACCAACCTGGCTGCCATTTTCTGTACTAACTGAAGTTTCCAAACTAAGTGCAAGCGTATTCTATTTTGTATTTCACATTTCTTTCCTGAAAGGCCCTGGTGGCACAGTGGTTAAATGCCTACACTGCAGCCAGTCACTCATAAACCACAAGGTTGTGAGTTCAGTACCAGTCAGGAGCTCAGGGTTGATTCAGCCTGGCATCTTCCGAGGTCATTAATATAAGTACCCAGTTTGTTGGGGCAATTAGCTTATACATTGTAAACCACTTAGGGAATGCTTACGTGCACTGAGAAGCTTTATAGAAATGTGATGACCAATGGCTATAAAGCAGGAGTGGGTAAATTGGGGCCTAATTGCCACATGTGGTCCTTAGACCCTTTTATGTGGCCCCTGAACCCCTCCAAAAATCCCCCAAAGTTCCCAACCCTCAATTTTTTTAAAAAAAAAATAATCAATTTGATTTTTAGGGAATATCTCCCCCAAAACTATGCAGAAAGCATCCCCAAACATACACAAAAATAAAAATTTCCCCACTCCACCTCCATAAGCACAGAACCCCATTGTACCTTTTAAAAAAGCTTTGTTTTCCTCTGCAACCCAATTTAAAATAGTGACAAGAAGTCCTGTTGCCATTTTTCGATGGACTTCAGATTAAAATTGAGGTATTTAGGCTTGATGAGCTTGTGTGAGATGGGGTCTGAAGGTAAAATTTGCCCCAGCCCCCAAGTAGTTGCCCACTCCTACTATAAAATATAAAGTTACAGAAGAATACAGTGCGTTCCGGATCCCCCCCCCCCCCCCCGCATAAAAGAAATAGTGCGTATGCTCAAGCCCCATTACAAGTAATGGGACTCATGCTTATGGTGGCGCGGTGTGCTGGCTGTGCGGTGCAGTAGTGGCACACATGCGCCACAGGCGCTCATGCCATTGTTCTTTAAAAGCAGCATAATTAATGTCCAAAACACACTGCAGAAATAATGCAGTTTGAGACCACTTTAACTGCCCTGGCTCAGTGCTAAGGAATCCTGAGAATTGTAGTTTGTTGTGGCACCAGAGCTCTCTGACAGAGAAGGCTAAATATCTCACAAAACTCCAGTTCCCAAAATCCCTCAGCACTGAGTCAGGGCAGTTAAAGTGGTCTCAAACTTGATTATTTCTGTAGTGTGTTTTGGACCTTTCAAAAGAATTAGGGTTTCAAATGAATTGTGTCCACTTCTCATAGGTGTTTTATCACTGGTAGTGTGTTGTTTGTGAAGTTATTATAAACTCTCTTCATTGAAACAAATAAATATTAACTTTATTTACAAGCAAGATTTGTATCATTTCTTCAGCACCACATCTTAAACAAATTTTCTTTCTGTCTGCTTTCTTAACTGTTCAGCTCTCACATTCATACATGGTAAGAAGGAATACAATAGATTATACAATTCTAACTTTAGTGCTTAGTTGCATGTCTTTGCTCTTTAGGATCTATTTCTTTCATAGCCGCCCTCCACATTCTTAGTCTTCTTCTGATTTCCTGACTGCAGTCCCCAGTCTGATCAATATTTGATCCCAGGTATGAAAATTATCTTTCTATTTCTATTTCCTCATTGTCTAGGTTGAATCTGTGCAAATTTTCTGTGGTCATTATTTTTGTTTTCTTCATGTTCAACAATAAGCATGCCTTTGCACTTTCTTCCTTGACCTTCTTGGTTGCTCCAGGTCTGTGATGTTTTCTGATAGCAGTATGGTGTCATCTGCATATCTTGGATTGTTGATATTCCTTCCTCCTATTTTCACTCCTCCTTTTTCTGTGTCCAAGCCTGCTTTTCATAAACTATGTTCTGGATATAGGTTGAAGATACAGGCTGAAAAGATGAAGCCTTGCCTGACCCCTCTGCCAATTGGGAACTATTCAGTTTCTCCATGTTTTGTTCTGAGAGTAGCCTCTTGTCCTAAGTACAGATTCCATATGGGTCTACAAACCATGCCTTATGATGGGACCTAAGCAGAGCAGTGAAGGATAGGGAGTCTTCACTCTTTTAGTATTGGGAACATCAACTACTACTGCTTTGGGCCTGAACCATACAGAACAGGGTGATGGCAATCCATTACTTACAAGCGGTATGTGTCTTCTTTATACTCTTTTGGGAGTGCTTGCTAACATGTTTTTCTTTTATTTTCCAGACCTTGCTGGCTGATATGTCAAGTCTTGATCTGCGGCCATAGCATGGTCTGCTGGACAGCCCGATAGTTCCAGAACAGTTCCTATATTTCACTGAACAGCTCAAACTGGAAGATGTTGCCATTGAAAGAGGGCCCTGTGCTGGGGTACTCTGTTGTTTGTTTGTCCACCTCTCTTTTTTATTGTCTCGTTTTTAATTGTAAAGGGTATAATGAATGATCTTATCATTGGGTGTGCATTATGTCTCATCTGAAATTGTTAACTAGTTGGTTGTATTGGATGTTTTTCATAATAACTTTTTAAAAGTTCATTTTATACACAGGTGCACGAAAGCCTTCTCAGTGGCTGCCCTTAAACTCTGGAATTCCTTGTTAGTGAGACTAGAGTGACTTCCTCCTTGCTGACCTATCAGCAGGTGAAAACCATTCTGGTAGGTTTTTAAACTTTAAGGTTGTTGAAGAAAGGGTTTTTAAAACAATGCTGTATTAATTTCAATTCTATTGCTTTAAACTATTTTTTCTCATTTTAATTGCATATGTTTAATTGTTTAAATAGTATTAATAGTTTAATTTTATTTTGATGTTGACTTTTTGTATGTTTTTTATTTATATTGTAACTATTTTAATTTGTAAGCCACCTTGTGTCTCAATCTAGGAGAAAGGCAAGGTATAAATAAAGCATAATCATCATCATTCTGGTGCCACTGTAATACTGAGACCCACATATATGCCCAATTATTCCTCATCACAGCCAGACTTTCTGTACTGAGTCTTTCAAGATTCAATTCTTTCCCTTCCTAATCAAAGCAGATATGAGACCTTTGCCAAGTTCTTCCAGGGATTTGGAGTTAGTGACTAAGAAATATTATAGCATCCAATTTTATTTTTCTTCTTTTCCATCTAGCCATATTAACCAGCTAATATGAATAACAGTGATTATGAAATGCTGTGATGAAGCAGACTAAAAGCTATGCTTGTCCTGCCAGATTGAGTTACATCCCAGACAACTTAAAGAGCTATGAGAGATAAACTCTGGGGGGGGGGGGGGGATTGCTTTGTTTGCAGTCATGAAAAAATGAGTTATTATTGTATACTCAGAACTGTACAGCCCTTAATACAAGAGGACAAATTGCTTTTCTAGATGATTGGTTGTAGCTTTAGACCATAAATATAAATATTTCCAATGTCCAGCTTAATATAAGCATAGGAAGTATGAAGAAACCTGTCATTTTGTATTTCACACTGCTTCTCATTTTCCAGCACTAGTCTAGTCCAGTATCCATGCAAAAATACACAACTAAAGCACTCCTGAAAGATGCCTGTCCAACTTTTGTTTCAAGACCTCCAGAGAAGGAGAGTTCACCACTTTCCAAGGCAGCCCATTCCACTGTCAAATAGCTGTTGTAATGAAGAATCTCTTTTCTTTGAATTTGAATTCATTGGTTCATGGTATAGTCTCTGGAGCAGCATAAAATGAGCCTTCTCCATCTTACATGACATCCCTTCAGATATTTCAAGACAGCTATCGTGTTACCTCTCAGTATTGCTGTATGACGATGAGCTAGTTTTAATGTAATTATTTTTATTGTATTTTATTGATGTGTTCTTGTATGTATTTTATGGGTTGTAATCCCACCTCAATCCATTTGGGAGAGGCGGGAAAATATAAATATTATTATTATTATTATTATTATTATTATTATTATTATTATTAGTTTTAGTTTTTTGTAGGTTTTTCAGGCTATGTGGCCATGTTCTATAAGAATTTATTCCTGACGTTTCACAAACATCTGTGGCTGGCATCTTCTGAGAATGCTGACCTGGAAGTGTGTGTTTGAGTGTGTTTGTGTGTGTGTGTGTGTGTGTGTGTGTGTGTGTGTATTGTGTGACTCTGGGTGAGGAGGAGTGATTCCCATGTTAATCTGTGCATTGTTCTGTTGTTGATGGCCTCCTCAGGGTAGGAGGATATGCAAAAAAGGATTAGTGTCTGCTAAATGGTGATCATTGTTTGCTGGGTAGCCTGTGACCCTGAGTGGTTTCTCATCTGCATTTGCTGAGTCCTAGTTTTGGTGTCCTTCAGGACTGGTAGCCAAGCTTTATTTACTTTGAGGGTTTCTTCTTTCCTGTTGAAGTTGTCCAAGTGTTTGTAAATTTCAATGGTTCCCCTATGCATTCTGACCTGATAGTTGTTGGCATGGTCCAGAATTTCAGTGTTTTCAAACAGAACAGTACACAGATTAACATGGGAATCACTCCTCCTCACCCAGGGTCACACAGTACTTATATACTCATTCTCTTCCAGGTTAGGACAGGGAGAACTGGAGATGTCTCATCTGCAGAATCACTATGAGTCGAAGTTGACTTGAGGGCAGCTAATAACAACAACTTTTTAAAAAAATCTACCCAACTTAAAAGCACTTTAATACTGCCTATTTTAATATGATGCAAAATAATTATGCAGTTTCCCTTTCATTCCTTTGTAAGGTACATTTTAAAACTCTACTAAACAACAATGAAAGTGCTCTTAATACCTTATCACATTAGAGGAATCCCACTGAGAAACAGGATTTAAAGTAGATTTAAAGGAGAAAAAAATGCAAATGAGAGAGGTTTTTCTCATGACATTTCGACAAAACAAAAATAATGTGAAAATAATGTGAACATAAAGGGGACAAAATGGCACCTTTTTACTTTTGGGAACTAGTGTGATAAGGTCCTTATAATCATTATTAGAGAATTCTGAGACATGAAGCTCAAATACACTGTTTTTCCTGACAGCAGATAAAAGACCAAACTCATGATCACTCTTTCCCTCGTCCTTTTTTTTTTTTTAATCATTTTTACATGTACTGCTTGTAAGCCAGGTGTTATCCATCCTAGGTTCCTGCATTTCATTTCTTCTATCCAGGATATGTTGTATTTAATTGTGTTGAAATTCATTTTGTTAGCCCAGCTTTTCAACCTACCAAGTTCATTTCGAATTCTGATCCTCTTCTCTGAGGTATTTGCCACTGCCTTTCCCACCCCATCCTACCCCACTCAAAAATTGATGTCTTCTGAAAATTTAATAAGCATGCTTTCAAGTGTGGGTAAAAAGCAAAATTGACATATTAATCCACCTTTGGTCAATGGTTGCCAGCTTACCTCTTTAAAATGTGAGTCTGAATCTATGTCTATTTAATTTGGAATAGGGTTGACACCTCTTTTTTTCTGAAAGGCTCCTCATCTTTAACATCACTTTCGCAGAAAGATATACAGTGGTACCTCGGGATACGAAATACCCAGGTTACGAAATTTTCGGGCTACGAAAAAATCCCATAGGAAAACATTGTTCCGGGTTACGAATGTTTTTTCGGGTTACGAAAAAAATTTTGGTGCTTTTTTTCGGCTTTTTCGCACGGAATCGCGGCTTTTCCCCATTAGCGCCTATGGCAATTCGGCTTACGAAGGCTTTTCGGGTTACGAAAGCGGCCGCGGAACGAATTAATTTCGTAACCCGAGGCACCACTGTAACATGATCTTCACCACATGGGGAAGAGATGTGCCTATTCAGTTTCACCAGTTATTAATGGTGGAAAACACTGAATGTGAGAGGAAGTGAAATAAGGATTTTTGAATCCTTATCAAACTTTTTTTTGCTTTGCTTTACCTTTTCAATCTTCAATTTGTTTTCTTTCTGTCTCTTGTCCATACAACCACTGAACTGGGAACACTCTTGGCCAGTTCATCACATCCTCTTTTTGGCTCCCACACTGAATCCTGTCCATATGATTATCTACTAACCTTGGCTTTAGGCAACATCCTTTCCTTGTCCCTCAATTATCACTGTTAAAACTGAATTTGACACCACATCTCCACACCAAAGTTCCACACAGCTTTGCATGCCTATGTGTATTCTCACCCAGAGACTGCTATATAGTTTGTCCCTGGGCTTTCCACTCCATCAAATACATCTGAAAGTGTAGGCTCAAGTCTATAAAAGCTCATGGTACCAACTTCTCTCTTTCAGTTAGTCTCATAGGTGCTGAAAGAACAACAATGATGAGGCATGAAACATATCATGACAGTCCTGTTACATCTGTAGATACCATATATACTGAGTCAAGTGTTTTAGGAAAGGCTTCCAACCTTTTTTACAACCAACTATAAAGGTCTATAAGAACAATTTTAGGAGCAAGAGGAAGAAAACATCATTCCACATTTTAAAAATCAAGAAGGCTACACAGTAACATTGTCATACTATCAGTTTACAGTATGTCCAGAGTAGAATACAGTGGTGCCTCGGGTTACGAAATTAATTCGTTCCGCGGCCGCTTTCGTAACCCGAATTGCCATAGGCGCTAATGGGGAAAAGCCGCGATTCCGTGCGAAAAAGCCGAAAAAAGCACCAAAAGTTTTTTCGTAACCCGAAAAAACATTCGTAACCCGGAACAATGATTCCCTATGGGATTTTTTCGTATCCCGAAAATTTCGTAACCTGGGTATTTCGTATCCCGAGGTACCACTGTATATACCATCCATTTTGTGCATGTGTGCACAGCAAAAATGTCTTCCAAGAAAATCTGGTCTTTTGAAAGTTATTGAAACTAAGCTTCAAGAACTAAAGAAAATTATTAATTTAACATATTGTTGATAAAAAAATGAGGCATTCAGTTACACAATGAAGTATAAATCTCAGTACAACCTATAAATATCTGCATTATACAGTTGTCTATGTCCACAGATTCCTTATCCACAGATACAACCATTCACAGCAAGAAAATATTGGTTAATATATAATATATATAAAATTAAAATATGAATTCTAAAGCACAAACCTGGATTTTGCTCTTTTATATAAGGGATACAATTTTATTACACCATTGCATTTAATTGAACTTGAGCATCCACAGATTTTGGTATCCACAGGAAGTCATGGAACCAAACCCCAGAAAATATCAAAGTCCAACTGTAGTTATCAAAAGTCAACAATTCCAGTGGTAGAATAATTTGATGTAGCCTGTGGATGAAGAATCTAATTTTGCAAATTCTCTCTCTCTCTCTCTCTCTCTTATGCTCCCTTATGGAAAAACACTATTTGCTCTTTTGCATAGAGCAGCTAAAAAAATGAAGTGCAATATAAATGCAACAAGGCTTTGTATGTTGTGTCTAATCCATTCCCCAGAGGCTGTTTATCTCCTCTAGCTTTGGTTTCACATATCATCATCTGTGTATATTTGAAAATGAAAATATTTCTCTGTCTCTTCTCCTAGTTTACAGTCTTCTGTGAATCAGCACATCACTCATTATGAGATACAAGCTTCTTTACATGAGACAAAATGAAGTGAGATCACCCAAATAATAATTTTCTTCTGTGAGGCTTAGCATTAAATTCAACATGTGGAACTATTTGCCAATAATTTCATTCAACACATTCTGTTACCTAAATAGATATAAGGGGCATGATTCAAAAGGTGTGTGGAGCTTGAAAAGCCTTTATTGTTTATTTATTATTTATTTAGGTATTTATACCCCCCCCCCCCTTTCAGCCCTAATGGCTCTCAGGGCAGCTTACAATTATTATTTTTAATCAGACAGTTCCCTGCCCTCAGGTTTACAATCTAAAAGACGCGAAACAAAAGGAGAAGGGAATGGTGGAGGGAAAGGGGATGAGGTCCAGTGGTTCTTCTCTCCCTCTGAGGCCTGGACCAAGGCAGATGCATTGGAGAGAGGGCTCTTCCTTCTTCCAGGCTAGCCCTGATGGAGCTAGACCTGCCTGGTGAAATTTTATGAGGCACAAATGGCAGTCAGTTGTCTGTGGAAGCCTGGGTTCAATAAAAAAAAAAAGTAGATTTCAACACTAGTTGGAATAGTGGAGGATCTGAGGACCATATGTGGGCCATATGTCTCCCCAGGAACACACTTTGTCCCATTCCACATGGGAGATAAATTAACCTCTCTTCTAAATATTTCAAAATGTTTTAGTTCAAGGACATTTGTTCCAAAATCCACCCTGTAAAAATCTACAGTTAATGTTATGTCTGTGATTAATATAAGAGCCAGCATGGTCTAACGGTTTCAGTGTTCGGCTAGGACTCAAAGAGACCAGGGTTTAAATCCCTGCTCAGCTATGGAAATTCACTGGATGAGCGTGAGCAAGTCACACTCTCTCAGCCTTAAAGGATGGGAATTGGAAACTTCTTCTGAATAAATCTGCTAAGAAAGCTCATGAGAATGTCATCAAAAGTCAGAGTTGACTTGAAGACACATAACTACAACAACCCTGACCATTCTAGAAATGCATTCTAGAAATGCAAGAAAAGGGAAACACCTAAATGTGAATTATAGATAAAAATATAATGTTAAAAATAATAGCATGCACATAGGTTAGAATTGTCCAAGCCATAGTATTCTTGGTCACTATGTATAGCTGTGAGAGCTGGACTGTGAAAAAAAGCAGATAAAAAGAGAATCAACTCATTTGAGATGTGGTGTTGGAACAGAGCTCTGAGGATACCAAGGACATCCAGAATGATAAATGGGTCCTTGAGCAAATCATGCCAGAAATACCCATGGAGGCCAAGATGATTAAACTGAGGCTGTTGGACTTTGGCTACATCATGAGAAGGCATGGCTCATTGGAAAAGACAATAATGCTGAGAAAGGTTGAGAGTAGAAGAAGGAGAGGTAGACCACACAGTTGGCTAGACTCAGTTGGGGAGGACACAGCCATGAGTCTTCAGGAAATGAGCAGAGCAGTGGAGGACAGGGAGACCTGGAGATGTCTCATCCACAGAATCACCATGAGTCGAGGTAGACTTGAGGGCAGCTAATAACAACAACTTTTTAAAAAATCTACCCAACTTAAAAGCACTTTAATACTGTTTTTTAATATGATGCAAAATAATTATACAGTTTCTCTTTCCTTCTTTTGTAAGGTACATTTTAAAACTCCACTAAACAACAATGAAAGTGCTCTTACTACCTTATCACACTAGAGGAATCCCACCGAAAAACAGGATTTAAAGTAGATTTAAAGGAGGAAAAAACCTGCAAATGACAGAGGTTTTTCTCATGACATTTCAGCAAAACAAAAATAATGTGAAAATAAAATGAACATAAAGGGGACAAAAATGAGACCTTTTGACTTTTGGGAACTAGTGTGATAAGGTCCTTAGAATCATTATTGGAGAATTCTGAGACATGACGCTAGAATACACTGTCTTTCCTGACAGCAGATAAAAGACCAAACTCATGATCACACTTTCCCTCATCCTTTTTTTTTTCCATCTGTGAAAATGACTTAATTGTAATTATTTATGTCTGGAGTATTACCTTTCTCTAGCTGTGTCCTTCAAACTAATTACAACTAAATTGTGCAAATCAGAGTTTCATAATTCAATATCTTCCTACCCTGCCTGTTGCTTATTCTCAATAAGTGTTGTTCATAACCCAGTATCCCTAGAGAAGTAGATTGTCTATTAGGATAAAACACAAAGAGAGCAATTGTTACTGTAGGAAAAGTACCAGATTCATTTGTCAAGACGTAACCTGCCTAACAAGTGATATACTGTGGTAAACTCTACTGTGATAAGATTTTGTCCAGAGAGGGTGGCCAAAATGGTCTGAAAACCATACCCTAATAGTTGGATATGTTTAGCCTGGAGAAGAGAAGGTTGAGAGGTGATATGATACCCATGTATAAATATTTGAAGGGATGTCATATTGAGGCTGGAGCAGCTTGTTTTCTGCTCCTCCAGAGACTAGGACATGGAACAAAGGATTCAAGCTACTGGAAATCTGCCCCAACATTAGGAAGAACTTGGTGGCAGTAAGAGCTGTTCCACAGTGGAACACGCTGCCTTGGAGTGTAATGGAGTCTCCTTCTCTGGGGGGTTTTAAACAGAGGCTGGATGGTCGTCTGTCATGACAGTTTTTTTAATTTTTTTTAATTTTTATTAATAAAACTTTATTAATACAAAACATACAAATTACATACATCCAAAACATACATACAAACCATCTACATATATATCTAAAAATATTAAATTACCATATTTCACAAAACAAATTGAAAGAGTAAAAGTATATCAGTCAACTACCTTTTTTGTACTCAGCTCCTACTACCTACTTACCTATCCTTTCCTAACTCCTTTCACTTAAACTAATAACTTTATTATATCCTTCTGCTTCCCACACCTTACTCTATCTTTCCCTTACTCTCCTCCTAACTCACGTCTATTCTCATGTCCTCCTACATACTCAAACCTTCTTCACTTACTTAAACCTTCTTGCTTCTCTTCGTCATGACAGTTTTGAATATGTATTCCTGCATGGCAGGGGGCTGGACTGGATGGCCCTTGTGGTATCTTTCAACTATGATTCTGTGAGTGTGTTGACTAGCAGAAACACATGAATCATTACATTTAGGAAATTTCTGAGTATTTGTAAAGAAGGGGGAACCCATAAGCTTGCAAGAGAGCTTGACTAGGAATAATAGACTACTGAAAAAAGAGAACATTGACCATAAAGGCTACTGAGAATCAGTTTTTAATGGAAGAAATAATACTGCAAACAGTGCACTGTTAGATTTAACCATGATATACTTGCATTTTCTAAGGGGGAAAAATGTGAAGAGTAAATATGGATTTTTTTTCTGGGTCAATTCCAGAGACAGAAAAGTTGGTGAACGCTGTTTATATTTTACATTTACATTTAAAAGCATGTGCGGGAGATACTTCCATTAGTCACACTTATGCAGAAAATGGATGTTCATTACACTTCAATTGATTTTAAACTAATTTTTAAATTTTAAATTTAAGCTACATTACTCACTAAATACCTCACTAGACCAAAAATGTAAAATCCCATTTATGATTTTTTCTTCGATCTGTGCCATTCCAGCAGCTCTCTCTCTCTCTCTCTGGCTTTGCTTCGCGAACGAAGATTCAGGAAGGACTCATCCCGCGCTTTGTAGAAGCGCGTTGGTGACTAAAAAGGCCAATTCGGGATAAACAGGTCCGGTTGCAGAAAGCACAGCAGAAAGTCTCCTTGGGTGATGTTTCCAGGTTGCGGTTCTTTCTGCGTTGTCGTTTCTCTTCGAGGCTCGTTCGGCATGAGCTTTCAAAGATGGCTGCAGCGTCATGGATAGTGCGTCTCCATGCCTCCTGATGTGAGGCCAGGGAAGACCATTGTTGGTGATCTATCTGGCCAAGCCTGAGATGTTGTTTCAGGGAGTCCTTGTATCTCTTCTTTGGGGCGCCCCTCTTATGCTGACCCGTGGCAAGTTCACCGTAGAATACTATTTTGGGGAGGCGATGGTCCTTCATCCTAGAAACGTGTCCTGCCCAGCGCAGCTGCGTCCTCAATAGCATGGCCTCAATGCTGGTGATCCCTGCTTGCTCGAGGACAGCAACATTTGTCACATAGTCAGTCCAGTGTATATTTAGAATTGTGCGTAAACAGCGCTGATGAAAGCGTTCAAGGAGTTGTAGGTGTTGGTGATAGGTGACCCATGTTTCAGACACATAGAGGAGAATAGACAGTACAATGGCTCTATACACACTGATTTTTGTGCTTCGCCTCAAGTGTTTGTTACTCCAGACTCTTTTGTGAAGCCTTCCGAATGCGCTATATGCCTTTGCCAGTCTGTGATCGATCTCTTTATCAATCTTGGCGTCTGAGGAGATGATGCTTCCCAGGTAGGCGAACTGCTGGACGGACTTAAGCACAGATGTGCCTACGGTGATGTGGGGATGGTAGTGTTCTTCCTGTGGTGCTGGCTGGTAGAGAATTTCTGTTTTCTTCAGACTGACTTCCAGCCCAAAGAGCTCTGCAGCTGTAGCAAAACAAGATGTGAGGAGCTTCAGAGCTGCTTCCGTATGGGCAACAAGGGCAGCATCGTCAGCAAAAAGCAGCTCACGGACTAGATAGTTTAGAGTCTTAGTGCGGGCCCTCAGGCGGCTTAAGTTAAACAGGCTACCATCAGTACGGTAGCGTATATAAATGCCATCGTCTTCTTCTTTGAGATCTGCCGTAGCCCTTTGGAGCATCAGGCTGAAGAAGATTGTAAATAAAGTCGGAGCAAGAACACAACCTTGTTTTACACCATTAGTTATTAGAAAGGGCTTCGAGAGAGCATCGCCATATCTGACTTGACCTTGCTGGCCTTCATGTAGCAGGATGATCATTTGGAGGAATTTGGGGGGGGGGGGCATCCTAGTCGTTCCAGGATCTGCCACAGACCTTTTCTACTCACAGTGTCGAAGGCTTTGGTGAGGTCGACAAATGTTACACAGGCGGGTTATAGACCGCCGCTTTGAGGTGGTCTGCCACCGCCGCTGTTTGCTCCATAAGGGAGCCGTCGCAGCCACACCGCGTGGCTCCCTTACGGAGCAAAAAAGAAGCTCCAAAATGGAGCTTCTTTCTGCGATGCCTCTGTGACGTCGCAAGGCGCCAGGGGCGCATTCGCGACATCACAGGCGCCGCAACACGTTCGTGTGGAACGGTCGGCGCCATATTGTACGGACAGAGTCCGTATTAGACCCAGGGGCGTCTAGAAGAGACGCCCCTTTTTTTAAATGGGACGTCCTGTGGACATCCCAAGTGCCGGTTTGTAACTGGCCATAGAGTCCTTTGTTCTGCTCTCTACATTTCTCTTGCAGTTGTCTGAGGGCAAATACCATGTCTGTAGTGCTCCTATTAGCTCTCAAGCCACATTGGCTTTCGGGGAGAAGTTCTTCTGCAATGGCAGGAACTAATCCGTTCAGCAGTATCCTTGCAAGGATTTTTCCAGCAATGGAGAGCAGTGTTAAAACTCGGTAGTTTGAGCAATCCGATTTTGCTCCTTTTTTCTTGTACAGGGTGATGATGACTGCGTCTCGGAGATCTGATGGCAGTTCGCCTTTTTCCCAGCAACTCACAAGGAGTTTGTGGAGTTTAGCATGGAGTGCATGACCTCCATGTTTCCAAGCTTCAGGTGGAATTCCATCAATCCCGGCAGCCTTGCTGTTTTTCATTCCAGCAGCACAATAAATATAAATATGTGCATTTGAAATTGTTCCTTCTCAAGAAGAATTGCTTATAAAGTTCAATGAATTTACAGAGACTGACAAACTATAGAGACTTTTAAAGATGAATGGAGCTCTATGATTGACTATTGGAAGAAGAAATGGGGAGTGGTATTTACGTTTTGATTTGCAGAATAGTTTAGAAATAATCATATGAGAAATTGAGTCAAATTTCTTTATTTATATATTCTGTATGAAGAAGATATTGTAGAAGTAGAATTAATAATATCATAAATAGGCAAGTTGGATGTCACTTGTTGGTATAGAGTAGTAGTGTTTGTGTGGTTTGGTTTTGTTTTCATTTGTAATGTTTGTGGTATTTGTTGCATTATAACCCTCTATGCATGTTTCATATGAATGGAAAATGTGTGTGTGTTTGAAAATGTTAGGTACACACAATACACCCTGGGGATGTATTTTATTCTCTTTTTTATGGAGTGGGCTACATCTGGAACAGCCAATATTTCACTAAAATTCTCCTCAGAACCCAAAGAAAATAACCCCTTAATTTAGGAATATGCAGAACAGTTCTATTTCTTAGGGGGGAAATGAATGCTTTTTTTAAAAATGGGCTTATCTGACTGCAATAATAAAACAGACACACACAATTTCTGCTTCTTCAGAACTCCTAAAATGTTTAAGATTAATTATATCACCCACAGAATGATCTTTGATTTGTATGAAGTTTTGTTTTTGTGCTGTTGGTGGTCTCTCCCCCTCCCTTTCAGTTCAGTTTGTTTACTGCATCAGATTAGGTTGTATTTGCATATATTCCTTGAAGCAGATCAGAACAAATTCATTTTCCTTTCAAGAACCTAAATGCCTGCTTTTAAGTAAGAAGGAAAAGGTGGGGGATATCTTGGATTATAAAGATCAAAGCTTCCCATCCAGAAATTCAGTGCAGGCAGAACAATTCCACAGAAATTGTATTTTTAAAAGAAAAATCTTGGCTTTAGAATGACAGTGATATATGATGTAGATTTACAACTCTTGTGTCCCTTCATTAAATTTTTTCTCATTTTATCATGCAAATCCTCTTGATACCACACAAGTCGACACTGTTTACTGGTACAACACCTGCACAATATTAGTCATCGGAGCCAATCTAGGCAGCTCTGGCATCTTAAAAGGCTATGCAAACTGTCATACAACTAAAGCTATTCTCTTGTTAGGAAAAGCCAAGTTTTTAAATGACATTTGTCTTTTTGAGCAATGTTACTTTGAGGTCATCTGGGGTGAAACTGCATATACACAAAATGAAAAGGACTCACCGTATACTGAGTCAGAGAGATCATCCATCACACCTCAGTAATTTCTGTCTTCTGAGAAAAAACAGATCAGATATGTAGCCATGAGCCTCAGCTGGATCTGCCAAATTCCAGGACACTGCACACTTTCCAGCTCTTGCATGGACTTCATTGTGGGAATACACAAATGTATATTTCCCTTTGTTTGGGAAACGTTGTTAGTTTCACTAATCTGGTCATACTCAAAATTCTTCACACCTCAACTACTCATCCTCTACTTTTCTGAAGTACTCATCCACTATTTGTCATCCACTACTTTTCTGAAATTGTGCTTCAAGCTAATGCTGTGTATTATCAGCAAATATGTGGGTGCTATCAACCTATGCCTGTCACTCATGTCTCTCCAACAATGTAGATTTTAAAACTATTGTGTGAACATTTCTTCTTTATCTCCCATGCTCCGCAGCAATTAAAGGAGGCCGCCCGACTCAGCAGGCCAGCTCGGTTGTCATGTGGGGGGAGCCGTGGCTCACCGGCCATGCTCCCTCGGCTTGGAGCAGCCCCAGAAGGCTGAGCGCGGAGGGCTGTCCGAGCCGGGATTGGCCTGTGGCTGGGCAAAGAGGGAGGTATTTCCACCCATTGCCTGGGACTACATGTCCCAGCAGGCATTGGGAGGTAGAAATGCCTCCCAATTTGGGCAGCTTCATACCCAGGCACCGCCCAGGATTGGCAAAGAGTCTGGGAGGCAGGTCCTCCACCCCATCTTGGCCTCCCATTGGTCATTAGGCCCATTTAAGGCCATGTGGTGCTCCAGACAGTGCCATTGCCAGCTTGGCTCACTTGGCACACCAGGAGATCGGCAGCCGAGTAAAGATCCAGCACAGGGACTTGGCAAGAGTGCCATGGGTTGGCCGCATGGTCGGAGCCTACACCGGAAGTGCAGCAGTGCCATTGCTGGTCTTGCTATTAAGCCTGGTTGTTCTTTCCTCCGCCTCACCCCAATCAGTGGCAGCAGTGGCTGTGGCCCTGCACTTTTTCCTCACCTCCCCCCACCCCCCCGCCCTGCAATTGGGGGTTGATATTGGGCCTTCCCGGCAGCCAGTGATAAACAGCCCAACAGGAGTAGCTCAGAAGCTTGGGTGGCAGCAGAGCCAGTGATCAGAAACTGTGAGGCAAGCTCAAACCCCTGCAATATCTTTATTCACCTATAGGCCCTCAGAGCAATGCTACCAAAGGCAAAAAAAGGGCCAGGAGCAGCCATCACCCCCAACAACAAGGGGTCAGGCTGGCAGCCCAGAAAGTCCTGGGCAGCTCTGGCATCACGACAAAAGAGACAGAGGCCTACAGAGCCATCAGCACAAGAGCCCTCCAAGAACAAGAAGTGGCGCGCACACACCTCATCAAAGGACACCAACCTGTCAGCCCAGGATGAAGTGCTTGTGGATATCAAGGAATCCATTGTAGAGCTGATTAAAGAAGTCCAAGAGAGCAGAGGCAAAATCCACAACAAAAAGAAGAAGCGGGCCCAGTGGGAGTCCTCTTCGAGCAGTTCCAGCTCAGTCAGCTCAACCTACAGTGGCTAAAGTTCTTCTTCAAGCACTTCCTCCTCCAGCTCGGTCATACTGGTGCCTCCTAGTTCCCCTCCTACAACCAACCATTGCATTTGACACTGCCGCCAAATGGCTTCCCAAAGCGGTACCGATAGGTGGGACCTTATCAAGAGCGACATTTGGTTACTCGAGGTTGGTCCCCACACAAAATCCAGAACCCCTTCCAAGTGGCTTGCTAAGAAGGACTCTAAGAGGTTGGTCTGTTGGGAGTTCACCTCTAGAAAGTGTGCCCGCACCCAGTACAAGTTAGAGTATTGCTATAAACTCTGCTTGAGCCCTCACACCAAATTCTCTTGCTCTCGCTGCCAGCAGCCCTTTCAATCGGGATGCCCCACTCAGGCAGCATCCGGAAAGCAAGGAGCACATGGTTCTGACACTGAAAGGGTGGGGGTCCCCAGTGAACTGGACAAGGCTTCCCATTCATGCTTTGAACTCGCCCCCACACCCATCCGTCCTCAGGCCTTGTTTCCCCTCGTGGAGAGATACCCCAACACAGCAATAGACTCTACCCTTGCTCTAGGCTTCACCATGGGTTTCAGCCGGATCCCAGCTGTGGGCCCCGGACTAGCTTCTGATGCTCGCAACCTTAAGTCTGGGAAACACGTGCCCCAAGTGCTTTTGGACAAAGTCCGTAAAGAGTGCTCAGCAGGTAGGGTGGTTGGTCCTTTCCCCTCCCCTCCCATACCTAATCTCAGAGTTTCCCCACTGGGTGTGGTGCCTAAGAAGGCCCCGGGTGAATACTGGGTCATTCACCATCTGTCCTAACCCCCGGGGGGGGGTCAGTCAATGATGTTATCCCCCCCAAGCTTTGCTCAGTTCATTATGCCACTTTTGATCATGCTGTCAGACTGGTCCGCGCTTGTGGAGGGGGCCCTCATGGCAAAATATGACATTCAATCTGCATTTTGCCTGTTACCAATACACCCCGAGGATTTCTGCCTCTTGGGCTTCAAGGTGCAAGGCCAGTGGTACTTTGACAAGCCCATGCCTATGGGGTGTTCTATCAGTTGCTCAGCCTTTGAGACTTTTAGTTCCTTCCTCGAGTGGGAGGTCAAATGCAGAGCCACCTTCCCACTTGTTATACACTATTTAGGTGACTTCCTCTTTATGGCCAAAGCTCAGAGTGACATCTGTGCCAAGCTCCTGGCAAGGTTCCAGGACCTAGCCCAGGAGCAATATTGTGTTTTGTAAAATAGTCGAGGAAATGCTCTCGTCAAATCTGTAAATGAGTACAGCATGCCTTACATTTGATCGTGACTCCCCTCACTTAATATACATATGCAGATGCCCTCATTGCATTACTTCAGAACAACTCCAGCTTTGTGCTTCTTTAATTGAAAGCTTTGTGTTTCTTTGGCCTGTTACAGACTGCCAAAATAAAGCTGCTTCGGGTCTCTTTGGAGGTATGCTGTTTAAATGATGCATGGGTCCTAAGAATCCGGAGGTCACACCAAAGCCACACTCCATTCCTAAGCACCGGAGTGAAGCTTTTGGTGCAGCTTCCGGATTCTTAGGATGCATGCATCATTTAAATAGCAGACTTCCAAAGAGACCCAAAGCAGCTTTATTTTGGCAGTCTGTAACAGGCCTTTGATTCTCTTAAAGTGATATGCACACTAAAACTGGAGTGGCCAAACCTTGCCTTGGGAGCCATGTGCAGCTGATAGTGTAGTAATTGCTCTTTAGCAAAGTTATGCTTTCAGTTTATGGCTTGTGCTATCCCCTTTGAGATTCAAACAGAGTATGTAATCCCTCTTTTCTGTAACCACTTTAGTGGTAGGTGCAGTAGGTAGATAGGAGAAAGAAGTCATCATAGAATCTTAGGTGTTTATCAGACGAGCTCTTAAAGAGGTACTATTCCAGTGTGACTCCTCTAGCTGCCTCCTGTTGCATGCTGGGATTGGCAGTTTTAAGGAGGGGTATTTAGAATTCTCAGGCAGAGAAGTTCAGCTCCTTAAAACTGCCAATCCCAGCATGCAACAGGAGGCTGCTAGAGGAGTCACACTGGAATAGTAGCTCTTTAAGAGCATAGTGTGATAAACATCTTAGACACCATCTAGAAGAAGTTAAAGAACACTAGAGAAAGGACAAGAGATGATGAAAGCATGAAAAGGAGAGGGAGTCACTTACTGCCAGGAACAACTGAAAAACATGGATGGCTAAAAATGGGAAATGGAGCAGACTCCACTGGACAGGAACTTATACAAACCCAGAGGATAGAGAAAAAAGAGAACACTACTATTATGGCTTGTAGAAAGGCCAGAATCAGTCAGTAGTGATTCTTCTTTGAGTTCCCGTGGCCACAATGAAAGAACTTGAGTGAAGACAATGGCCTGTCTCCTCCTTTCTCCTGTGGACTTCATCTGGTTGGTGGTCATTCGTTCATTAAAACTATGTATTGCCCACACACATAACACACACACACTGCTGAAGAAGCCTCAAAATCATTTACACACACATAAATGCATTATCAGTATAAACACAGAACAAATACAAATCAAAGCCAATATAAGTCTATTACCAACTCCACATTTTCTAACCATAAAGTCTTCCCTGATGCTGTCCTAAATACCAAGGTGGTCTAGCTAAGAGAGAAACTCACTCCTTTCGCTAATAAGTTATGAATTAGTTAAACATCTGCTGTACATTTTCCTGCTCTTTCAGGGCTTTCCCCCTTTTCAATATAGCTGTTGGCAAGAAAGATTGGATTATGCAGGAACTATCACAGACTTCTGTATTCTGCCCAAGCTATTCACATTTCACCTAGGAAGGAATGAGAGACTGACCTACCATCACTAAAGCATTTTCTACGTGTTTTTTTAATCGGGAAATGCAGAGCTGAGAAATGTTACTTTAGTACTAGAAGTTCCAGAATCCCCCAGTAGCATGGCTAGTGGTCACACTAACTAGTGGATTCTGGAACTTCTGTTCTTATGACAGATTCCAGTTATTAAGTACAAGACCTGCCCCTTTCCCCAACGGATCAGAGCCTGAGCTGCCACAGCAGCAGCCCCAGAGGTCCCGATCCACTGCTTTTCCAGGGCTCGGGGAAGCGGCAAAATGCTGCTTCCTCGCGGCCTGGAAAGGGGTGTCCTTGGGGCTTCATGCCCCAAGGATACCCCGACATCAGCAGGGAAAGAGAGAAAGGGGCCACTCGGCCCCTTTCTCTTTTGTATCGTTGGCGCAGCTGTGTAAAGGCTGCACCAGCAATACACAGCATGAAAGGAGCTCCGTTTCAGACCTCCATCCAGTGCCGCTGAAAGGGCACCACAGGCGCCCTGCAGCAGTGCTAGGATGTAACGGCTGTGCCGTGCCATTTGAACATTACCGTGCCATCACCGTTATGTCAAAATGGCAGCACCCATATAGACAGGTCGCTGCCATTTTGACATCCTGGTGATGTACTAGGGTTGTGGGACATATATAAGAAACGCCCTGAGGCAACCCTAGTACGTCACCAGGACGTGCTTAATGGCTCATCTGTACAGGGCCTATGACTTCTATATCCATGGAACTGAAAACAATATGTCTGAAAACAATATGTTCTCTCTAGGCATCTTCTCAGTCCCCAATGAGATTCTATTATGCTTCCAGCTGAAGTTAAACATAATAGTTGCACTGGTAGAACTAAAATGCCTAGAGATGTATTCTCCTTAGGAATCTCTAAGTCCTACAGCATTACTGTACGGTCAATTTCCTAAGACGTCATTCATTTCAACTGGGTTCACTATTACCCACCATTTTGCAAGTCTGGGTAAGTGGATACAGGAGGATACAGGAATTGTACTGTAGTTTAGTAAGAAGAGGAATCTGTCCTTGCAAGAATATCCTTTTTGGTAATGTCCCTGTTATAGCTGGAAGGTGTCCTTCAGCCATTTCAGGGATGTAGCCGGGGGGGGGGGGGGTGGGGGTCCATACCCCCCCTTCAGGAGTGGGGATGTTCAAGCTCCTTCCTCCCCCTCCTCCTCCTCTCCATCAAAAGCACGGGCTCGGATGGAGAGGGAAAAGGGGGGAAAAGTCGCAGGGAGCAGGGGGTCTTACATGACAAATTCCAAAACCCATACTTTTGCAGTAACTTTATTAAGCCAACCTGCAGCAATAATCCACTTTGAGACTGCTTTGAGACTGCCCTGGCTGGCTCAGTGCTAGGGAATTCTGGGAACTGTATGGTACAAACATACTGCAGCCAGGAATTCCACTGGAAGACATACATTTTCCTCCCTCTTCATCCCCTGGCCTGTTGGACTGTCTGGTTTATGTTTTAATGATATCCAGTGCATTATTGCTGACCTGCCATGTTTGTTGCATAACCACATTGTATGTTTTTCTGAGCGATGTGATATTAAAATAGTTTAACAATTTTTATATTGAGTGTTCAAGATGGATGCATTTGCGATCAGAAAGAAAATATGTTCTGACAGCAAACTAAAAGAGGTAAGCACATTAAATTTATCACAACTTCATTAAAAGAAAAGGGGTGAAAGTTATCAAATTGGCATATAGAAATAAAATTATTTGTAGTGGAAGAATTATATTTTAATCTTTTGAAGTCTTTTATTACTGTACTCACAATTACAAGAAATTGTAAATCTATAGTGTAATAAAATATACTGGCTTGTCAACTGGTCAATGACAGGCTAAATTAGTTTTACGTTTTAATATATAATAATAATTCTGACATAAGAATTACATTGTTTCTGGGTTCCTCCCCTTTAAAATAAAGGATTGAGTCTGTGAGGATACATTTATGAAAGAAAAACCTGCATATAAAACCCCACCCCTTTTACTTTTTCAAGAAACAAGTTGAAATTTTATTTTAATTTCAAAAAAAAACAACACCTCCAATTTTTTTGTTTAAATTATGTGTGTGGGTGTATTGCTGTTATTAAGGCACTCTAAGCAATCGTTATTTAAAATGCTTTAAGTTGTTTAAACACTCACACACTTACTCATTAACTTGTTCATTAACTATACTTTGGTTGTAGAATTATTTAACTTTTTTATTGTATATGCACGATAAGTTTGCTGCCAATCTCAAAATGTAAAGGTAATATGAAGAACCATGTTTCAGTTACATGTTTGCAGGGATACACCAGGTCTAACAGTAACAGGCTATGTAGGTCTGTTACTCATCATAGATGCAATATTTTATAAATTTGCTTTTTTTGCATCTATGATGAGTAACAGACCTACATAGCCTGTTACTAATTAGTTTTGTTTTATAATATAAATATTAATAAATATATATATAAATATATAAATATATATAATGGATGAAAATATGGGTTTTTTTTATTGCAGGAGAATGAGAATACTCTGAAAGCTGATACAGACACTACCTTGTTTCTTGACCATGAACTTCCTGGTCCTAGTACCAGTACTACTGAACCCACACACAAACTGGAAAACACAGCAATACTAGACAAAAGTTTTCTGCAAAAAACAGTTGAAAAATCAGAAAGCAACATAACTACCCAAGTAAGCTTGTCTCAGATTGATGTAGGAATAATTCCTGATAGCATTTTTCAATCGACTGTAGCCTTGAGGAAAGGAGACGAACAAAAAAGTAACATTCTACATCATGCCTTTGTACCGGATTCATCTTTCAAATTTCCGATAACCCAATTTGGGGAAAGAAAATTAAGATTTCAATACAGCTGGCTGCAAAAGTGGGAGTGGTTAGCCTATTCAAAATCAAAAGATGGGGCTTATTGTAAATATTGTATTTTATTTTCTTCAAAATGTTTAGGAAAAGCAGATTTGTCTGTTAAAAATGCTCCCTTGGTTGGAAAACCATTCAAAAAGTGGAAGGATGCATTCGAGAAGTTCAGAGATCACCCTGACAGATCCTACCATAAATCTTCCATAATTTTGGCGGAAAACTTTATGAAAGTGATGGCAGGAGAAACATTAGATGTTGCAGCCATAATAGACAACAAAAGAAAAAGAGATAAAGAAGAAAACAGGGCTGCACTACTCCCAATAATTGAAACAGTGATTTTTCTGTGGGGAAAACGAATTACCTCTGCGAGGAGATATTGACAGTGGTCCTTTAAGTTTGGTAAAACCATTAAACAAAGATGGAAAATTCCGGGCATTAATAAGGCACAGGGCAAGTCATGATGTTAATTTATTTAATCATGTACTTAACTGCCCTAAAATGCTTCATATTTAAGCCCAGATATTCAAAATGAAGTTATTGAGATCTGTGGCCAATTGGTTCAACAACATGTTTTTTTAAAACTGCACCAAGCTGAATGCTTCTCCATTATTGCAGATGAAACCTTAGACATTTCTGGCCAAGAACAGTTGTCGGTATGTTTCAGGTATACCACAAATGAGGAACGTGCAACATTAAGAGAAGATTTTATATCATGGATTTGTCTGCAGATAACATAGTAGACAAAATTTTGAATGTTTGTAATGACTTGAGAGTAGATTTAGAAAATAAACTGATAGGCAAAGGCTATGACAGAGCATCTACCATGAGTGGAATACATAAAGGCCTCCAAGCAAGAATTCAAGAAAAATATCCAAAAGCAATGTATACACACTGCTCAAGCCATCGTCTAAATTTGGTACTTTCTGATACTCTGAGTGTGCCCATTATCAATAATGGTCTAGGCATTTTAAAAGAAGTGACTCAGTTTTTCAGGCATAACGCCCAAGCAGGAAATCGTCTGAAAGAAAATATTAAACAATTTTGTCCTGAATCAAAAAAGTCAAGGCTTTTAAAACTGTGTGAAACAAGGTTTATTGAATGGCAAGATTCACTAAACTCCTTTGTTCAGCTGATCCCAACAATACTCCCAACATTAAGTGAGCTTGCAGAATCAAACAGATCATTTTCTACAACTGCGTCAACACTGTTATCATCAATGGAAAAGGGATCTTTTATCGTTTCAGTTTTGGTCTGTGAGTACATTTTTAATCTCATTTTACCATTGTCTGCGTATTTGCAGGATCCCCAGAGAGATCTCACAGCAGCAGTTAGGTTCTGTGACGACATTGTAAACTGGCTTAAATCTATTAGAGCTGGATCAGAAAATGAGACAGAATTTCGGAAGATTTTTGAAAATGCAGATAATATGGCTGAGTTTACCCTTGGTATCAAAATAGAAGTTCCTAGATAATCAAAAATACAGACAAGAAGAGATAGCCCACCTCACAGTTCACCAGAAGAATATTTCAGACGAACTGTTTTGGTGCCAGCAACTGACAATTTAATTGCAAATCTGCAAAATAGATTTGACAAAAATCAACAGTTTCTGTGTGCCATTGAGACAATTTTACCCCAAAATTGCCTTCCTGAAAATACCCTGTTGTTGGATAAGATAAAGTTATACTATGAAAACAAAGTATCAGAATCAACTTTAAAATCTGAATACATTTTGTTGTTGACAAGGCAGATCGACCCACAAAACTAATTAATATTTTAGATTCTTGTAATAAATCGTTCTACCCAACAATCAGACATTTATTATGTATCCCAGCTGCACTACCAGTATCTACATGTGTGGCTGAAAGATCTTTTTCGACAATGAAGAGAGTAAAAACATTTTTGAGAAATAGAATGGGTAATGACCGCCTAACAGGACTTGCTCTCATGTCAACTCACTATCCAGTTCCATTCAGTGCTGTAGATGTCTTAAATGTGATGGCAAGAAAGAAAAAGAGAAGGATGGTGCTGTAAAGAAAAAGTATTAAATGTTGTAATTTAATATTGTACATATTTTGAAAATGGGTTTTAAATGTAAAAATACTCATAAAAATTGTGTTTAATACTTTAATATCCTGATGTGTTTGCAATATGTTTGCCCCCCCCCCATAAATGGTGGCACTTAGTCTGGACCCCCCCCCTTCCAAAAATCCTGGCTACGTCCCTGGCCATATGAGTTCCTTTTAAATGAAGATACAGAACAGACATATCAATTTCTCAATTCCTCTCTACAAATAGCTTCACAATACAGATGAAAATCTGAAAAGTGATTGAGAATGGACTTAAAAATCTATTGAGCCAGAGCTGGGAAACAAACTAGTTTCCCGTACATTATGTCAGTTTGGTTTCTTATCACTAAATAGCCAAAAGGAAAATCTTTCTAAATGAGAAAGAGAAACGGATTTCCACCACTTCACCTTCTATATTATGAGAATTGTTTTGAGTTCTCGAGGCACATTCTCAGGGAAGTTATATTTAGACATAAATTACCCTCACTACAGGTTCTTAAGTGAATTTATTCTCTCTGGAAGTCCTCTTCATTTAATTTGTTCTTCTTCGTTATCTTCATTAATCTGCAGGGAAAAAAAACTATTACATGACTCTTTCAAACCTTGCAGTTTTGTACTTGAAGCCACTATGCTGATGTATGGGGAATTCAGAGCTTCTCAGATATCGTACACTTTCCTAAAAGTATTTAGTGTTAGACATGATATGATAATAAATTTTCAAAATTCACACACAAAAAAAACCCCTCTAATTTTATCAGGTGAATCCTTGTGCGAACTTGTGATTTTAAAATGAATTCATGAATATGTGCCTTTATCCAAAACTCCAGTTGTTTCAAAATACAGTTTTACTTACATGTTGACACAGAAGTAATTTCCCACTGAGTTCAGGTAAGCATACATAGGACTTCAAAAAGGGGGAAAAAGAGGATCCCAACAATTATCATCCAGTTAGTCTGACATCAATACCAGGAAAGATTCTGAAGCAGATCATTAAACAGAGAGTCTGTGAACATCTAGAAAGCAATGCTATAATCACAAAAAGTCAACATGGGTTTCAGAGAAACAAGTCATGCCAGACAAATCTGATATCTTTCTTTGATAAAATTACCAGCTTGCTAGATGAAGGGAATGATGTGGATATAGTATATCTTGATTTCAGTAAG
>NC_056522.1:66182738-66203617 GCF_019175285.1 Sceloporus undulatus | reverse complement strand
AATACCAGGAAAGATTCTGAAGCAGATCATTAAACAGAGAGTCTGTGAACATCTAGAAAGCAATGCTATAATCACAAAAAGTCAACATGGGTTTCAGAGAAACAAGTCATGCCAGACAAATCTGATATCTTTCTTTGATAAAATTACCAGCTTGGTGGATGAAGAGAATGCTGTGGATACAGTATATCTTGATTTCAGTAAGGCTTTTGACAAGGTTTCCCATGACATTCTTGCAAACAAGCTTGTAAAATCTGGGTTAGACAAGGCAACTGTTACATGGTTTTGTAATTGGTTGACCGACCGAATCCAAAGGGTGCTCAACAATGGCTCCTTTTCATCCTGGAGAGAAGTGACCAGTGGGGTCCCACAGGGCTCTGTCCTGGGGCCAGTGTTATTCAACGTCTTTATCAATGACTTGGATGACAGAATTGGGGGATTACTTATCAAATTTGCAGATGACACCAAATTAGGAGGAATAGCTAATACTCCAGAGGACAAGATCAACATTCAAAACGACCTGAATAGACTAGAAAGCTGGGTCAAAGCTAACAAAATTCAACACGGAGAAATGTAAGGTATTGCACTTAGGGTGGAAAAACGAAATGCACAGATATAGGATAGGGGACACCTGGCTGAACAAGACTACATGTGAAAGTGATCTTGGAGTCCAAATAGACCACAAATTGAACATGAGTCAACAGTGCGATGCGGCAGCTAAAAAGACCAATGCAATTTTAGGCTGCAGCAATAAAAGTATAGTGTCTAGATCAAGAGAAGTAATAGTGCCACTATATTCTACTTTGGTCAGGCCCCACCTGGAATATTGTGTCCAGTTCTGGGAGCCACAATTCAAAAAGGACATTGAGAAACTGGAGCATGTCCAAAGGAGGGCGCCTAAAATGGTGAAGGGTCTGGAAACCATGTCCTATGACTTAGGGAGCTGGGGATGTTTAGCCTGGAGAAAAGAAGATTAAGAGGTGATATGATAGCCCCGTTTATATATTTGAAGGGATGTCATATTGAGGAGGGAGCAAGCTTGTTTTTTGCTGCTCCGGAGAACAGGACCCGGAGCAATGGATGCAACCTGCAGGAAAAGAGATTCCACCTCAACATTAGGAGGAACTTCCTGACAGTAAGTGCTGTTCAACAGTGGAAGACATTCCCTCGGAGTGTGGTGGAGTCTCCTTCTTTGGAGGTCTTTAAGCAGAGGCTGGATGGCCATCTGTCAGGGATGCTTTGATTGAGAGTTCCTGCATGGCAGGGGGTTGGACTGGATGGCCCTTGTGGTCTCTTCCAACTCTACAATTCTATGATTCTCTGATTCTATGACTGCAGCCCAATTCGTATTATCTCTTAATTTTGATATTCTCATCTGTTAATCTTTGAAAATATTATAAACTGTGAACTATGAAATTCTTTTTTAAAAAATCCATATACAATGGGCCCTTCCCATCTACATGGGTTTGATCCCACCACCCCTACACCCAAATGATGGAAGAAAATGTGGGATCCTTATCATCAATGGGCAGTGACGTGAACACCTGCATCAACAAGCCCATACACTGCCATTCACTAATATGGGAAGGGTGTTCCAATCTGAAGGTGGCTAGCCCACTGATACAGTGGGCTCACTGTATACATTCCATCTATCATATAGTGTCCAATATTAACCAGCATTTTAGCTTATGATGAAAGCAGCTTTTGCTGTTGTGTATTTCTATTATGCTGCTGGCATTTTTGCTGTACTTATTGTTCTTATTTGTTTGTTTCCAGTTGCGTTTATTTCTTGTCTGTATTTCAAAAATGTGGTCTTCTAAGCTATTTCATAAACTGTAAGGATGAACTGGGATATAAATATTTCAAACAAATAAAATCAGAATTGAACACAGGAGGAGGAGGAATGGAAATATGAGGAAGGAATATCAACAATCTAAGATACGCAGATGACACCATACTGCTAGCCGAAAACATCACAGACTTGGAACAACTACTAAGGAAGATCAAGGAGGAAAGTGGAAAGGGAGGGAAGCTATGAAAGAACTAGAAAATATCCTAAAATATAAAGACATACAACTGAGCATGAAAGTTAGAATCATACAAACCATTGTATTCTCTGTTACCATGTATGGATGTGAGAGCTGGGCAGTTAAGAAAGCAGATAGGAAGAGAGTTAATTCATTTCAGATGTGGTTCTGCAGAAGAGTGCTGAAGTTACCATGGACAGCCAAGAAGTCAAACAAATGGGTCATGCAACAGATCAAGCCAGAAATCCCTTTGGAAGTCAAGATGACACGATTGAGGCTGTCGTATTTTGGCCATATCATAAGGAGGCATGACTCACTGGAAAAGACAATAATGCAAAAAAAGGTGGAGGGAAGCAGAAAGAGAGGAAGGCCATATGATAGATGGATGGACTCTATTAAAAAGGTCAGGGGTATGAATTTGCAAGACCTAAGAAGAGGAGTGGAGCATAGGGAGTCTTAGAGAGGTTTCATCTACAAGGTCACCATGGGTCAAGATCGACTTGAGGGTGGATAACAACAATAAATACCAGTCTCATCATATATTCCAAAAAGCTCTGGTGAATACCTGAGAAATTTTGTAGTTAAGAAATTCAAAGATAAATCATGAGAGTAATTCATTTCAAGGATGCTGTGAACACCTGAACATCCCTGATTGTTTACTCAGCTCCAATGTGAACATCATATTTACTCCTTCAAATAGGAGGGAGACTCTCCAGCAGGGAGACATATTGGGCTAGGTAATCTTCAGAAGACCGTTGCTGAATACATACAAATGACAGGTAGATATTGAAGCAGTTGTGGGCATACAAGAATTACACAAAGAATATACAAAAATTGATTTAGTTTATAAAGGTATACATCCAATTATTAATCCTAACAAACATCCTCACTGAATCAACAGGATTTGTATAAATGTTAACTTTTCAAATCTTCTTGAGTTCAATATGTCTACTCTAGTTGGAACTAACAATTTTTATTGGACTGAAGCCAGTGATTTTCTATTGTTGGATGGATGGAAGGATGTGCAATCATATGCATACAACACAAAACCAGAGTATGGTGAAAATTGTTTATCAGCTCTTACCAAAATGTCCCATGGATTGGGGGGTGGGGGGGGTGGGTTACAATTCATATCACCACAATTTACTATCAATAAGGCATGAAGTTCTAATTGAAGTGTGGGTGACCTGCAGGCTACATGCAGCCCTTGGCTCCTTAATTGCAGCCACCCCCAAGCCTCCAAAATATTTTTTTAATTGACAACTTTTCATCCCCTAAACAATGAAAATGGGTCTAAAATACTTCAAAACACAATGAGTTGGCCCCAAAAGGAAACTACCATCTAAATATTGGGCAAAATGAAACTGTATGTTATATAACATCATTTATGGCACACTGGGTACTCCACTGCCCCTTCTACAGTAGCCCACCCCTGGTCTATGTCTTTGTTATTATGTCTAATTTATGGCAATTCTAAAGCCAACTTATCACAGTGTTTTCTTGGCAATATTTGTTCAGAGGTGGGTTGCCTTTTTCTTCCTCTGAGCTGAGAGAGCATGTCTCACCCAAGATTACCCAGTGGGTTTCCATGGCTGAACAGGGATTCGAACCCTGGTACCCAGAGTCATAGTCCGATGCTCAAACTGTTACACCATGCTGGCTTCTGTTCTACATTTATTTACATTCAGCTACTTCTTTAAGAAACAGTTTGTGTGTTTAAAAACTGCTGGTCTTTTCCTTATAACTTCCAGTTCTTTAGAATAAAATGCACACCTAACAAAGCTGGACTGAGCCTGAAGGTCATTTTGTTTAGTTTAGTCTCTTTACCAGTACTCCAAGTTGATGAGCCCTTATCAACATAACCAAGCAAGCTTTCAAGTCAAGATTCTTTCTTGAAGAGATATTATCAGCCAAGTTGGTAAAAAAAAAAATCACATCTTAATTAGCAAGTCTAATTCACACAACTCACACTTGGGTTTGGATAAAGATTTAGGAATTATATCAGATAGCATGTGATGGTGTGGCACCAAAGGGCAAAGCCATTTTGGGTTGCTTCTGAAGAAATCCTGTTGGAGACATAAAAGAATAATTTTGTCAAGCAGCGATAACCACTTGTTGGGACTACTGTGCTCACCGAGATTCATAGAATTGAACAAGTTAGACAATATTTAGGGAAGAGACCTAAAGGAACCAACATTATATCAAAGATTAATAGAACTAAGTGTATTTAGCTTACAGGGGGGAAAGATGAAGAACCAAAATATAATTTTGTATCTATGTGGATTTTTATTCACTATTAGGCAGAGGGAGGCAGATTAATCAGGCAGCAGATATTAGGTGTCTTTGAATTCCAGTAAAGTCTTAGCTATTTATTTCATAGTTTTAATGCCAGGAAGAAGGAAAGTTGCTTGTGGGATATTTTGCTTCCTGTGTCAACCCCTTGCCTCCCCCCCCCCCCCATGATATTGCCTGTCACAATATTTCCAGTGGTTTCCATGTTGAACACCAAGAGATTCATCCTTGCTTGGCAATGGAAATCCACTAGATAACATTGGGCAGGTCACACACACTCAGCCTAAGGGGAAGGCAATGGAATACCTCCTCTGAATAAAACCCTAAGATAGAGTTACCATATATCGGAATCCATTTAAAGGCACATAACAACAAAGAACTTCATTTTATCATCCCAAACTTTTCAAAACAAATATAATTAAAATCTTTACAAAAGTAAAAGTAAGCAATAAAAAAGTAGTGTTAGTATGATTGCCTTCTAGAGTGATGTGTGCTGCTTGGATACCTTGATATCTCAGAGGGCTAAATCCACTTAACTGACTGCTGCACACATGCTGCAAGTTCCATTCCAGCACTCTAACCACTACTTTATACTCAAGTGGTATGTCAGTGTTCCTGGTGCTGAGTTATTAAGTCCCATTGGCTTTAAAAGACAGTTATGCACATGATCAATTATCTCTTCCACATTCATCTTTGGGATTTATAAATGCTTACTATCAACTGGATCATGCTTTTTACTTTGAAAAGATGACTGTTGTTTCCAAACACAGGGAAAGTCCAGGGGCCCTTTCATATTACACAACTATAGTGCTATAATTTCCACTTCATCTGTCATGGCAGCATCCTATGTTGAAAGAATAGGGGGCATGCTTATCAAATTTGCAGATGACACCAAATTAGGAGGAACAGCTAATGCCCCAGAGGACAAGATAAAAGTTCAAACTGACCTTAATAGATTAGAAATCTGGGCCAAAGCTAACAAAATGAATTTCAAAATGGAGAAATGTAAGGTCCTGCACTTAGGGCAAAAAAATGAAATGCATAGATATAGGATGGAGGACACCTGGGTGAATGAGATTACGTGTGAAAGGGATCTAGGAGTGCCAGTAGATCACAAGTTCAACATGAGTCAACAGTGTGATGCAGCAGCTAAAAAGGTCAATATGATACTAGGCTGCATCAACAGAAGTATTCTGCTTTAGTCAGGCCTCACCATGTCCAGGTCTGGGCACTACAATTCCAAAGAATGTTGAGAAGCTGGAGTGTGTCCAAAGGAGTGTGAAAGGTCTGGAAACCATGCCCTATGAGGAGAGACTTAGGGAGCTGGGTATGTTTGGCATGGAGAAGAGACGGCTAAGAGGGGATATGATAGCCCTGTTTAAATATTTGAAGGGATGTCATATTGAGGAGGGAACAAGCATATTTTCTGCTGCTACAGAGAATAGGACACAGAACAATGGATGTAAACTGCAGAAAAAGAGATTCTACCTGAACATTAGGAGGAACTTCCTGGGAGTGATTGCTGTTCCACCGTGGAGCGTGGTGGAGTCTCCTTCTTTGGAGGTTTTTAAACAGAGGCTGGTTGGCCATCTGTCGGGGATGCTTTGATTGAGAGTTCCTGCATGGCAGGGGGTTGGACTGAATGGCCTTTGTGGTCTCTTCCAGCTTTATGATTCTATGGAATCTTGTGGTTTGTGGTTTGGTAAAACACAAGAGTTCTCCAGCTACAAATACTAAATTCTCTTCCCTCAGTTGCAAATCCCAGTATGCCGTAGGATGGACCTATGGCAGTAAAGTGGAATCATAGTGCTATAATTGTGAGGTGTGAAAAATCCCCAGGTGTCTAAATTGCTAACCTATTGAGCTATCTTTAACAAACTGGAATAGGAATCTGTCTTATATACCAAGTCAGACCATTAGTCCATGTAGCTGAGTATTGTCTCTACACTGAACAGTAGCAGCTATCTAAGGTTTCAAACATTGGCCTTTCCCAGGTGTATCTAAAAATGGTGTGGATTGAGCCCTGGGACTATTATCATGCAAAGCATGCATTTGGGCACTGAAGTATATGCCCTTCCACAATGTGTATTTTTGCTGGTAATGGTCCCTTAAAAAGTCACAGGCAAACTCAGTACAACTTTTCATAATTTCTGTTTATCATCTAGGTAAGGTGGCACAGCTCCACCAAAGCAAAACATCTGTTGCAAATAGCAGTCATAATCTCCTAAATGACAGATGGACAGTTTGCTTTTTATTGCAGTTATCAAAATAGAGCGGTTGAAACAAGGAGTATTTATTTCTTTGCATAGAGAGGAAGCAAGCTTATTTTATATGCTATTCATAATAAGGTTCAGTGACTATGATATAATAGAGACATCAGCATCTAATGTTAAAGCTAATGATGAGATATTGTGCTGTGGAGATTTGACATCTTTTTCCTCCATTCCTGAACTTGTATTCAGTGGAACATTATCTGAGGTCAATAAGCAATTATCTTAGAATTCAGAGTTATGAATAAAACTAAGTGGGTTTTTTTTCTCTCTACAGGTAGACAAATGTAAATAATGGGAAATATGTTTGAATATGCACAGTGAATATCTTCTGACCCAAGTGGGTCTGTGTGAACGCAAATGTTTAAATCAGTACACAGCTCTCAAGTGCCTTGCACCCTAGGTCTTTCATTTGTTTTCAGACAGATTCCTCTCCAAAATAACCCTGAGATTAGTTCTTGATTATTACATTGTCACATGAGCCACTGCTCTGGCTGACACCCATTATCCATGATTTTAAAATAATATGTTCTGTTGTTGATGAGGGATTTATACTGAAAAGGTACACAATTCACATTTTGTGACGTCAAATTACTGCTGATAGATAAACAGTTAAGAGACACTGTCTTTCTAAATGCAATTAGGGGGGAAATCCACAGTGTTCTCTTCTGTTCAGGAGATAATGTTTAAGGTTTTTGTTTCTTTCTTCTATAAAGCAGTGTGTGACATGACTGAGACCAGACAGGGAAGAGTCACAAAAGGCAAAGGCACTTATAAGGCAGGGTCCATGGATCTGAGGAAGTAGACCAAGTCTATGAAAGCTGATGCTATAATGTTTTTTGCTCAGTTAGTCTCAAAGGTGCTATAAGATCCTTTTGCATAATGTCAATATTTTATTTATACAGTTTTGATAATATTTATATCCTGCCCTATCTCTAAAGACCTCAGGATGACATACAATAAAATCAATCTGACTAATTTAAAACATAGAAAATTATTTAAATAAGTTAAAAACACATAAAACAATCAATCAGTTAAAGGGAGACAGTTTAAAACCAGTTTAAACAATTTAAAACCATGTGTATGTGTACATTTGTGTAAAGTCAGTTAGGTCTAACGGCTTTAGTAAAACAAAACAAAACAAAACAAAACATTGACATTGGAATAACATCAACATTGACACTAAGCATACTTCTACAAAGAGGGTATTCCACAACTAGTAGAGAAGTCCTGCTCCCACATTCTCCCAATGTGTATTGCCCCTCTCGTAGACCTCAAACTTCAAAGAAGCATATATAAGGAGAGGGTATCAATGTCTCAAGCTATTGAGGGCTTTCAGTGTCATCACCAGCACATTGAATTCAGATTGGAAGTCTATTGACAGACAGTGGAAGTTCTTTAAAACCAATGTTATATGGTTTCTACATAGGGTTTTGGTCATTAATCCACCTGCATTTAGCATTAGCTGAAGCTTCTAAGAGGCTGTGCAGATCAGGAAGAAAAGCCGGCCTGGGGATGGAGTTGGGCATAGTGTCCATATGACACATGCACCAGCTCCATCCCCAGGCCGACGTGACGCTGCGTGGTGCACATGGCATGCAGTTTAATGGTGCTCCTCTGGCACTATGTCCATATGTCATAGTGCTGAAGGAGAGCTGTAACGCTGCAGAGGCACGGTTATCGCGCCCTATGCAGGGCACAAAAAGGACCCACTTTTGTGGCTCCTTTTTGTGCCCTGTAAAGGATACATCAGGGCTGCAGTGTATGGTTGCTATGGTTCCAGTCTGGCTGTAAAAGAGGTGGCTGGAGGCTGCCCCTTAGGGGCAGTCTGCATAGTCCCTAGGTCATGTTCAGGGGCAACCCTAGAGAATGCTTTGCAGTAGTGCATGAATTACTGTGGCTACATTATGCCTGTCTAGGAAAGGCCATTTTGGTCTGTGAAAGACCTTAAACAAACGGCCCAAAGGGGGCTGCCATTGGGCCGCATTGGGAGCATGGCATTCAGATGATGCATGCCCCAAAAGTGGCTGGAAGGCGCCCTAGGTGAAGCTCATCCTGGAAGAACTGGGCCAAAAGGAGCTTTAAAATACTGCTCTCTTTGGCTCCCAATTCAGGACTTGGTCCTGGGGTAAACTGCAGCAGCACGATCCTGGCGTGAACCTTTTGTGCCATCTGTTTCACTCCATATTTTGCTCCAAGTGTGGCAAGCCATGATGTCTACCTGTGCCCCCAGTGACAGAGATGAATCTAAGAATACTCTAACCACATCCAGAGCAATGGTTGCCCAATTCCCATACCTGAGAACTACAATCAACAGTGACTCCACCTTCTCAAGTCACTTTCAGTTCCCTGGACTCTATCCAGCCCTTTAAAGCATGCAGACACAGGTTCAGAGCAAATCTGTTCCCTGTTGCAGCCCTCTGACTGGTAGAAGATCTTTCCAGGCTGAAAGAAGCCCACCATGACACTGTAACTCTCTCCTTATTACATATAAAAAGAGGAAGCTTTGGGAAGGAGGGAGGTAGAGTAGAAACAGGGTTTAGGGAAGAGACACAGACCATCAAAGCAAGGAAGTCAAGTTAGAAAAAAAATACAGTGTCCGGTTAAAATTAGGTCCATTCTTTCATTACCCATAGAAAAGCCAGCATATGACCCAGGATGTGGGGATCTTCCAGTTTTCTGAGATAAATACACCAGGTTTGATCTAGGCCAAAGAGGTGCTGTACAGTGGGTTGGAGAAAGCAAAGGCTAGATTACAACATTTTCCCAACCTAAGGCCTATCTTTCTTTGAAGACTTTGTATAAATTGCCTACATCTTTATCTTATCAACTTCCTCAATTCTGGGAGAAAGCAAAAGCTGTCTCACAATAGCAGTTCATGTATAAAATTAATATACACTTGTACCTCCACATTCACTGGGATTACAGGCACATGACCCCGTGAATGTGGAAAAGCCGCAAATAACAAGAACACTATGTTTTTACCTGAAAGAACACCTCTCTAGGAATCTCTAGGCCCTCCAGTGCAACTCTGTGGTCAACATCTGCCAGACGCTGACCATAGAATTGCACTGGGGGAGCTACAAATGCTTAGTGGAGTGTTCTCTCTAGGTCCTTCAGTGTGACTTTTGTTTAACATTGACCATAGAGCTGCACTGGATGACCTAGAGATTCCTAGAGAGAATGTATTAATAAATTCGTGAATAATCAAATCCGCAAAAGTCAAAGCTGCAAATGTGGAGGAATGAGTATAATTGAAACCTTAAGAATAACAGACTGGAGTGGGCAACTTTCTAGGGTCCTGGGCCCATCTTTACCTTCCCTTGGATACTCATGGGCTGTACCATTGCCAGAAAATAAATGTCTTGGAAGGAAATGGCAAACCGTGCCCTCAGAATGTATTTCAAAATTTATAGATTGTTTCAGGTCTATTTGAAGTACAGCTGTGAATATAAGAATTCAAATTACTTAGGCTTAGTCAACAGTCTACCTACTGTAGTTTTTCAAATTTTCAAATTTTTCAGAACTTCAAATTGGTGTCAACATCCTCCATGGCTAACCTTTTACAACATCTTCCAGGCCTATGCTCTGCAAAGTCTGCAATCCAACAATCCTTTTTCTTCATGTGTTTGATAATGAAAGTAATAGTAGTAAGACTCATTTGAATCAAGTCTGATTTAGCACCTTACCTCAAATTCCTCTAAGTAACTAAATTTGTCTCTGGACTTGAAACAGAAATTCCACAGCATTTTAACCTAGAGGGTGCATTTGTTGCATAAATGCGCAGTTAAGGGTGAAAGCTGCAGCATGGTCACACTGTTAAGCATTAAGAAACTTCATGCCAGATTTAGCTTTCCAAAATGTAATTGAGATGATTTCCTAGTTTTGGCAATGGCTTTGTTCACTGCCTTACCTGCCAATAATAGGATTATGAAAGACAACAGAAGACCCAGTATGTGCTATGCATTTGCAGGGGATTAGACTTCTGCACTGATTTTTCTAGAAATACAAATTCTCTGAGAGGTTTTTGAACTATATAAAAAGATGTAGATTTGTGGAACCAGTGGAGTAATTCTTTTTTCTTCTACCACTTCATTGTACATTGTACAGTGCGCCCTCCCCTTACGCGGGGATCCATTCTGGATCCCTCCACGTAAGGGGAATTCCATGTGTGCTGGAGCCCCATTGGAAGTAATGGGGCCCGCATGCATGCCACAGGTGTGTGCCCCATTAGTTCTTCCAAAGAGCATGACAGACTCTTCTGGCATGGCCGCATAAAACGTGAGCACACTGTATTTGATATATAACCAATGCACATGGAAAATGAATGTTTAACAAAAGACAGTACAGTTGGCTCTCCTTATCCATGGATTTTTAATCCACAGAATCAAGCATTCACGGCTTGAAAATATTCAGAAAAAACATAAATTCCAAATAGCAAACCTTGCTTTTCTATTTTATATAGGAGACACCATTTTGTTATGCCATTGGATTGAATGGGACTGGAGCATCCACAGATTTTGTTATCTATGGGGGGTCCTGGAACTAAACTTCAGTGGATAACAAGCGCCCACTGTGCTGTGTCTCCAGGAGCTTCCACTACATTTCACCAGGGGGTGGGGGAATGAGAGAGTTTAAGGAAGGTGCAGTGGATTAATGTAAGCAAAGAGAGTTATACTGAGTTCCTATATCAGGAGAAAGGTGGGACAGAAAATAAATAAATAAATAAATAAATAAATGCTTAGGTTTTGTTTTTAGAGGGAACTAGAGCCAATGCCAATCAATTAAAAATTGCTTTAATTGCTTTTATCAAGTAAATTTCAGCTGCAGAGATCCTACTTTACATTAGGAACATGGACAGGGATGGATTGTACTATGGTTCAACTCTAGATTGTTGACCTTTGTGTAGTTTCACTGGAAAGAAACTTCATCTATGCAAAGAGGACTTTTCTTTATAGCACAAGAAGGTAGAGAGGACATGAAAAGAGACTCCAGGTCAAGACCAAAGCAGAGGGCAAAGGATGCAAGGCTTTCTTCCCATATCAAGTCTTGAGACGGGTAAGACTCCTTATTCCTGCAGTTTAGTCTGCATCAATGTTATGGGATTCTGGCTCAATGTTATGGGATTCTGGAATTCATAATTTTGTGAGAAATTTAGCTTTCTATGTTAGAAGGCTCTAGTGCTACAACAAATTACCAATTCCAGGATACTATATGATGGGACTATGGGTGTCAAACTGCATTAATTCAGCAGCCTGAGGCCCGTTACAGACGGGCCTTAAAGTACGTGCTGAGCACGTACTAGGGTTAGGAAGCAGCAGCGCTTCCGCATCCCTCCAACCCTAGTACGTGCTTAGCACGTACAAAATGGTGGCGGCCGTTCCACATGGCCGCCGCCATGACTACGTCACGACCGCACTGCCTCCAAACGAGGCAGCGCGATTGTTACGTAGTGGGGCCACGCGAGGGCGCTTAGTGCGCCCTTTCCGCAGCCCCAGAAGGAGCTCCGTTTCGGAGCTCCTTCCAGGTTTGCGTCGCTGGGCGCAGCCTTTAGACGGCTGCGCCCAGCGACACAGAGGAGAAAAGGGCCAAGTGACCCCTTTCTCCTCCTCCCTGCCGCCGAAGGGTGTCCTTGGGGCTTGAAGCCCCAAGGACATCCCTTTCCAGGCCTCGGGGAAGTGGCCTTTCGCTGCTTCCCCGCGGTCTGGAAAGCGGCAGATCGGGGCCTCAGCGGCTGCCGCTCTGGCCACTGTGGACCCGATCCGGCGGGGAAAGGGGCGGGTGCAGGCCGCCACTTTTTGGCAGTCTGTAAAGCGCCTTAGTTTTTGAAAGATGCTAATGCCCTAGCCATTATGTTTCATTTTACTTAATAATAATAATAATATGATTTATTTGTATACCGCTTTTCCTACGATCAAAGCGGTTTACAGCATGCATATGCATATACAACAACAAAGCAAGTAACAAAAAACAAAACAAAACAGAACAAAAACTCTGCTTCTCTCCCCTCAAGATGGAGGTCGGGGGGAGGGCTCTTCAACTTGGCAGGCAGAGGCCTGTTGTTTCTTGCCTGCTTCTCTCCCCTCAAGATGGAGGTGGGGGGCCCTCTTGACCCTCTACTGAAGATTTGCTAAAGCAAAGGTTTCACAGAACAGGTTAGCTTTGAAGAAGATGTGAACAAATCAGTTTTCTTCCAGTCCATGTCAGTTTCACATGTGTTCCCTCATAAATGTTCTAATTTCCACATCAGTCTAGGAATGAGGGATTTATGTTCATTCACCTTTACCTTTTGCATGCATTTTTTGAGCCTGGAATTAAACTGTGAAATTGAAAGATACCATATATACTTGTGTACAGGTCAACTTCATTGATAAGTCGAGGGAAGGTTTCAGGATCAAAATCATGGATTTTGATATGCCCTGTGGATAAGTCAAGGGTAAATCATTGGGGGCTATAACAAAGGATGGAAAGGGTAAAATACCACTTCCATTCCTCCTTCCTCTTCTCTGGACTTCTCCTGACCTCCTAACACCAATTCCCATGTGCTGGGGGAAAGGTTTTGAAGGCCCAGTACATATCGCCAATAAGTGGCATAAAGGGGCTGATACTAGGGTTAGGGACAGTGCAGCAACTGCACGGTCCCTAACCCTAGTATGTACTGGTGCCATTACAATGGGTGCTGCCATTGTGACATAAGTTCCGTGCGGCATCTGCATGGCGCCACACAGCACTTACATCACGAATGCAGCAATGGTACACTCACGACATCACTGTGGTGCCGCTTATGCTCCATAGTAACAGCGTGCTGTTTGGGGGCTGTGCTGTCCCTGCGGAGCAAAAATGGGTGCCAGCATGCTGCCATTTCTCAGTGGTCTGTCCTGGTCCAATATCAGATTGAGAAGGGTCTTAAATGAGACTTAAGATGTGGTGTTAAATGAGGTGGTTTCCCCCCCCCCCCCATGGGAAGAGGAGCCTTGCAAATCAGACTGGGGAAGGAAGCAAGTGGTGTTAATTGAGGTGTTTTTGCCATGAGAAGAGGAGGCTTGCAAATCTGAATGGGGAGGAAAGCAAGTGGTGTTAAATGAAGTGTTTCTTCCATGGGAAGAGGAGGCTTCCAAATCAGACTGGGGAGGGAAGCAAGTGGAGTTTATTGAGGGTTTTTTCCATGGGAAGAGGAGGCTTGCAAGTCAGACTGGGAACCTTTTTTACACACATACACACACAGAAAAATATATGCCTCGAGGCACCAAGAGTGGGGCATCAGGCTTGCTTGTTTTAGGACCTTTCTAAGCTGTACTAGTTATTGACCTGTATATATGTCGACCTAGGATCTTAGGGTCAATTTTGGGGCATAAATTTCTCGACGTATCATCAAGTATATACAGTACTAATAATAATAAGAAGAATGTTTCCAAGTGCCACTTACCTTCTTTCTCCACAGACTAGTTAAGACATAAACAATAAAAAGTTTCCACCATCTCCCCACTTTGACGCAGGATTTGATGACTAAATATGAAGTGGCATTATGGAGGTATGCTCAGTGGGAATTTCCTGCACAAGGATCAGGAAACATGAAGGAATGTGTTGAACTGAGGAGTTCTTTTGATTCTTTCATATCTGCGCATTCAGGCTTCCACCAATAAACATTTGAGGCTGGATCTACATAGGAAAAATAATGCAGTCTTATTCCGTTCTCAGTACTGGTTAGGGTTAGGGTTAGATCTTTTACATGCCTAGTGGCTTTAAGACCATTTAAAAACAACTCTGTTTTATTCTTGGAAGAACCACAATATTTTGTAATTTCTAACATGTGTTTTGTCACTAGGATTGGATCAGAATGAAAAATTGGGCGGGCGGGTTGAGGGGTAGGTTGAGAGTTATGTCAGAAGATGAATAACCTTGCTTACCTGACTGCTTCTGGCAAGCAAATGTTGCACCCCTGTGTATATTGGTGTCTGTGAAGGGTCAGCACTAGTTTTTCTTTTATCTGTTGGCATATGTGAAGCTTCAGATTCACACTATTCATACCTCAGAGGTTGTGAACCCATGTTTCACTGCTTGCCTTTAACTTTCCTTTAACTATTATTTGGCAGTTGAGCTTACAAGAATGAGAGTTGCCGTTTTGAAAAGAAATGGGCAAAAAGAAGGAGAGAAGTATCACAGAGCAAGGAGGAGACAAGTGACATATTCAACTTATTTAGAGTGAGAGCAGAAAGTCCAACAGTATTTGGACAACTTTCGAGGACTGAAAGTGAGGGAGAATGCGAAGGAGGCCCCATTGAACTCAGTAGAACTTATATTCTGAGTATACCAGTACAAAATAGCACTATAAACTTTCAATTCTGTACCAACTTTCCAGAGAAAAAGTCCCATTGAACTCAGTTAAATTTACATCTGAGTAAACTTATTGAATTGCAATAAAAGCTTTCAGTCCTATACCCACTGCCCTAGGGATAAGCCTAACTGAATCCAGTAGGACTTGCAAGTAAATATTTTTTTAAAATTATTCTCTGGCACTTATTCCTACCATCTCCGCAATCAAATAAACAACCTATAATGTCTACAAAAACAAGACCATGAGCAGATTGTGGCACAGACCATAAACTACTAATAGCAAAAGTTAAATTAAAACTAAGGAAGAAAATTAAACCAATATAATTCCAACATACAACCTTCCAAACAAATTTAAAGACAATGTGAAAAATAGATATGCATTACTAAGCCTAATAGGCTGGGAATCAAATGAACTCTGGACTGCAGGCAAGGATGTTGTCAGGTAGGAATCTAAGAACAGACTATCCATAACGATAAAGAAAGGTAACCTCAATGGATGGTAGAATAAACTCTTCACACAGTTAAGGACAGAGGAGAGGTAAAAGCAAAAAGGCGGTAGAGTCAGAGACAGAACCCTGAATGCCACTGTTAAACGACTAGTGTGCGGAGATAAAGAGAACTACTGTAATAATAAATGCAGAGAAATAGAAGTTGACAACAAAAAAGGAAGAACTATAGATCTCTCCAACAAGATCTATGAAATCAAAGGAAAAAAAATCAAACTAAAAGTGGGGATGATACACAACCAACAGGGGAACACATTGCACAACCAAGCAGAAATAAAAAGAAGATGGAAGGCTGACACTAAAGGGCTCCATGAATGAGATGGAAGGGTGACAGATTCATTTGAACTAGAATCATATGAAGACAACAGTCCAATTTTAGAAAGTGAAATAGAAGCAGCACTCAGAGTGCTAGGGAGAAATAAATCTCCAGGAAAAGATGGCATACCAATAGAGTTGCTTCAGTTTACAAAAACAGAATCTACTCTAGTTTTTACTTAAATCTGTCAACAAATATTGAAAACAAAACAATGGCCCACAGACTGGAAGGAATCAAAATGCATTCCAATCCCAAAGAAAGGGACAAAAGGGATTGTAGCAGCTACATAACCATTGTGTTAATTTTCCATGCAAGCAAAGTAATGCTCAAAATTCTACAACAAAGGATTTTACCATATAAGGAAAGAGAAATGCCAGATGTCCAAGCTGGGTTCAGGAAATAAAATAGGGATCATATTGCTAATATGCATTGAATAATGAAACATACCAAAGAATTGACAAAATCAGGTCATGAACATATCCAACAATTTCAGGAACTGATACTGTTGAATGACTCCCAGTGCTTGATGCATCTTTTAGCTCAAAATGCTGAATGCTGGAATACAACTTCTTAACAGTTAAATATGATGGGCACTTGTCACTCAGTGTTTTTATCATATAATCATGGATTTTCTTTGGAGTTTTCTCCTGCAGGAACAGGAACCTCAGGATGTCCTGAAGTTCAGCACTTGAAAATTCCACCTTTTTCAGTGACATTGTTCTATCAATGATCTAAAAAAAATCAAAAATTAGAGCTACAAACCTGCAAATTGACAATTTAAAATACAAAAGAACACCTCTTTCAAGCTGTGGTGACAGACTCAGGTTTTGGAAAGTGTGTTGAACTGAGAACTTTTCAGCACCCTCTCATATGTATCGGTTTGACAGCAGGATCGTGAAAAAAGCTGATCAAAAGAAAATAGACTCATTTGAGATATGTTGCTTAACAAGGGTTCTGTGGATATCGTGGACTGCTAAAATCAAGCCAGAACTCCTAGAAGCCAGGATGATGAAACTGAGGCTGTCATGCTTTTGTCATATAATGAAAAAACAGAATTCACTAGAAAAGATTATAGAGCTTAGTAAGGTGGCGGATAATAGGAAGAGATGAAGACTGCTCTGTAGATGATGGATAGACTCAGTCAGAGGAGACACAGCAATGAGTCTATGGGACCTGAGCACGGCTTTTGATGATAGGGTTTTTTGGAAGTCTCTGTTGCCATGGGTCAAAGCTGACTTGAAGGCAGCTAAAAATAAAGAACTGCAACCAGCATTTGCAAATGTGAACATGTAAGTCAGGAAAACAAAACAAAAGATATATCAGTCCATGCAATCTTCCTGAAAGCACCTGTGCTTATGTGGATTTGTACATGAACAGTAAGACACCCCTCCCCCCAAAAATGTATCTACAGAAGCCATGTAGCAAAAGATCATCCAAAATAGCCAGTACATGCCCACAGTGCAAATGTCCCCTTAACCTGGCTGGGCTCAGTGATAGAGACTCATATGGCTTGTCATTCTACTCGAAATTGGATTTAAAAGGATGTATGGAGCTCGAAAACAACAGTGGAGCTGGTGCAGAACCTTCGTGTAGATTCACTCCATACTGTTTTCACAGCATGCACAACTTCATGAACATTCCCAGATTAATCAATTGTTCCTGTGCTAGCAATGTTCAATTAATGATACTGTTGGTTTTCTTTGAATTTGTGACTATAACAACTACTGTTTGGTACACGACAATATGAAGAACAGAGCTTTAAAATCCTTGGCAGTTTGAACTCTCAGACCAAGAGAATTCTGTTGGATTAGCTACATTTACTGAGAACTTTGATAAAATCTGCACATTTGTGATAGATAAAGAAATACCAGGAAGACAGTTTAAAAGGCTGCGAACATGTGCAGTAAACAAAGGAAAGTTCTCATTGAAATCTACTCAATGTGATTTTGAATATATAAAGGAACAAATGGGTTGTAAGTGTTTTCAAGTGTGTGTGAATTACAGAGTAGGCAAAAGAATACAGTGCTCCATTATTTTGACGGCCAAATAGTCACAATATTTACAATGAATTGCATTTTTCCATAATAGCACCAGCACAAGAAGTTTGCTGAGTACTTTTTTAAAATGGTGAAGGATTGTATATGTGTTCTTCCCTCTGAGACTAGTAGATTGTTTATTACATTGTTAAAGCACCATTTTCTGAAGCTCCTCATGTCCTTACATCTAGAATTTTTCTTTTAACAAAACCATTTGGGAATGAAGTGCATCATGTCACTAGTGACTGAAAACAACCCATTCTGGGACTTCCTTCTGTGTTATCATCACAGATAAGGAGAACAACATAATGTTATGTTTATTCTGTCTTCCCATTTACCTCTGCAGTTGAGTTTCTACTTTGTATTGCATATCAGGTGGCCTGTCCCTGACACTGTTATCCCTTTCTTATAACTGCAGGAAGTTCCCTCCCCATTTCCAGAAATGAATACATTTAAAGCTTCACAGCAATCAATTTTATCAAGAAAATGATGTGAGTACCATACTAATAAAACTTTGTTATAGGTTCCTTTATGAGATTGCTGAGTCGTTTGTTTTTAGAACTTGATGAAGTCTCTAGAAGCCCATCTCTCACTTCCATCATGTACAAAGCATGAGAACTCAATTAAGGAGCCTTTGTTAAGCATCTTCATTATCATAGTTCAAAGGTCCAGTGTAAAGCAATCTTTACACTGAATTCTTACTTTGAGCTTTTTATATTACTTGGCAATCCCTATCAGTTCAGTTCTTAAGCTCAACAGGAACCAGATGGCTTTTGACTGTAGTGGTGGATGGTATTGCATAACAATTGTGATTTTAGCAATTTTATTAATTATCTGAAGAGCAATAAAGAAATAAGTGCTTTTTCTTAGGTGTGAGCAAATTATCTAGAGAGAGAAAAAAGGAGCAATATTTCTAAATTCAAAATTACATTTTAAGGGGGCACTGAATAATAAGAAAAATTGACATCTTGGAACATTTTTCCCTTGGAAGAGAGATGATCTAACTTTCCCATGCAACTCTTGGTTATCTTCTAAAAATATGAAATAACTGCCTGACACCTTGTCCCTCCTCTGCCTAAATTACTCTACAATTGATCTTATATATTGAAGGCCTTTTTTACTCTGAAATGGCATATTGCCAAGAGAAATAAATAATCAGTCCCATCATCTCACAGATCCTACCATCAATCTTCTACAAAATCTGCATTCTGTTTTATCAGAGCATCCAGGCCTCCATTTATCACCATAAGATTATCGTAGAATGAGAAATAAAAGTTATCCAAAGCGCATCAAGTCCAATGTTCTGCCACAGGCCATGCACACTTCAGTTCCCTATCCTCATTTCCAATCAACAGGTACAAAGGTGACTATGTACAACAGTCCACACACAGATTAGAAAGTCACTCACATGACATTCAAAATAACAGCCACGAAAATGTGAATCATGCAAGGAGTAGAAGCAATAGTTTAACTTATGTACAAAACCGGCTTTTCATTGTGTCTAGTGACTTTTGAGTATTCAATACACAATGGCAATGATCAATAATTATATATGCATACCTTCCTTCCAGGAATTAGTACAGGAGTCCAAAGGACTTTCAGCATTTCTCCTTATTTTTCCAGGACAGCTCTTAGTTTTTCTACCTGCCTTGGGTAAAATACTATCTTTGTTTTGTCTAGGAGGAGAAAGAGAAGCAGTAGTTTAAACATTATAATCAGGCAATTATATGTTACATGTATGCATTTTAAACATTATTATCACTGGACATGTTACTATAGCTATTAAATTAATTGTTAATTGTTATGTTATTAATTTGTTTCACCATCATTGGTGTCTCCCCATAACATAATTTGTTAAGGAATGCTGTGATTGCTAAAGAATGGATTTCTGAAAGAAAGAAAAAAAAAACAGACGAATCACAAATTCACCTAACAGTAGCCGTCTAGACCCACATCTGACCAGCTTGCCTGTAAAAGTATCTTAGACAAAGCTGTCAAAATCTGTAAATGAAATCAAGACATACTATATCTATGTCTATATCTTTATCTGAATGATTCTTCTATTTTTTTGTTTCAGAAATCCATTCTTTATAAGTGCTCACAGACTGTCTCTTGAATGATATGATCTAGAATCTTATCCAGTACTGACATCAGACTGACTGGGTGATCATTATTTGCATCCTCTTTCCCCTCCTTTTTAAACATGGGACAATATTTGCCTTCTTCCAGTCTGCTGGGACCTGCCCTGTTCTCCAAGAATTCTCAAAGGCATATCTCCAGTGGGTCTGAGATTACATCTCAAGTTCCTTAAGCACTCTTGGATGCAGTTCATCTCCCTCTAGAGACTTGAATTCATCCAGAATAACTTGGTATTCCCTTAACACCTCATTACTTATGCTAGGATGCAGTCATCTTGCTGCATCATTTGCTCTGTTTTCACCAAGTTGGGCACTATTTTTCTTTTGAAAGGAAGACTATGGCCCTTATCACACGTGAAAACTAAAATCCAGAGCCAATTTGAAGTGAAGGGGAAGCAGAGTCAATTGGAATCCAAGGCCATTCACATGATGAATTATCACATGCGAAGAACAAAATTGTGGTCATTCTTGAGTCAAAGCAGAGTGTTGTTGTTGTTGTTGTTGCTATTATGCAGTGTCTTGTTCTCCTTTGGGTACCCTGCCTTGAGCCTTGAGGAGAGGCAGGAAAGAAATTATTATTATTATTATTATTAAACAATTCTTTCACTGCAAAATAATCAGTGTAGAAGCTGCAGCTTTACTTGAAAGTAAATCCTTTGGATCTGAAGGAGACCCATTTTGGAGGAGTGCAGAAATGATCCAGTTTCCCTTATTCTCCATGCTCCCTAAAGCTGCAGCTTTACTTGGAAGTAAATCCTTTGAATCTGCCAGAGAGCTCTGGTGCCTCAGCAAACTAATAAATTATTATTATTATTATTATTATTATTATTATTATTATTATTATTATTATTTTGCAGTATCTTGTTCTCCTTTGAGTACCTTGCTTCAAATCTTGAGGAGAGGCAGGAAAGAAATTATTATTATTATTATTATTATTATTATTATTATTATTATTATTATTAT
>NC_056522.1:66169839-66182728 GCF_019175285.1 Sceloporus undulatus | reverse complement strand
TATTATTAAAGAATTATTATTATTATTATTATTATTATTATTATTATTATTATTATTATTATTTTAAAAATTCTTTCCTGCCTCTTCTCAAAGCTGGAGGCAAGGTGCCTTGTTCTCCTTTGGAATCTCAGGGGATGTTTAGCCTGGAGAAGAGAAGGTTAAGAGGTGATATGATAGCCCTGTTTAAATATTGGAAGGGATGTCATATCGAGGAGGGAGCAAGCTTGTTTTCTGCTACAGTAGAGAACAGGACTCAGAAGAATGGATGCAAGCTACAGGAAAAGAGATTCCACCTCAACATTAGGAGGAACTTCCTGACAGTAAGGGCTGTTTGACAGTGGAACACACTCCCTCCGAGAGTAGTAGAGACTCCTTCATTGGAGGTCTTTAAACAGAGGCTGGATGGCCATCTGTCAGGGATGCTTTGATTGAGATTTCCTGCATGGCAGGGGGGTTGGACTGGATGGCCCTTGTGGTCTCTTCCAACTCTATGATTCTATTACCCTTTCATCAGATTCTCTATGTATTGACCCTAGTTTTCCATTGTTCTTCCTCTTGCTCCAAACATAGTAAAAAAAAGTTATTTTTATTATTTATTATCAGAGAGACAGTAGAAGATCAATAGGCAGGAGGTGGGCTACCATAAAGCAGTACTGTAGCCATAAAAGAGGACATGTTAGAAGGCAGTAGCAGCCAGTTTGTGGAAGGAGTGCTGGATTATCCATGGTGAGGCAGACAGAAGGAGGGCAAGGCAGGAGTAGGAGAAATAATCCATTATCCTCTTGAGAGATACAGGCTTGCCCAGGGAAAGGGAGATGGAGAAAAGATCCAGGAGAAGTGCTGTAACAACTTACCCTGAAGCCACTGATGGGTCCACAAACAACCTAAATACTGCAGATATATACAAGCACTTTGGGAGCCCAATCCTTATCTGGAATTCCAAAATATGAAATACTCCAAAATCCAAAACCTTTGGAACTATATATCTGTACTGTGTTTGCAAGGCTGGAGAATGACATGAGGATCTGTGAAATGGCAGGAGGTGTAGATTTGTGCCAAGCACTTTGCTTGGATTTCCATCAGTCTCTCTCCAGCCTCATTACGTCTCATTATGTATATGCAAATACAGATTTTCCAAAATCTGAAAAAATTCAAAGTATAGAACACTTCTGGTCCCAAGAATTTCAGGGAAGGAAGATACAGCTTGCATCGCTGAAGCACTTTAGTACTAATAACTCCTGGATTATAATAATAAAGAATGTTCCGTGTAAAATTGGTGGAAATCCATTTCAAAAAGGCTGTATGAGTCTAGATGTGACATGTGGAGGGAGAGAAGGAACAACGCAAGAGAAGGGGGGGGGATACAGAAAATCTAGGATATTGCAAGGAAAGGTTTGAATGCAAACCAGGGAATTTGCAGATTTTTTTTAAAGCTAGAAAATCTCAATGCTTGCAAAGTCACCCCTCTCTTCTGGATGAACCCTTACAAGGGCATTCCATAATGGTAGACCCACTACTGGAAAGGATCTAGGGCCACCAACCTGATATAGCTTAGCAAAGGCATAGAATATAGGAATCCACGGAAGCTTCAATTAGTACAGAATATGGCAGCAAGGTTGGTCACTGGATGTTCCAGGACTAGCCATATAACACCTATTTTACAAGATCTACACTGGCTGCCCATTCGCTTCTGGGCGCAATACAAGGTGTTGGTTATTACCTATAAAGCCCTAAATGGCTTGGGCCCAGGGTACTTGGAGGACCGCCTCTCCCCATATAATCTGCCCCGCATTCTCAGATTGGTTGGGAAGCATCTGTTGAGGGTTCCTAAGGCGAAATATATCTCATCTTCGCAAAGGGCATTCTCCTTCTCGGCCCCGCAGATTGGAACTCCCTTCCCGACGAGCTCCTCTCCATCGCCTCTCTTGATCATTTTAGGAAGAAACTAAAGACCTTTCTCTTCCAACAAGCTTTCCCCCATATGTCCTGATGTTATGCAGTTCTCCCCCCTGATATACAACTGTTTATCCAGCTAGTTTTTGTGTGTGTGTTTTAAGAGGTTGTATGTTTTATAGTTTTTTAAATTGCATTGGGATGTTTTTAACATGTTGTTGGTGATACTTGTTAGTTAAATGTTATATTGTATCACTTTTGTTGTACACCGCTATGATCGAATTTGGAATTTGGAATAGCGGTATATAAATAAAATTTTATTATTTATTATATTATTATAATCATAAGGCCCAAGCAGCTTAATACAGGTGCAGAGGGTCCATGAAATAATCTGGTTCTCAGCAATGCACCTTTCAGAGTAATCACTAGCACTTTAAATTGAGTTTGGATGCACTAGCAACCAGTGCACATGATATAGAGTCAGTATTCTCTGTTCTAATCACCTAGCCCCATCACGTTATCAGGCAGTTTCAGTCTCCACCAGCTGAAGCTTCTCAGCTGCCTACAACACCCACCCCACCAAGAATATTACAGTATATCTTGTCTGGGCATAGAACTGTCTGAACGACTAGCAAGATCTGCTCTCTTCAAATGGGGTGCAGCTGATGAAATCAGCCAAAGCTGATAAAGTATAGTGTACTATTCAAGAGCATCTCTGTTTCCATAGATAACATTATGTCCCTGAGAATCCTCAAAGAACAAATGTGATCTTTCAGGAGGAGTGAAACCCCTAACAATATCTATTATACTTTCTCACTGTTATCTCCAGCAAATATCCATCTTATTTGCAACTTATAAAGCTTTATGCCTCAGATTGTTGGCCCTCACACATCCCTACATTTTGTGCAGACATCTGTTCAAAGCATTTCAGGGACAGGAATTGTTGAGGGAAACATAGGGTAGAGTTGTCATCTCCATCTCCAGTGTGTTATCTTCATCTAAAAATGGTAAAGGTTTTCCCTTGATATGAATGTCTAGTTGTAACTGACTGTATGGGGCAGTGCTCATGTCTGTTGCTAAGCCAAAGAGCCAGTGTTGTCTGAAGGCTACTCAATGGCCATGTGGCCAGCATGATTGAATGTAACACTGTTACCTTCCCACTGAAGTGGTATCTAGTTATCTATTTGCATTTGCATGCTTTCAAACTGCTAGCTTGACAGAAGCTGGGACTAGTGACAGGAGCTCACCCCATCATGAAGGACGTGGGCCTCAAACTTCCAACCTTCCAATTGTCAAAATTGGTGTCTTAACCACTAAGCCACTGCTGATAATATAGTTCAGCTCTCCAGACAGCATTAATCAGAAAGCATATGCAGGTGCTGAAAAACCTGGAAGACAAAGTGGTACTTTGAAACCTATCAAAGGTAAACTGTAATGGTGTAGAAGAAGAGTTCCTCATCACTACCTTTCAAATGAATCCTTCCTGCTATAAAATCATGCCATCCAATCCCACCCTAGCTGGGGTGCTATGGTTAATGGAGTTTGATTTACTTACTCACCATGCAGTCCCTGGGAGGGTATCCTGGGGCCAAAAAATAAACAAGGTCTGCAACTCTATTATGAGTGAAAGGAGGTCTGATTTTGGGGGGGGGGGGGGCGGGGGGATCTGACCTTAAAAGTACATTCCCATCCTCTCGCATACCTTCACCTTGAGCTTGTTCTTGTTCCTTCTCTGATATTTGTTCCCCAGCAAAAAAGGTAAATATACACCCCTAACTTTCATATTATATTTATCATTCTGGAAATTAGCTTGCACCCTTTTTGTAAATTACTCACTCTCCCCCAACTGTTCCTCATCCTGGTGTGCTATGGCATCTGACCAAGACTACAATAAAACCAGCTTGGTGTACTAAGAATAGATTTATGTTGTTTCGTTACCTGTTCTCATTCTATTCTCTCTCAGAAGGGAATGTTAGTGTACCAAAGGCATTGAGATGATGTACTGCTTAATTTAATTAAGCATCTTGCACATCCATTGTCTCACTGCTGTGTCTAACATTCATTTTCAATAAGGCAAGCTCCATATGTACAGGATTGACAGGGCTGCTTTCCTAATGTCATCACAGCAGGGCTACCCAGAATGCTGTTATATCAGCCCCATGGTGCCAGCAGTGTAGGTTCAAACACAGCAGTTTGGCAGCAGGTGACTGGGGTAAACAAAGTGTGATAAGACAATATAGTAGACTGGGGAAAAACCATCGGTATATACCTTTTTTGTTGGCTGCATAACTAAACAAATTCAGGATTAAGTTTGACAGATGATGCAATGTAGAAAGAGTGCAACACAGAAAAGCCTGAAACTGCATTTCCTTTGAAACAATAAATTCTGTTCAGGATTTTAAAAACTGTGTTTAAGAGACTGATATAATGACATGCTGAAGTGTCTGCATTTCACAACCTAGAATATAAAAACATCTTGTAGCACCTTTGCATATGATGTAGTCCCAGGGGCTGTCCGCATGAGCAATAAAACATGGTTTCACATCATTTTGAAACCAACCTGTTCAAAAGACACATCTGGCCAATATGAGAGGAATCTTGGATAAATAATAATAAATAAAAATAAAACTTTTATTTATATTCCGCTTTTCTGTTACAAGACAATCAAAGCGGCTCACAACATATTAAAATCCACATTTACAAAATTATGTCCCAAATTCCCCCCCCCCCTTAAAACAGGATTAAACATGTACAATTAAAATATCTATTAAAAACACAATTAAAAACACAATAAAAATATAACAAGGACAGAGCGGTGGGCTAATCCATGTTGTGGGGGGCAGTCATTCTGTGGCCAGGCACTTTATTCAGGAAAGGCCTGCCGGAAGAGATCCGTCTTGACAGCTTTTTTAAAGCTGTCTAAGCTGGCAATTTGACAGGTCTCATCCGGCAAGCCATTCTATTGTTTGGGAGCAATTGCAGAGAAGGCCCTCTGGGAGGTAGCAATTAGTCTGGTTTTTAAAGGCTGCAATAGATTCCTCCCAGAGGACCTGAGGGTGCGGGGCGGATTATATGGAAGCAGGCGATCCCTCAAATAGGTTGGACCCAAGCCATGTAGGGCTTTAAAGGTTATAACCAACACCTTGTACTGTGCCCGGAAACTAATAGGCAGCCAGTGAAGAGATTTTAAGATGGGTGTAATTCGATCATTCCTAGTTTTTCCGGTGACCAGCCTGGCTGCCATATTTTGCACTAGTTGAAGTTTCCGGACTAGGCACAAGGGTAGCCTCATGTAGAGCGCATTACAGAAATTAAGTCGTGAGGTTACCAGTGAATGTACAACAGTTTCTAGCGCCTTTACTTCCAGGAAAGGGCACAGCTGGCGTATCAGCCGAAGCTGATAGCAGGTACTCCTGATTGTCGCATTCACCTGATTTCTCATGTGAAGCGATGGGTCTAGGAGCACTCCCAGACTGCGAACACAGTCCTTTGTGGAGAGCATGACCCCATCTAGGACTGGAGGTTGCAACCCTATACCTGGTTTGGGGGTCCCTACTGTAAGTACCTCTGTTTCGTCTGGATTCAGCTTGAGTTTGTTTTTCCTCATCCAGCCCATTACCGCTTCAAGACACTGACTGAGGGGAGAAATGCCATCTGTTGTCATAGCTGCTGATCGGGACATGGAGAAATATATTTGGGTGTCATCAGCGTACTGATAACACCCTGCCCCATGTCTGCGAATGATTTCTCCCAGCGGCTTCATATAAATGTTAAATAGCATCGGGGACAGTATGGTGCCTTGAGGGATGCCACATTTAAGCTCCGTTTTTGAGGAGTGACTCTCCCCAAGCATCACCCTCTGGAACCTACCCGAGAGGAAGGACCGGAACCACTGGAGTGCAGTGCCACCGATTCCTAACTCTCTCAGGCGTTCCAAGAGGATGTCATGATCTATTGTGTCAAAGGCCGCTGAGAGGTCTAGAAGCACCAACAGAGTCACGCTTCCTCTGTCAATGCCTAGACGAAGATCATCAGGCAGAGCAACCATGGCAGTCTCCACCCCATATCCTGTCCTGAAGCTGGTTTGAAATGGGTCTAGATAATCGGTTTCATCCAAGATGGCTTGGAGTTGAAGACCGACAGCCTTCTCGATCACCTTGCTCAAAAATGGCAGATGGGATACAGGCCTGTAGTTCTTCATATCCAGGGGGTCCAGGAAGGTTTTTTCAGGAGCAGTCTAACAACTGACTCTTTTAAGCAAGTTGGAACGCAACCTTCCCTAAGGGATGCATTGATGACATCTCTAAGAAATGCCATCAAGTCATCAACCCCCCTGGACGGCCAGCCATGATGGGCAGGGATCGAGGGGACATGTCGTCTTCTTCACATTTCCAAGGATCTTGTCCACGTCATCGGTACTCATGAACTCAAACCGATCCAATTTAACCTCAACAGCAGGTTCACTGAACACCTCATCAGTCGATTCTGCTACAATCCTGGCATCCAGGTCGGCTCTTATCTGAGAGATTTTATCTGCGAAGTAGTTGTTAAAAGCATCACAGAAGGCCGTTGTCGGGTTGAGCAAAGGGTTCTGCACAGGTGGAACCTGTGTCAGTTCCCTTGCCACCCTAAACAGCTCTGCTGGACGGGACTCCGCAGACGCGATACATGCAGAGGAGAAAGATCTCTGCGCTGCCTGTATCGCCTCTCTATAGGAACGAAGGAATTTCCTATGACAAGTTCTGTCAGATAAGAGTCGAGTGTCACTTCACTCACGCTCTAGTCGTTGTCCAACCCACTTCATTTTCCTCAGATCTTCGGTGTACCATGATTTACAATTCGGAGCGGGTTGGAAAGGACGCTTGGGAGCAATTGTGTCGATAGTCTTGGCGGTATCAGTGTTCCAGGTATTAACCAAAGCTTTGACAGAATCACCGGCATTACCAACCAAGGAACCCTCTAAGGCTTTCTGGAATCCAATTGGTTCCATTAACCTTCGAGGACGGACCATTCTAATGGGTCCTCCACCTCGACGGGGCAGACTATGGGTCTTAGTTCAGCCTTGAACAAGAAATTATTCGTCCACAACAGTGCGGTGGTACTAGTTACCTCCGCCCACGGATATTCCTGCTCCGTACTAAAGACCGCATCAAGGGTATGACCTGCGCAATGCGTTGGCCCAGAAACCAATTGGGATAGGCCCATGCCTGTCATGGAATCCATGAACTCCCGAGCCGCACCTGTTAAACTGTCCTCGAGTGGGATGTTGAAGTCGCCCAAAATTATAAGTCTGGGATGAAGCTCGGTTCTGGGACTAAACACTAGAAAAAAAACAACCTCTGGTTTGCTCTGGTTTAAGCTAGAAAGTGTGAACCATTGCACCAGTGTGTAAAGTGTGTGACAGTACAGACACAGGGAAAGGGCCAATGAGCTACTGTCACCATTGCTGCCCCCCCTTTTTATCACCTGCCCACAAATTGATCATACCCACTGGGCAAGTCACTCTCTCCCTGCTTCAGAGGGTGGCAATGGCAAATCTCCTCTGAAGAAATTTACCAAGAAAACCTCATGATATGTTCACCTTATGGTCACCATAAGTGGAAATTAATTTGAAGGCACACAACAACTTAAATGGTAACAGGTACAGGTGGATTTTGCAGCAAATAATATAGTGCATTACATTTAAAAAATAATACTCAGGGATTTGTCTATAACAGTTTGATAGGGTCACAGAGCATCATCCGCATTAATATTTGTATGGTTTCAGAATATCATGACATTAATTCTTCTTTAAAACAATCTTGCAAATTCTTGGGTCTGAAAATACTAAATTTCATTGTATTGGTTATAAATAAATAATTGATTCTCTTTAATAACATATAAACAAAAAGAGGAATATCCGTTATTGGTTAATTAGAGGTTAGTTAGAACATTAACTAGTCAGAAGACTTTATGTTGCTTTTCAGAATGAAAAGATTATCTCAAAGCAGTTTACAACTAAGAAATGGATACTATAAATCTTCCATTAAAAAAATAATAATTTTAAAGTAAATCATGAGTCCATGGCTAAAAAAGAAAAGCATAAAATACACCAAGTGCCAAGGTATGAGCCTAGTCAGTAATCCAAATTATTTGTAAAGAAGAATATCAGTTAAACCACCCTAACATGACAACCAGATTGGCACAAGCATACATTTAACCTGAAGGAAAACAGAATGAGAGGAAGTTCCAGAAATGGGATACAATAGTTAAAAGGCCTTGTTCTAACCACCTTAATGATACCTGCTTTTAAGACTGTTAACAATAGCTTCTACCACCATATTGTTGTAGTTATCTGTTATCTGATTTCACACTTTAAAGTAAAGTATGTAAAGAATCTACACATTTTTCTTTTATTGTTGATGATGAAGTGTGTTTGTATATACTGAGACACCTTGTCAAGAGAATAGTCATGAGATTTTTCATATTTCAGGACATTTTTGTGAAAAAATGTGTTTGCAGACACACACACACACACACACACAGGTTATGAGAGGGAACAGTTTTTGTGCAGAAAGCCAAACTTTGGCACAAAATGTTTGTACAACAAAAGTAACCATTGTGCAAAAGCTCATTACAAAATATTTTGCAAAAAAAAAAAAAAATCTCCAAATGCAAAATGTTATCAGAAACATGCAAAAACTTGTAATCTTAGCAGAGAGAAAACATTTGAAATTACTCATTTTTATATGCAGAAATGAAATAAGTGAACATTTACATCCCTATTTTAAGGTCAGCATTTTGAATTGAACATCAAAGCAAAGAGTTAGCCAGAGATAATACAGCATTGCAATGTCATGGACTGAGACACATGCCTCCAGAACCACAGCCAGCACATCAGCATAAATTGATAAAAAGCACTCATGGTCTGCATTAATAATATTAGGCCAGTGAAAATCCCCAAGTTCTGTCTGAACCTTCAGGAGTGAAACCCCATCTACAACTTGTCAAATATCTCTGGGTAAATTAGTTTTCCAGATTTCCAGGATAAGATTAAGCTTCAGTTTGTTTGCCCTCATCCAGCTGAAAACTCTTTCTAGACACTTGTCTAGACAGTCTAGACATTCTTTATGGGATCAATTGATATAATGAGAAGCAGGGCTGTGTGTCACTTCCATACAGATGATTCCCAAACTTTGATCCTCCAGTTGTTTTGGACTACAGCTCCCATAAGCCTCAGCCAGTTTGGCCAACAGTCAGGAATTCTAGGAGCTGAAGTCCAAAACAACTGGAGAACATCTGGAGAACCAAGGTTTGGGATTCATTGTTTTAGCATAAATGTGGAGATGTGTTTCACCAGGTACTTCATATGGATGTTTAAAAGAGTAGCCTGCTATTTGTGCATTTCCTATGGTGGAGACAATGGGCAATGTAAAGCAAACTGTGATTTGAGCTGTTTTAATTAACTATGGTGCGTTACAGTCCACCTAAAAGTGGTGGTCTGCTGGTGCTGCTGGTTGCTCCATGAGGGAGCCACAGCAGCCAAACTGTGCGGCTCCCGCGCAGAGCAAAAAATAAGCCCCAAAATGGTGCTTCTTCCCGCGGCGCGGTTATGACACAGCAAGACGCCAATGGTGCACTCGCGACGTCATAAGCGTTGTGCGACATGCGGATGCTATGTGTCCAGAACATAATAATGGTGGCGCCTGTGTGTATAGGGTGCCACCATTATTACGCCCCCGTCACGTGCTAGGGGTGAGGCCAGTGTGGAAGCTAGGTCCCCGGCCAACCCTTAGCACGTGATGGGGGCGCCTCAAGAGCCCGTCTGTAATGGCCCCATGTTTACACTGATTTGCTTCAACAATAGGATAGAGGAAGCAATAGGAGAAGCAGTTCTACTTCTGTGCTCTCACAAACTATGGTCCTATTTACTGTAGTTAGTTAGTTAGTTTGTACATTAGGTAGTTTTTTCCAGCTCATTTTGTAGAAAGTAAAACATGCCAGCTGTATAATAGAGATTAAAAATAGAATGAGATATTCTTAATATCTTCCACAACTACATTATATGCATAGCTTAATTAATTCATTTCATTTCATTTAAAGCAATGGTCCCCAGACTTTTTTGGGCTACCATCTCCTTTCATTTTGGGTGGCAACCCTAGTGCCCCCTCCACCAGTGCGTTTTTTAATATTAAGTTTACTATTCTCCATGTAGTTATGCTGGCCACATGACCACAGAATCATCTCTGACAATACTGGCTCCCTCAGAAATGAGCACACCCCCTACAGTCTAATATGACTAGACAATCTTTTCAAGGGAAAACCTTTACCTTTACCTTTTCTACTGCAAATTCAAAACAAACTATCTTGGTTGCTGCTCCCTTTGCACCCAGTCACCTTGGGAGCCGCAACCAAGCAGCTGGCTAAGCAGCAACCAAGAAGCTTCTTGCTTGTGCCAGCCTTGCAACTAGGCTGGTGCAGGCAAGGGGCTTCTTCCTTGATGTTTGATTGGCTGCTCAGTCACTGATCCTTTTGTGCCTTGTCATCCTGGGAGCAGCAGCTGAGCAATGACCAAGAAACCTATTACCTGTGCCAGCTTTGCAGCAAAGGCCAGTGTGTACAAGAGGCATCTTAGTTGTTGATCAGGAAGCCGCTCACTTGCTGCTCCCAGGGTAACCAGGTACATCCCCACCATGGTCCTAAAGACCACTGGTTCCCCTTGTCTTTCCTGCACACCAAAAATTTGACTGAAGGGCCCCCTGCCACCCCCTTTCCCCTTTACCACCCTCTTCTGTTCCTTTTCTACCTCACCACCCCTGGATCCTTCCACCACTCCCAGGGTAGGGCATACCGTCCACTTTAGGAATCACTGTTTTAGAGTATTTATACCCCACTTGTCTGCCACAAAGACTCTAAGAGAGGCTTCCAGATTGTTAATATGACAGTTCCCTGCCTGCAGGCTTACAATATATAAAAAAGATATGACACAAAAGGAGAAGGGAACGGCAGTGGTGAAAAGGATCAAGTCTAGGAGATACTGCCAGTTCTTCTCTCCCTCCAAGTCCAGGGCAGTGGCAGCTGGAATGGAGGGAGGCCTCTCATCTGTCCTGTTCTTTACAACTGAGATTCTGTTGTAAATTGTGTCTCTTACTGATTATTTCTGCCTAAGCATAGTGCTGGAAACATTCTTTGTAGAAGTCTAGTTCCATACACCAGCCATCAGGGGGAGTCCATGTGGTGTTTTTCTTTTTATGAGTCCCTGCACCAGAGGATAAATGGATATAAATCTGACATCAGGAATGGGAATACAAAAAACTGGTTGCAGAACATTTTAATCTCCCCTGGCATTTCATCTCAGATCTCAGAACAGTAGTCCTTGAACAAAAGAATTACAAAGAATGGTTGGAGAAAGAAAGAGCAGAACTGGAATGTATCCACAACAACAGTCCAGCAGCAATCAGCTGAACAGAAATAATTGTTTCCTGGCACACACTACACACATTTCTGCACTATCTAATCCTCATCCATATGAAGGTGCCTTCTCTGTTTCCCACACTACATTCCAATACTCATTCAGATGGTTATCTACGGTCCTTGGCTTTATGTAACGGCCTTCCTTCTACCTTTGTCACCTAATGACCATCATTAGAACTGAACGTGCCTCCTCATCTCCATACCCACAAGGCTTTGAATTTGAATTGACATTCTCCCATGCAAACAGCTTATATAGGTCTGTCTCTGGATTTTCCACTACAAACATACATCTAAAAATGAAGTAGGCCCAAGTCTATGAAAGCTCATGGTATCAAATTCTTTCCCCCCCCAGTTAATCCCAAAGGTGCTACAAGATCACTTATATAGTGAGAAAAGTACATTGTATAGCATATGCTAATGGCATAATTAACAGCTGCTGTTCATCGGAGGGGCAGGTGTATGAAGGGAATAGTATTCATAAATATGGTTCCAAATATAGTGGGCCCTTACTACAATCTTTAGTCTTATGTGTTGTGCTGTACAAAGGTGTGTTAGAAGCTAACACAGTGAAATGGTTTCCTACACTTTGTAGTGTCATTTGTTAACAATGACCTTTCAAAGCTAGCTTGCGGCAAATTATTTTCGAGTTGGAGAGAGCAAAATACTCTTGCCGATACCATGTCAACACAACAGTCTAATTTTGTGTCTTCTAGAAAACAGAAGAAAGGACATTTCTGATAAAACACCACTTGATTAACTTTGAGAGTAACAATATTTATGCCTTTCCATCAGGACCCTGAGTACTGATTAATTCCCACAGAAATGCCAAGAGATGTTGGCTTTGTACAGTGGCCGCACAGGTGGAACATAGGCAGTGCTACTCAGAATGAGATTTTATGGAGAGATTTCCCTGAGGAATAATTCATACAATCTGTGTTTGGTTGTATTTCTTGAGACCCTGGAAAGATAATAATAATAATAAGGTTTATTTGTATACCACCCTTCTAAAAACTTAATCAAGGCGGTTTACAACAGATTCACATAACAATAACATAACAATGCATATCTCAGTACAACAAATATCAATACAAATCTCAATACATCACAATAGCAATAGCATATAGCAATACATTTCAATACAGTAAACATCAATACAAATCTCAGTACATAACAATAACAATGCATATCTCAATACAGCCAGCAGCAAAACAGCACAAATACAATAAAATACAATATCAAATTTACAACAAGCTAGCCGGGGCACAGCTCAGTGCCTGCCTCCCCCAGGACAAAATAGTTGCGCAACTGCGCAGTTGTGATGGTTTCAGTCCGAAGGCGGCCTCCCTGTGGCGATGCGCAGAAGCGCAGGTGTCCTCTCCGCCCAGGGAGCCGCCCGGCAGCGACAGCGACAGCAGCAGCAGCAACTCGCACAGTTCCTTGGAGGCAGGCACAGGGGTGGGACGGGGAAGGAAGCCAGGCAGGCCGGCTATATGCGCGCCGCTCCCACCAGCACGCCCACTCCCCCACCTTCCCCCAGGTGTTA
>NC_056522.1:66162482-66169739 GCF_019175285.1 Sceloporus undulatus | reverse complement strand
GGCCTCCCTGTGGCGATGCGCAGAAGCGCAGGTGTCCTCTCCGCCCAGGGAGCCGCCCGGCAGCGACAGCGACAGCAGCAGCAGCAACTCGCACAGTTCCTTGGAGGCAGGCACAGGGGTGGGATGTCACTTGCTTTTCTTAAGCAATAACTACCAGAGCCTTTCAAGAAAAAATGCTAGACATCTTTGGAGGACATACGGACATATAACTTTCTCATTTTCTTTTTTATCTGTGTTGGACTAATCAAAAATTATAATAGATTTTGTTCAGGAGTACTGAGGAAGCAAAAAAGCTGTGCTCTTAAAGTAAGAATAGGCAAATGTATTAGTACCAGCAGGGCTGACTGCCATATACAGCCAATCAAGTAATAGATTGTTTTAATTGTTTGAATTTTACTGAGATTTTAAAAATGTTTTTATCTGTGAGCCACCTTGGGTCCCTTCTGGGAGGAAAGTCAGCATACCAGTGAAATAAATAAATAAATAAATAAGTGGCCTGGATGACATCAGGGTGGGGCCTCTCTCCCAAATCCCCTTCTTCTTCACTGATAATAAGGAGGGCTCCCCATCCCCAACATCTTTCTTTCCTTTCTCCATGAAGAGAATGTCACAGAGTTCTATGCCTCTTTTCTGCACAGAGATGAGGTCTCAACCACTTTTTGGATGAGGAAATCCTTTAAACTCTGGCTAAATCTCACACTTTGTTTATGTGCCAACTGGGACAGTGTGTGTTGTGTGAAGGTACTCAGACAATATCAAGAGGAGTGGCTCCTTCAAGTGGTTGCTAAGTTGTCCACCAGCCTTGTCCACTGATCATCCTATTTGGGATGACATGTGGTGTGAGAAGGTGAAACCCACCTACTATGTCTTATCTGTCATCAGAGATGGCAGCAGGAGTGCCTCTCCCATCTACAGGAAGGCCAGCTCTGGAAGAGGGATGTGACCTAGGGAAATATAGGATTTGGGAGAGGGAGCAGAGCTCGGGAAGTAATCCCATGCCAGATTTTGGTCCATGAACTGAAGGTTTCCTGTCCCTTTGCTAGTGAGTTTAAGATTCTATCTTTCCCTCTAGGAATAGTTTCAATGAAAATCAGCTTGCCTGATGACCCAGCAGATTAAGAATAGCTGGCAATATTTTTTAGATGGGTATGCTTAAGAAACAATGACATCAACACTGTCCAGACCTTTAGGTACACTCTATTTGGCAAACTGTATCTCCCTGAATGATCCAGCTTGGGCTCTGAGATCCTCAGGAGAGACCATTCTCTCAGTCCCACCCCCATCTCAAACATGGTTGTTAGGGAATGTGAGAGAGGACCTTCTCCGTGGCTGTCCCTAGACTCTGGAACTCCCTTCCCAGAGAGCTCACAATGGCCTTTTCCTTCTTGTCCTTCCTCTGGCAGGTTAAAAATTTCTTATGCAGACAGGTTTTTAAAACAGAAAGTTTTTAAAGAATGGGCTGGGGTGATGTATTGTTTTAAAGTGTGTTAAACAGATGTATCTTTTTAAACTGTATTGTATTCTTTTAACAAGCAATCTATTTTAATATTGCAATAATTTAATTCTATTTTAATGAATCACTTTTCTAAGTTTTTAATTGTACTGTTAATATTGTGAGCTACTCTGGGCCTCAGTTCTGGGAAAAGAGCAGGATAACAACAACAACAATAGCAATGTTAATAATGCACATAAAATGATAATACACACACACACATACACTTTTGGTGCATTTGGAGTGTACAACTAGCACTTTGAACTGTTGAATTGTTTTAAAATAGTCACCTGAAGGAGGGCTAATTTTCACATTGCTCCAGCCATTAATAGGAATGATTCCTTCTGACCTGGACTGTATGTGGAGAACAGACCATAATATATGAAAACAACTATCACTATTGCATGAAGTTATATCCACACTATGACTGCCTACATCAGCCTGCTACAGTACGTAAGTTGGATAATAAATACTGACTTCTGAGGTGGTGGTTCTTTCTCAGCTTACAAGAACAGCAAGTGGTTATAAAAGAATTGTATTAAAGAATGTCTAGTATTTCCCACATGCAATGAAGATTTATCTGAGGCATTCTGATCCAATAATGATCCTCTTTTTTCTTGGTGAGAAAAAGAATAAACAAAATTAAAGTGAACATCCAGACCAAAGTTGAGCTTGCTTACATAGATCAGCAGGCTTAAACAAACCCTACTGTTTTGGATTCAAGTACATCTCTTACATTTGAATTAGATTGAAATAATTTATTATCAGTTGTAAGTATTTTGGCCTTCTTAAGCACTTGGCCATTATGCAGAGGAACGTGATTTGACTCAGGAGAATACCTGGACATGACACCTTATTTATCATTGTTAACTTCACTGATAGTTACTTGGCTTCCTTACATTCTTTGGAACTATTAAAATTAATAACCAGGGTAACCAATTGGTCAAGAACATGTTCACTCATCTGCTTTGGAGGAAAGTTCTTAAATGTATATTTTAGGAGGTGAAAGAAAAAGGAAAAATAGTATTATAATTAATTAATTAATAATAATAATTTGTTTTATTTATATACCGCTATTCCAAAGATCATTAGCCCCCAACAGTCTGGGTACTCATTTTAGCGACCTCGGAAGGAGGCAAGCCTGAGTCGAGCTTGGGCCCTTTTGCTGGTCTTGAACTCGCAACCTTGTGGTTTTGAGTGAATGGCTGCAGTACAGGCATTTAACCACTGCGCCACCAGGGCTCCAGTATCCTGTCTTTTATCCTGTCTTTATAATTACTGAAAGGTATTTTCTATGTGGGCCATACAATTAAAATGCTTTATTGTATGTGCTTGCACCATTGTGTCATTGTGATCCTCCCCTCCTGCAATTGCAGTGTTCTGTATTTTTGAGCTCCTGTCAGAAAGCCTTTGCTGTATTACAGGATAAACTACATTAGGCATCCAATCTGCAGTTCCCAGAAATTTTACAGCACATTGGACTTGCATAATGACGCGTTAAGCCTATGTCTCTTACAGGGTGACTAATGCAGAAGCATCCTGATGGGACTTTACATGCAGCAGTCCCTTTCATATTACATGCTGATAAGGAAGTGCTGTTCAGATTATTACTGCCTTGAAACCATCAGATGAATATAATATTGGCTGCTGCTTTTCTGTGTATTAAGCAAGACACACAATGCAAGATGGAACAGCTAAGAATGTTTGTCCCATACACTCATTTTTCATGTATGTACTGACACCAAAACCTTCATAGCTCACTGACATTGTTTGCTTAGTTTTGCATGCTCCACTGCATGTTCTACTCTGTATTTGGCTTTTGCCTACACTTTTCATATTCTGTTACAAGCTGGCTGAAAGTTAGCATAGTTGAGCCAGGTATATATAGAATTTCATCAGATATATGCTTTTTGATAGTAGAATGGACACTGTCGGTGAAGTGAATTCCACCTTGTTACTCTTAAAGGTGTGTGTGTGGGGGGGGGGGGTCATAGGATTCCCCACAATCAGTATTAATGTCACTTTGAAATGTTAGAGAAATTAATGTTCAAATGGAGGCCTGTGATATGTAAATAAGAGGAAATGTGTCTTTCAGTACCTGTGTATACCAGTACTAACTGCAAAGAGACTCCAGTTTCAGTAAAAAGGAGGGTTTTATTTAGAAATTTGCAAAGGTACACACAAACATGCAAAACTAATTCAGCCTTAGAAACCATATAAGGCTATCAGAAAGAGAGTTGTGGAAGGTTGGATAGAGAAGAATCAGGAGATAGAGAGGGTGATAATTGTCAGTCCTGAGGATAGGTCCACAGAAAACGGAGAGTGGCTCAGACAGTGTCTGAGGGCAGCACACATTTATGCACACAGGGTCTGTAAACTGCTTCCCTATCTGTGAGCATGGTGGCTATGGCTGTGGTGGATATTTATATCCTATTTCATACCCTCAAGTGGTGCTTGATATTACCACATGGTGCGACAAAGGTTTGCTGGTTTCACCATGGAATTGACAAAAGAGATCTGGAATGGCTGATGACTTTAACTCTGGAATGCTAAAACTCTGATTGAATTTGAGACAACCCCTGGATAGTCAGAGAGGAAAGGTGAATATGATAGAATAACCTGAGGAAATCCACGCTTTATTTTTGCCTAAAATTTCTCACTTTCAACAACCTAATTCATTTGTGTTTTGGTTTGGAGAGAGACATACCTTGTTGTTGTTGTTGCTGTGTGCCTTCTGGTTATTTCCAATTTATGATGATCCTAATGTAATCTTATCATGGGGGTTTATTGGGCAGATTGGTTCAAAAGGGGTTTTCCCTTGCCTTTCTCCAAGGCTGTGAGAGTGTGACTTGCCCAAGATAACTCTCATCTCCTAGAGTCATAGTCCAACACTCAAACCACTACGCCATTGCCAAGAGAGAATTAAATCCTCTTTCTGATCTATTGTGGACCAACCACAGTTCTATGAGTAGATTCTAATTTATGTACTGTGTGCCCCTCCTTTATCAAAATGAGAGAAAATGTATCTTTCACTACCAGTTACTAGAGACTAAGAGTAGGAAAGGTTTATTGCTTTTACATATTTATCAGCTTCCTATAGGCACCTAGTTAGTTATTGTGGGAAACAGGAGAGGGGGGACAAGGATCTTGCCTGCACTGGCTAGGATACTACTTTGGAGCAACCCAGAGTATCCTTGCCCAACAGCCACCCTCACCTGCCCCCATTTCCTTGTCCTCCGTTTGTGTGCCACGCTGTCTGTCTGGATGGGTGTACTGCTGAAGGACCAAAAGCATCTGCCACCAGCTGCAGGTCACTTACTTCTGAAGTCAGAATGAAGTGCCCAGTGATGAGCACCTCATTCTGACCTCAGAACAAGTGACCCATGGTGGCTGTGGACACACAAGGTGGCTCAGTGGGATGCCCATTCAGATAAATGGCACAGAAATGGAGGACTTCGGGGCTTCCTGGAAGATCCAGAGCAATCTGTAATTTATTTTAGTTTATTTTAGCCCTGTAATGCCCTGGTCCTGGTGCTGGATGCCTGGGATATAGTCTGGATTTCCCATACCAGACCTGGGGTTTGGGCTGTGCATCATCTGAACAGGACAAAATCAGAATGGGGGTGCTTTGGACCTGTGCAGACAAGGTCTAGCTTAGCTTGAAGTAAAAATCCAGTGACCATGCTAACAATGGGGCTGTGTGAGTTGCAGTTCATAAATACTGTACATTTCACACTCTGGCTTAATGCAGCCTTGCTTGTGGTCTGTAACATCAGAAATCTCAAAATCTAACAGAGTATTACTAATGTATTTTATATCAGCTTATTGATACAAGTGTGATAACTTTGCTGGCTTTTCACCTCCTTTACAGTGAAATAATATACACAGCAAAAATGATTCATATCAGAAAATTCAAACAAGAGGATTCACCCTCTGCAAATCCATTATATTTTCTTTACAAAAAAAATCTAACAACATTCTTTTTTCCAGTTAAAAACCCACATTCTGACAGATCTCCATCTACTTACTCAGACTTTGCATAACTCTTTCATCAGTCAGAGCATCTCAAAAAGGAAACCACTTTTTAAAAGTCAGCTTTCCAGGAAGTGAAAGGACAGGTAGCTCCTCTTATACACGTTTTCATTTTACATGGAGAGTGTCATTATACTCATGTCTACTCATAGGTAAGCCCCACTGAATTTGATAGGCTTTACTCATAGCTAACTGTATACAGAATTGTTGCATTCATAATCTTTTAAGGGAGTGAGCTTTATTCTTATTCAGATATCTGTGTCAGTAGATAAATGGAGAACTAGGTAGCAGATTGACAAGCTGCTCTGAAAATGCATATGACTGAAATTGAGGTGAAAGAATTCTATCCAGAGGAAGTTAGTCCAGCCTATGGGAATAGATTGGGAAACTACAGTGGTTCCGGTCCTTCCTCTCGGGCAGGTCTCAGAGGGTGCTACTCGGGGACTGTAGCTCCAGTAAGAGGTACCTCACTTGTGGGGTTCCTCAGGGGGCTATTTTGTCCCCGATGTTATTTAACATCTATATGAAGCCGCTGGGTGAGATAATACAGAGTTATGGTGCTGGGTGTTATCAGTACGCTGATGACACCCAAATCTATTTCTCCGTATCTCGTTCGTCGGCCTCGAATTCTGATGGCATCTCTTCTCTCAATGAATGTCTCCAGGCGGTAATGGGCTGGATGAGGAAAAACAGATTGAAACTGAATCCAGACAAGACGGAGGTGCTCATGGTAGCGGCCCCGAAACCAAGAATTGGGTTGCAACCTCCAGTCCAGGAAGGGGTCACACTCTCCTCCAGTGACTGTGTTCGCAGTCTGGGGGTGCTCCTTGACTCGTCGCTCCTGATGACAAATCAGGTAAATGCGACGGTCAGGAGTGCCTGTTATCAGCTTCGGCTGATACGCCAGCTGCGCCCTTTTCTGGAAGTAAGGGATCTCGAGACGGTTGTGCACGCACTGGTAACCTCACGCCTTGATTTCTGTAATGCACTCTACATGGAGCTACCCCTGTGCTTGACTCGGAAATTACAGCTGGTTCAAAACATGGCAGCCAGGCTTGTGTCAGGTACATCTAGGAGGGACCACATTACTCCGGTTTTGAGGTCCCTCCACTGGCTGCCTATCAGCTTCCGGGCCCAGTACAAGGTGTTGGTTATCACCTTTAAAGCCCTAAATGGCTTGGATCCAAACTATCTCAGGGGCTGCCTCCTCCCATATAATCCTCCCCGCACACTCTGGTCCTCTGGGAGGAATTTGCTGCAGCCTCAAAGAGCTAGGCTTTTGGCTACCTCCCAAAGGGCTTTTTCTGTTGTCGCCCCCAGATTGTGGAATGACCTGCCGGACGAGATCCGTCAATTGACATCTTTAGACAGCTTTAAAAAAGCGGTCAAGACGGATCTCTTCCAGCAGGCCTTTCCAGATTAACCATCCCGGCCCAGGTTCCCAGGTTCCCTGATTCCCTCATTCCTCCCGTGGCCCCATCTTAGAGATGGTTGAGGATCAACAGAGGGATATCAGGGTTTTTAGTTTTAATTGCTGTTTTTATCCTTGATATTGTATTTTTAATATGTTATACTATTTAATACTGTCTTAAGGGGGGGAGGGATAAAGTGTTTTTAATTGTCATATTTTATATTTTACTGTTGTTAACCGCCCGGATTGGTTTGCCAGAGGGCGGTATACAAATTATTATTATTATTATTATTATTATTATTATTATTATTATTATTATTAT
>NC_056522.1:66128711-66162472 GCF_019175285.1 Sceloporus undulatus | reverse complement strand
AGAAGGGACAAGGGAAAATGTTTATCTGGGGAGGCAGTACCTATGCAACCAAAGCAACATCACATCACTTTCAGTTTCATTTTTGGCCTCCCCATTAGCATACCTAACACCACCTGTGCTGTATATGAAGTTTCATATATTCATATTTTGATAATTACAGCCAAGCATGTGTTAAGAGGTCATAATGTCCTTTAGGATGCTAGGAAGTTCCACATGGGAAAAGTATGTTGACCCAACAGTATGTAGAGGGTTTAGATAATACCATAATAAATGCAGAATGAGTTACTGATCTCTCCGTTCTCTTCCTAGGCATTCCGTATATCCTCTTGCACTGCACACAAAGCCTGTCCCATTGCACTAAGCTGAGTAAGATCACATCTCCTACCTACCCCTGCCATGTTCCCAACCAGCTTCCCTATCCATCTACCATGGGGTTATCCCAAATCTAATTAAAGTTTTGTCACTCTGAAATTAAAATAGTCAGCCATTCCAGAATCCTATTGGTGATTCTCTGGGAAGACAATCAGGTCTTTGTCACACTGTAGGATAGCATGAAGTACAACATGGTAATATGAAATTAGATATAAATATCAGCCCCAGACATAAGATCCTCAACCACAGTTTGTGTCCATTGGGGTCTCTCTCACTCACTGTGTCTCCCTCAAACACTGTATGAGCCACACCCTGCTTTCCATGGATTCTTTGCAGGACTGGTAAATATCACCCCTCTACAACTACGACTATTCAATATTAAATATCTCTATTTCTGTTACTCTTGTATGGTGTTTCTGAATAATTGCCATTGTGTGTTTGGTTGCACTCTTTCATATTTCTAAATAAAATCTTCTTTATTCGCCAAATCTCAAGTCCTCCCAAAGTTAGTAATGGTATACATAGGTGAGATGATTCCCCAATTGCCCACCTCTTTAAGGCCTCCTTTGAGCTAAGCAGTTCCTTCAGAATTTAAGGAGACACTGACATAATTAGTGGGGACCCCCAAATCAGAAACACCTTTTTGGGTAACATCCCCTCTTCGATTATAGGACAGGTTGGATGTCATTAACCTACATCCTAGTGATTTCAATGAAATTAAAGTGTGACTGGCTTCCTTCTTTTGGATCCAGCCACTTAACCCCCCCCCCCCCCCAGCTCTCTGCATTTTAACATCAGAATCATCAATCTGCTAAAGTCTAAATTCTTAGGCTAAATTGGCTTGTGTCCTATTTCCCATTCAACTACTTGCCCATAGTCTGGGTAAGTATATTCTATGAAAGGAAGGCGGTCAGGAAGGAAAAGAAAAGCTAAAGTCCAATGCACTGGAGAAAATATAATTATTGATGATTAACATGTTTAATGTAAGCATTTACTAAATATGCTCATAAATCCTATTGTGTTTTAAGGAGATAATTATTCATCAAAAGAAATTACCAAATAGGTATTAATAAAATGAAAAAAAAATGACTATGGTTCAGATTCATCATCTTGAACTCTATTATCTATTATTTTATCATTGTTTGCACTTCTTAATAATAGTAATAGTGCCACTGTATTCTGCTCTGGTCAGGCCCCACCTAGAATATTGTGTCCAGTTCTGGGCGCCACAGTTCAGAAAGGACATTGAGAAACTGGAGCGTGTCCAAAGGAGGGCGACAAAAATGGTGAAAGGTCTGGAAACCATGCCCTATGAGGAACGACTTAGGGAGCTGGGGATGTTTAGCCAGGAGAAAAGAAAGTTAAGAGGTGATATGATCGCCCTGTTTAAATATTTGAAGGGATGTCATATTGAAGAGGGAGCAAGCTTGTTTTCTGCTGCTCCAGAGAACAGGACCCAGAACAATGGATGCAAGCTGCAGGAAAAGAGATTCCACCTGAACATTAGGAGGAACTTCCTGACAGTTAGGGCTGTTCGACAATGGAATGCACTCCCTCAGAGGGTGATAGAGTCTCCTTCCTTGGAGGTCTTTAAACAGAGGCTGGATGGCCATCTGTCAGGGATGCTTTGATTTGGATTTCCTGCATGGCAGGGGGTTGGACTGGATGGCCCTAGTGGTCTCTTCCAACTCTATGATTCTATGATTCTTACCTGGGGGAAACACACCAACCCAGCATCAGCCTCATCTAAAAATGAGTTAAAACTTTATTTTATTTTGAGACCCATGGTGGATGAGAAGTGGTGGAAGTCATTTTTAATGGATAACTATTAATTTTTCTGTTACTGAGAAGTGAAACAGACCACCCCAAAGGAGCAGCTTGCCATCGCCCCTTTGAGTGTTGGATTGGGGCTGTGGTTACCAGACGCCACAGCCCCAATAAACAATTAGGGATTTCCATTTGAGCAGCAGCAATGAGGAAAACAATCGATTTTTTTAATGTTTCAAATGACTATTTTCTGTAGAATAAATGGATAACAATAAAAGTCCAGGGAAATATTTAATATCTTGTTTAGTAATTACTTAATTTGTTTTAAAATATTAGGCCAAAATGAGTTGCTACAGGGCAATCTAACCACTTACGGGTGTATGTTCCTGTAGCCCCACACTCTTTCCACTTTTTTGATGATGTACTGTTTCCTATCCTCATCAATCTATGAGGAGTACCGTACCATTTATGAGCAATTTTAAGGCATTTTCTCTAGTTAATGCAGATCAGGATTTAAAAGGAAGAAATGTATAACAGGTGATGATATATAAAATATAACTGTTACACAAAATGAATTAAAAGTTCACTGGAAAGTCATATTATTCACAGTTTGCCTATGTATTCATACACCTATGCGTTGTTGTTTGATTATTCAAGAAAAACGCTACTTTCTGGCCTAACATCATTTATTAGTTGGTTTGTAATCCATTGTCTTGATTATATAAAGCAATTCTGTGCTTTTCTGTTAGAAATATGGGAACCTGAGTAATGTAAATTGTTGAAATCAGACACAAAAATGGGAAATTATTTGTGGGCTCTAGTGATTTTGGTTGAGGCTGGATCATGGCAGAATGCTATGAAGAGTTTTATTGATTGTTTTTTGTGGGTTTTTCAGGCTATGTGGCCATGTTCTAGAAGATTTTCTTCCTGGCATTTTGCCAGCATCAGATTTCTCTGAAGATGTCAGCCACAGACGCTAGTGAAACGTCAGGAAGAAAATCTTCTAGAACATGGCCACATAGCCCGAAAAACCCACAAACTATGAAGTTTATCGCATGGGGTTTAAAATGTTCCCTGATGCATTCTAACGAGTACGAGTGTGGGTGTGCGCGGAGCGTGATGGGAACTCGATGGGGCGACTTTACCGTGCAGGGAATGCCACCGCCGCCTCCGAGCATTCCCACCGGGTTCCCATCGGGTTCCAGAGGGCGCCATTGGAGTCCATTTCTGGGAACTGTTTCAAAAGCGTTCCCAGAAATGGCGCCCTCTGGAACCCAATGGGAACGCTCGGCATCGGCGGCAGCGTTCCCTGTGCAGTAAAGTCACCTTCTGGGCCCCATCGGGTTCCCATCACACTCCGCACACACCCGTGTTCGTGCTCGTTAGGATGCATCGGGGAACGTTTTAAACCCCATGCGATAAACTTCTATGAATACCAGCCATAAAAGCCTTCGACTTCACATTTTTATTGATTGATTCACTGGATTTAATTATATCCCACCAATCAATGTAAAATCACACCCTAAGCAGCTTATTACTTCTAAAGTAGTGTTACATAGCTATTTGTAAGACAAACCTGCCAAGAACTGCATCACTACCTTTGTGTATAGAAGTTGCTGATGAAACTGAAACTCTTGTTTGGCCTAGGTAGGACATGAAACACTGAACAAAACAGCTGAGAGGAAACACTCTGGTGTTCAAGGCAGAATTTAGAGTAAATGATAGAAATATACGTGCCAAATAATAACAATTAAATTGTAATACTCCCAGGACATGTGGGACAATCAAAAGTTAAACATGAAATACTCATGGCAATGAGTTCTATCTCCCAGTATGTTATTCTGCAGTTGGCAAAGAATGCATGATGGTCAGGAAATTAGAATGAACAGAAGGTCACCTTTAGGGCAATGGTGACCACCTCCACATTTCTCCGTCAGTCGAAATACAGCCATAATATGTCTCTTCTTAACCAGGTGGATCAGGTCAAACACTTTGTAATGCCACTCTTTAATAGATGCTTGTCTGAGCCAAGTACTAGTAATATCTCTAAGGAAAGACAGGTAGACATCTAAGCATGTTAGTTCCTTGGTTCACTTACTTTTTTACAGAGAGAGATTCGTATCTGTGAATCGATTCAAAATCAATTCAAAATTGATTCACTGTCCCTACTACGTTTTAAGGCAGCAAATTCTCCATGGCATTTAAATCCAGTCTGAAGTTCCCATTTGCCACATTTCCAGATCAAAATGAAGATGCCTCCATTTCCTGAATGGTGGCTGCATGATCTGAATCAATCTGAAGCTTACTCACACTATCACAGATGCAAATCATTGCGTATCTAAAATAAAGAACCGCCAAGGGATCCAGTGCCAAATGCACCAATTAAAATGGGCTTTTTGTGCCCCCCCCCCCCCGCAAACTGCACAGAGTTGGTGCAAGTCTAAACTACAAGGAAAATACCTGGTTTCCAAAACTGGTTTATTTCATAGTACGAATGGGTCTCAAAAGTCTTCTTCCTGCCCCAGTCACATAAAAAGAAACTGGATTCAAGGAACTTCATTGTAATGGAAGGATTTACTTGCTGCCTTCATCTGTCACAAGCTGCCTCCATGTCCTGGATACCCATTACTGAACATTGCTGAAATCAGTAACTTAGGCAAGATACAGACTGCCCAAAGCAGGCGGTCTCCTGCCACCCTAGTTTGACCCGCGGGGAAGCCGCAGCCTCCAGACCGCGGGGCTTCCTCATGGAGCAAAAAGACCCCTTAAAAACCGGGTTCTTTATGCAGTGTGCTTGTGACGCCGCAATGTGCCAATGGCGCACTTGCGGCATCACAATGGCACCAGGACGTGCAGATACTAAGCCTCCGCCACGTCAAAATGGTGACACCCATGTGTACTGGGCACCACCATTTTGATGTACAGATTATGTACTAGGGTTGAGGGGCATATATAAGCAATGCCCCAAGGCAACTCTAGTACGTATGCAGGCCGGCACTTTCACCGGTCTGTGCAGTGCCATAGTTTACTTAGTTCCCTTAAAGTTGAAATCACTCTCAGACTTCCCAGCTCTGGGATGTCTAGCCAAAGGATCTCATTAGCTTATTCTATTTCTATTCTGGCTCCACAAAGCCATGGCTATTATGACCATCTCTTCACTGCCTTCACAGGTATGTTTGGTGAGATGAAGAGAGCCTTATTCACAGCAGGTCCCAGCCTGTGGAACTCTCTGCCACAGGAGACTGGGTTGCTCTCCCCCTGTTCATCTTCCACTGGCAGATAACGACCTTTTTACCTGCATAAGAATTTGGTGACTAAATGGCTATTGAAACTTTCTTAGAACCACAGAGCTGGAAGGGACCACAAGGGCCATTACATTCAATCCTCTGCCATGCTGGAATACATAGTCAAAGCATCCCCAACAGATGGCAGTTTATTGGTTCTGCTTTATTATTAGGCTTTAATTCACATATCTTGTTGTGAGCTTTCTTGATTCCCCTTTGTGATAAATGTGGGATATAAAACCAACCAACTAACGTTGCACTGCTCCAGCTTAGGATATGATGACTCCAGCTTATCCTCAGGAAAGTGTAATAAGACTTAGGAGATATATTTCCTGGCACCCCCAAATCTCTTATCCACCTTTTCTTGATCTGGGGTGTGTGTCTGTGTTTGAGAGGAAGGTCTTTATTGCCCCAATTTTTGCATCTCTTTCCCTTTGTCCCCTTCTTTTTTTAGGAGCCTTTGAATATCAGATTGTTTAGCCCCAGAACTTCTTGACTCATAAGTTTGCTACATGGATTAATATTTCTTGATCTGGAAGCAAATGTGTTGCTTTAGTTGGTTATTTCTATGATCAATTCACTGTTTGCCATTTATGAAGCTCTATCCAAATATTGGCTTTTGCTCAAAGCAACCACTGTGTATACAGGCATACTTCAGTTAACAAAGGCCTGGTTCAGATTGGCCAGAAAGGACGCCCTCATCACATGCGAGGGGTGCCTCGGGGCAGCTCTTCCAGATGCCCCACAACCCCCGCATGTGACGAGGGTGTCAAAATGGCGGTGCCGTGTAGAGATGGGCGCCACCATTGTTAAGCGCCAGACACATAGCGTCCGAAAATTGCGGCACCATTATGACATCGTAAACGTGCCATTGGCGCACTGCGACGTCATAATGGCATCACAAGAAGAACCCACTTTTTGCAGGTTCTTTTGGGTCTGCAGGGAAGTCCCACGGTCTGGAGGCTGCAGCTTCCCTGTGAACCAAAACTAGGCGCCAGGAGACTGTCCTTTTTGGACGGTCTGTCCCGCGCCAAAGCCTGTGACATAGAAACTCCTTTTTACAAAGTATTTTTATGCCTGACCATCCTCCCCCCTTTCTCCCTTGTCTTTTGACTAGCTGGAAATGTTGTTTGTTTTAGTACCTGCATTAGGAGCATGGTGAAAGAGGGCTGAAGAAACATAGACTTTGGGTCCCACGTTGCAGCAGCATGCCTGCAGTAAATAATTCAATAAGGCTTAAACTGGGGAAGAACTGAATTTATTCCTACTGTAGCTGTGTGCTCCTGCCAACAGCAGGCAAAGTAAGTAAACAGCAGCTGTCTCAAGAAACCCTTACTGAACATATGTGAAAAATTAGATTAGCCTGCCTCACCACATTACCCCAGCATGTTAAAAGCCCACATAGCTGTATAAATTTGGCACTGAAATGAAAATCATAACAAAACTGGAGGCTGGTGAAATTAAAACAAAATCACCTTTTATGCCTGTTGGAACTTGGAAGACATTTTCAGGTGGTTTCTATAGGTTCCAAATGTTGAAATGCCCTGTTCTTCAAAATGGTAAAACACCATCAAGGAAAACATTGTTATGCCATCAGGCTTGTAGAAACTGTAGGGTTTTAATACTGTAACGGAGATGAGCACGGCCCCTTACAGTCGGTTACAATAGACATTCACGTCAAATGGAAATCTTTACCTTTATATCACCTTTTAATGAATTTTAATGTTTTTAATATTTAATGTTTTAACTTTAAAAAAAAAAGAACAAAAACCCCTCTGAACAAATCTTTCCAAGAACACCCCATGATAGTAGGTTTGCCTTTGGCAGGAGAGGAGCAGAAAAATCCAATTCTGAGCCAGGGAGAAATTCGGGGACACTCTTGCCCAGAGGGGCTCTTTAGCTGGGCAGCACTAATGGGTGCCCCTAGAATAAAACATTGCCTTGGAGGAAACCCTCTATCTTGTCTGTATGGAGGACCCACAGAACTAGATATAAAAAGGAGGCAACTCACTGGGTGACCTGGGGCAAGTCATGCTGTCTCAACCTCCTATAAACAAATCAGGCCAAGAAAAACCCCAGGATCACCTTAGGGTGCACATCACCACTACCACCACCACCACCACCACCACCACCACCACACTAAGTGACTTGACTTTACTACATTACTGTGGGGTCATTATTTCTCAAGTGTTTCTGGCCCCTAGACTAAAGTCCTGCCTGGGGGGGGGGAACCCACTGGGGACCTGGGGTGAGTCACACTCTCTCAGCCTCCTTAGGCCAACCTTCTCTGAACAAATCTGGCCAAGAAAACCCTCAGGATAGGGTCACCATAAGGTTGCACATCACCACAACAATAATATTTACTACACTACTGTGGAGCCATTACAATTGTCAAGTGTTTTTGACCTCTAGACTAAAACTCTGCCTGGTGTGGGGGGGAATCCATTACCTTGTCCATGCTGAGAACCCCTAGGAATAGATATAAAAAGGAGGCAACCCACTGGGGGACCTGGGGCAAGTCACACTCTCTCAACCTCCTATGAATAAACCTGGCCAAGAAAACCCCCCCAGGATAGGGTTGCCTTAGGGTTGCCATAAGGTTGTAGATCACCACCAACACCATAATAAGAAGTGGCCTGACTTTACTATGGAGTTTATCACACAAATGAGATTGGAAGTTTATTTTTATTTTAGTATTTTTCCTGGGAAAAAAAACACATAATTTCGTGAAACAATTTCACAAGATGTTGCACAAGACTTGCCATTAAAGTAGTCACAAAGAAGCATTAATGCACATCCTTTTTACTTTCGGGATTTCAGCGACGATGCATTTCCAGTAATCGTTTGTGCAATTACTCATCATTTTTGCTTTATTTGCAGGATGCTTTGAATGCACTTTAATCTCTCTCTAATGCCCAAATTAGCCCCAGTGTGATAGACTCAGTTACTGTTATTGCAGGGTCATTACTTCCTAAGTGTTTTTGAAACCTAGAATAAAACCTTGCCTGGTCCCCCCCCCTCCGGGGGACCTGGGGTGAGTCCCAGGGCTTTATCACATGAGGAAAATTGGAATGTTAAATTGATGTCCAGGGCAGTAGGGACAATTTTGTGATTGCTTTTCAGATGATGCTACACTCAAACGGGTCAGAAACCAGACAGAAAGTGAGGTGAATCAGGAAATAAGCATTTTTGCAAAACTACTGTGTTTTCATGTCCAGTTCATTCATGAATTTGCTCTCTGCACGTAAATGCAGCTGTCTAAAAACTAAGTCCCTGATTCTCTGTTGCCAGATTTCCCAGGATTCCTTGCTGTGCCAAGGAGAGAGAGAAATACTTATTCTTAAATGGACACACACACACATCTCTTTCTCTGGTGTGGCTGCACCCCTCCTTTTGCAGCCTCTTAAGGGAACAGATGGGGGAGAGCGAGAGAGAGGATGTTTTGGAACTCCTCCTGTACAGGAGAGAGAAACAAACAAGCTTCATTTATATACCGCTTCATACCGCCTAAGCAGTGTCTAAGTGGTTTACAACTGTAAGCTAATTTGCTCCCAACAATCTGGGTACTCATTTTAGTGACCTCAGAAGGATGCAAGCCTGAGTCAAGCTTGAGCCCTTTTGCTGGTGTTGGACCCGCAACCTTGTGGTTTTGAGTGAATGGCTGCAGTACAGGCATTTAACCATTGCTCCACCAGAAATAGAGGACATGTCCTGGAAAAGGAGGCATCTGGGAGTTTCTGCTCTTGCTGAAACCAGGCAGGTTTATTATTATTATTAACCTTTATTTATAAAGCGCTGTAAATTTAGACAGCGCTGTACATACAATCTCTCTCTAATGTGTGTGTGTGTGTTGTGTTTGTGTGTGGTTTTATGGGAGTTTGCAAAGGGAAACCTCACCCTGCCTTCCTCTGAAACAGTTTCTAGGGCAAAGAGGATTTTCGTTCCCATTTCCCTTCCCTCTCTGGAGCATGTGTGTGTATGCACTGGTGGAAATGAAAGTCCGGATCATGTGCAGAAAACGTATTTCTAACCTAGCAATGGAGGTTTGTCCTCCTCTGTTTGATAGCCAAATACCCATTGGAGCCTAAGTGACGTGCCTCCCCTTGCTGTGCTCTTGTGTGTGATGACCAGTACCAAATGGGCTTGCTTTTCCAGGATGTCAGCACTTTAACCATTTTCGGGATGGAGGCACATAAGTCCCCATGTGGAAAAGTCCTAAGTGATGTGCTTTTAACTCTTTGTTGTGCTCTGTGTGTCATAAGCGTTAATGGACTGGCTTGCTTTTTCGGGATGGAAGCAGAAAGGTCCCCAGTGTGAAACCGTCCACCTGCACCACTCTGGCCAAGGAGAGGGAGGGGGCGGTGGCCCTGAGGCTTCAGCCCTTCTGGCTTGACTTGCCTCGGGACCCGTGTTTTTGACCCTTAGGGTCCGGCCCTGTCTGAGGGGAGGGGGTCGACCCCTTCCCCAGTGGGCGTGGCCAGCGTGAGGTCATCGCCGGGAGGGCCAATGGCAGGGGAGCAGCTGCTCGGCGCGGAGTCGGCGGAGGCTCAGCGGACATTCCGGCACTAGGCGGCCGGCGAGGAGAGAGGGGTTGCGCCGTCCCTCCGCCGCTCTCTGGAGCTGGGAGTGGGGGACCCCGCCAGGAAGGAAAGAAGGGAGGAAAGGAGGGGGACGTGAGGAAGAAGAGGAGGAAGGGCTTCTCCCGGTCCTTGCAGCCCAAGAGGAAAAGGGACGGAGCTAGCAGAGGAAGCCTTGCCCGCGCTTTTTTTCCCCGGCGCACAGGTGCAAGGCGAGCCCCGTCAGGTGGAGCCCAGGAGCAGCAGCAGGAGGAGGAGGAGGCTGGAGTGGCCGGCTTCTCCATTCTGTCCGAGGAGAGAGAGCCTCTGCTCCAGGAGGCTGGGACCCGACGCCGCTCAGCCAGGTAAGGGAAGGCGAGAGGGTTTGTCCTGGGCGCTGGCTCCTGTTCTTGGGTTGTCTTCTTCTTGGCAAGTTTCGTGAGGAGAGAGGGAGGCTGAGGCTGAGAGAGTTGGAGGGTAGCCGGGATCCGAACCCCGGACTCCAGAGACCTGGCCCAACGCTCCAGTCACTCCCTAGATATATATAGATTCATGGGTTTCTTTCATAGCTCCGAGACTAGACTAGAATTCCATCCACACTGGAGAAACACCCCGGTTTGGCCCCGCTTTAAGTCCTTGTCTAGCTCTTGGCTATGGAATTCTGGGAGTTGGAGTATGTTGTGGGGCTCCGCTCTGGGCCCCACAACATACTCCAACTCCCAGAATTCCATAGCCAAGAGCCAGACAAAGACTTAAAGCGGGGCCAAACCGCGTTATTTCTCCAGTGTGGATGCAGCCCTAGACTCTCTAGATTAGCACAGCTGCCCTCGCCTCAGAGGCCGAAAGAGGGCCTTCAAGAAAAAGGGAGGACAGGACCAAAAAGGAAAGAGAGAAAGCGCTCACCACGCTCCCAGCAATATCAAGTCCTGCTTCTTAGCGAGGCTCCGACTGGAGGACATTTCAGGTTCCGAGGACAGGCCCCGGGGAAAGGAGGACGTGGCTGCTATGGCTTGGCCTGGCACCCAGCAACAAGAGGATGGTTCTCCTCTGAGGCTCTGAAATAAAGGACCGGGGGGGGGGGGGCAGGGGTTCTCCTTAGCTGTCAATGGGGAAGATGGCTTTCTCGAAGGCAGCCTCTTTGCAAGACTAGGAGGGAACCCTTCAATCCTGTTTAGAGCACTAAGTCTCTCTTGCCCCCCACCTCCATTTTTTCTCCTGACATTTGAAGCCCTTGGCAAAAGGAGCCCAATGAGGCAAGGCGTCTCCGGGCTGCCTCTCCATGTGTTTTCACATATTCCTATCAGGTTTTGCTGGATGGGGATTTCAACAAGCAAGGCATCTAGAGAGAAACCAGGACAGGGCTTCTTGGGTGTCATAAGGCTCTTGTGGAGAAGGGGTGCCCAAGGTCATGCACAGGTGTTAAGGCTGCAGCTCAGACCACACTCTCTGCACAAGAACCAGGTTGTTAGACTTGGAAGATGCCACCGGACACTCTCTTGTTTCCACTCATCTAGAGCAATTTCATGGGTTTCTTCCACAGCTCCAGCCTGGAATTTAGGATTGACTCTCTAGAGCACAGCTTTGGGTTTTCTTCCCAGGAACGCAAAAGCTGTGTGTGACCCAGATATTTTGCTATGGAAAACAAACAAACTCTACCACAGTTTCATACTTTTTATCTCTGTCCATATTTCTAGCACCATGCATGTTAAAAGTCTGTACCCTTTGGGTACGTGGTCATCTTTGAGCTTCATTTGCCACTACGTCTGAGAAGCCACCGCTCTGTTTGGAGACTAGCAAGCAGCTCGAGTCATATTAGGGAATCTGTGCAAAGTCATCAGGAGACGCAGGAAACTTTCCTTTAGATATGACCAGTTTCCCAGAGGGCAGATGACCTGGCACATTGGTACAAACGTCGGCTTCTTACCTGAGCAGTGCCTTCCCTGTTTTTATACAGCGGTCATTTTTGAAACATCACCAGAAAAAGGAAACGGGTCTCTGTTGACTAGAAATGATCACTCCGAGTCAGAACAGATTTATTTGTGGGTTGTAATTATGTAACTTCAAACTTGTTTGATGTGAAATGTAGGTTTTAATGGCAAGTTGGGTTATCACAGTGCCGAAGGGACAGAACAGGGAAGTTCCTGCTGCTCTTATCTTTTCTTTCATTACAACAAGATATTCTCACTTAGTCTTTGCCCTTATGGCAGTGATACTGTTTTTTTGGGATGAATGTAAGAAATAGGAATGTAGAGGCTTTGCATATGTGAAATACTTTAAGTGTTAAGTGAGGATTTACATGTTGCTTTCAGATAGTGCTGTTACATGGTCTCAGTGCTACACACATATGATGTTTTGTAATCCTTGTAACAAAGTTGCAAAATAGTCAGTGTTGTTGCTGTAGTGCTGTACATGGGTAATAAATGTAGTAGCTAGTACGGTAGATTGGTCTTTCAGTTGCCACTTCCACCTTTCCAAACTCACATTGTTTGTTTTCACCATTTCATACTTGCGTGCCCACATTTAATTCGAAGTCTCCTCCCTGTTAACAGACTGCACCCTGTGCCAAACGTCTCATCATATTTGCATGTAGCTATATATCTATACCTACATCTGTGCAAATTGTACATGTCAGCTGCAATCTTTCCCTCTCTAGAATCTGAGTAAATTACTTTAAAAACATAAGTACTGAGTGTATGTAAACCTACAGTATAAACCCTCAAATGTTCATATGTACAGGATGTACATCTTGCCATGTTAGTGTGTTGTTCCTCCAATATTTAGTGAGGACGAGAATTGTTTTGATCTCATTTTTTAATGAAATCCCCATAAGAAGACTACTCAAGGATGTGGAAGTCTCAGCATTTTGCAAAAATGTGTTCATGTGTTTAAACAAACAGCTTGGCTTTGGTAGTCTTTTTGTTGTCTATCGATGCTGGTTTAAATAGGATTTTGTTTTTAAAACTTGGAACCCAAAGTGGCACTCTCCAATGTTCATGAGCTTAAAAACATTAGAATGACTGAATTTACATGCTGCAGTTTGATTTTGCATCTAGATATTTAATTGGCCATGGTGTTTGCTTTGCTTAAAATGGCTTGGAACAAAACTGGAGTACAAGATGTTATCTATACTTATGACCAGCTCTGTGACTTTGGGGGGAAAGTGTCCTAACTGCTTAAACATACTGGCAATTCTTGGTTGGAGTTCATAATGTCAAAGTGATGCTTCTGGATTTTCATATGCTTTTCTCTGTCTCCTATGTTTCATCCCATTAAATGCTTAAAGGGATGAGTTGAATTACAAATGGAAGAAGGCTTTCACTGCTTCCTGAGTTTTGAATTTATGTTATTCTGATGTCTCTGTTGACAGTGTTGTTTTCCCTTTCTTTTCTTTAGCATATGAAATTATTTTTGTCTACCAATTTGTAATTAACATGACAAATCCTTGTCTTATATGGAAGATATAAATTAGCATCCAGGTCAGTTATACCTACTTCTTGACTTTTGAGATTTTAAATCTTGTTTAGCTGTGGCACTTTAAGCCCCTTAGTTTTCTAGTCAATTTCTTTTAAACCACATTGGATATATCAGCAATTTCTAGGAGAACTTAATTCCATTTGGGTGTTGTTGTTTTTAATGTCTGACATATTTATGTCTTGGGTAAACATCTTTTGGCATAGGGACTGTATTGAAAAAGTGGAGTGTACAGCAGCCAGTAGAATTCAGAACTGTATTCCTTCTTTATGCATTTGGTTTGCTGCTCTAGTCTTTTTCTAATATTTATTAAATAACAAAGTTGGGGTATGGATCTTACCAGACCGTGGCAATCTTCACAGTTAGGATCACAACATTGGGAGTAGAAAAAGAAACAGTGTTTGGAGAGAAAAGTTGTTGAATATGTGTATTTATGTCATGATCACACTGTTGTTTGAAAACCCAATAAACATGTATTTCCCTCTAATTTAAGGGCTAGTAGCTAAACAAGTTAGTGTTGACACCGCTTTCACTCTTTACAACTAAATATATTTTGTTGTCTCTTTCCAAATATTAGCATGAAGAAAACAAACCTTTGATACAAATCCTGATCTTTGTGAAAAATATTTTGATATCTTAGTTAGCATTTCTAACATTTATCTGATCTTTGCTTGAAACTGAATTGTCTGTGGATAGTACAACATGGCAGTTTCTGTCTGATATTGCAGCATTCTCCTTTATCTATTTCCCAGATGTGTCATTCAGACCAGCACAATGGCCATAGAATTGAAGGGGAGATTTCTTCCAATATGGTATGTTCTTCCACTGATCTGCATGTATCAATTAATAATAGTTCAGTGTGAAATGGGTTGTTTCACTGAACTCAAGGTATCAAGTCTCAGAACATGAGCAGCCCCAGCTCAGAATAAGTGGTGTTCATGGGTTTTGGGTGCAAAAGTGAAGAGTCTATTGTGACATGGCTGGCAAGAAGTCTGCTTCCACCAGTGTGGCTGACAAAAGCAAGATTCCCTAATAGGCTTTTCTTGTCTGTCTCAGATTTGTGTGTAGTGATCAATCTATTCCTTTGTATTCCTTTCCAATCAATCTAGGAGTGTGGATCAGAACATAAAGGCTGACTTGTTCAAATATATCTTCTCACTACTTGCTGTTTCCATCTCAGTCTGCCCTGCCACAGGAAAGCAGGAACATATATAAGGTGTTCTAGTTTACATTGAAATGCTACATAGCTGTGGCTTCTGTTCTGTACCAATATCCAAGGGAATTAGTCCCATTGAATTCAGTGTCACTTAACCAACACTCTTTTAGGGCAGTATACCCCAAAGTTTTCAAAATATTCATAAGATTCCTTTCTCTGTATATCAAGGTACTAGTCAAAATGACGTGCTTACTGAGATTTCTTTGGGGACTGCATGGTGAATTTGTCACACATGAGCAAAATGAAACTGGAAAGAAGCTACGTAATTTGAGGTACATTGCAGGAGAGAGAAAAGCTAAGAATCATTACTAGTAGAAACAAACTTTTGTAAGAAAATGTAGGGACGTATAGTGAGATACACGTCAGGTGTACCTGACCAAAGAACCTGCCTCTGACAGGCAGAAATCATTATAATGAAATAACTGTTGCTATATGTCATTGTGCAACTATTTTTATTTTGTTTGTTTTTTCAAAGAAGAAGAATATTTCTGCCAAACCTCAGGTACTAATGTTTCATAAATATTTCCAAGCAAATAAGACTTCTCTCAAAGAGATTTTAAATGAGCTATCAGATGGATTAATATGACCACGCCAGCCTTGCTGTTTAGTATAATGTGTATATATTGCTATGAGTATGCTACAATTCTGAAGGTCTGCCAAAACCCACTCAAAGGAATATGAATGAGGTCTCAGTATTTATGACAGGATGAACAAGTGTGGACCAGGGGAGGCATGCTGCCCCTCAGTCACTTCTTCACGCACAGAACTGCCCTTTTTTCCTTGCAAAAAGGGTCATTACATCTCCTGGAGGAGATAATTCTGCAGGGCCACCCACTCTGTTTGCTATCAAAGAATACCTGTGGACTTGGTTTTCGTTTGTTAGTTGTCATGTTTCAGCAATCTCTATTGCCCATGCTCCTGGTCCTAGAAGCAGAAATTCAGGCGGGCTACACACCGCCGCTTTGCGGCGGTCTGCCGCCGCCGCCAGAAGGTCCGCGGGGGAGCCGGAGCCTATAGACGGCCCGACTCCCGCGCGGACCGAAAAAAGAAGCTCCAAAATGGAGCTTCTTTTTGCGTCGCGTTTGCGACGTAGCGAGGCGCCAGGGGCGCGCTCGCTACGTCAGCAGCAGCGCGACGCGTCTGGACGCTATGCGTCCGATGCGTAAAGATGGCGGCGCCCATGTAGAAAGGGCGCCGCCATCTTGTACGGACGGAGTCCGTAATAGGACATGGGGCGTCTAAAAGAGACGCCCCTTTTTTAAAATGGGACGTCCGGAGGACGTCCCAAATGACCGTCTGGAAAGCCCCATAGTCTCCACCTCCAACAAAATTGACCACCTCATCTTATTCTAAGTCTGTCTTTGGTTGTTGTGAAAGGAAGCTGATAATTTCAGAATTGATTTTCTGAGGAGATACCTTCTTCTTCTAGACTGATTATTTGTTCTAGATTAATTGTTGTTTTCATTAATTTTATCAAAAACATTTATATATTGCCCTATATTCAAGGATAACAGTAATCACAGAATAATGTTTGATTGTTGTACTTTTTTAAAAAAATAAACAAGGAAGAATAATTTAAACAGATTAAAAGCAGATTAAACCATTTGAGAAGTTAAAACAAGACCATTTTAAGACAATAAAACACTTAAGATAATACAGTGGGCCCTTATTCATGAGGGTTTGGTTCCAGTGACTCCCATGGATGGGGAAAAATTTGAGAGCTCAAACCCATATTAGTCAATGGCCAGTGATGTGCACACACCTGTGTCATCACATCTTCAGGCACATTCTGCTATTCACTAATATGGGGCCAGGTGAGAAACTCCAATCTGTGGATGGCTAGCCCACAAATATGGTAGACTCACTGTATAAACCATACATGTACAAAAATTTGGATGAACTCAGTTAGGCTCCCAAAGACTAGAGCAAAAGCTATGTTATTACACAGGTATGGCATGATTGTTGGTGCCAATCACGCTTCCAAGTATTGTGCAGCTGGAGTGCCATAGCAGAGAAAGCCCTCTCCCACAAACTTATACAGTGTATTCCCCTCACTAATGTGACACAAAGGAGCCCCCCCCACACACACATTTGAATCCATGGGTAGGCTTATAGAGAGAGAGTCATTCCTGCAAGTGTTGGTATCCCAAGCCACTTAAGGCTGTTAATATAATAATATTAGTATTATCAACAGCACCTTGAACTTAGAGTGATAGCATATTGGCAACCAGTGCAATTCATTAAAAAAATAGTATTATAAGGTTTCTATTCTGGTAATCAGTCCAGTTGCTGCATGTTGCCTTAGCTGCAGCTTCTAATTTGTCTTCAAGGGCAACACCACATATAGTGAAGTTACTAGTTCACGGACATCTGTGGCTAAGTTTTCCTTGTTGAGGCTGTAGCTAATGGATCAGCTAGTAGTAACCCCAGGTACTCTGAGCTATCAAACAGTACTCCAAAGAAATATATCTGCTGTCTACCCCACCCACGAAAAGATAGCTAAAGCAGTTTCCAGACTTGAGCACTTGAGAGTCTTCGATTCAGTGTCAGTTTATCAGCCCTAATCCAGCACATAACAGCATCAGGCCACTGGTCCAGAAACAGCATAGCACAGCATCAGCCATACCCAGTGATAAAAAAAAATATATACTGATTACACCTTACTCTCAAATTTCTGTAAACCTCACCCAGTGGCTGAACAGTATGGGATATGAGATTGAACCCACTAGCATCCCACATTTTAATAACCATGAGGCTGGACAGAAGGCTCCCAATGCCATTTTCTGAAACTGCTCCATCAGACAAAGTGGAAATACATAAAACAGCACCTTCTACTCCTGTTTAACAGCACTGAGGCAATAGAGTATTCTAACCAATGGTAATGAAAAATGCTGAGAGATCCAGGAAAATCAATAGAGTAGGACTCCTCCTTTCTTCCCTGGAGTAGATCAGGGCAACGGATGTTACTTTCAGTACAGTACCTTGGCTGGAAACCAAACTGAAATGGGTGCAGAGAATTTGTTTTTTACAAGATTTAGTGTTGCTTGTTAACAGTTCTTGTCACCTTCTCATCCAAACATTCTGCTGACTTTTGTTGTTGCTTAAAAATATGAAACAGAAAGGTGGCACATTTCAGTTCATTTGTGATTTCAAGCTTGTGATATGGGTTGAATTTGATGTGGTGTTCCTAAACCCATCAAATCCCTCAGATGTGTTTCCAGATGTTGCAGTGCTACAAAGTCTCCTTCTGTATACCTCCCAGTGTCTTGTTAATTTTGTTTTTATTTAAAAACGTTCTCTAAGGTTTAATGGAACAATTGCTGTGTTTCTTCAATCAGAGCAAGTCTGCTTGCCCCTCAACCCCTAATTCCTCAGTTCACATGGGGAGTAAGTGTGTTCTTTGTGCCAGGGAAACAAACATATGAATAGTGACTTTTCAGGATTTTTTAAAATAAAAAACATCTATAGCATCTTAGTACAAAAGCAGTAGGGTTTTTTTTTGTGCTAGGAAACATCAACCCTGCATGCAGACAATAATCAATCTGAAGAAAATTCCAACTGATGTCCCCATCCCCCCCAAGCCTGCAAATTAGAATTGACTAAAATGTGCGTTTGATCCTTTTGAGCACAGGGCTGTTTTATTGGTAAAGCAAGAGGTTTTTTTTAAAAAATAGATGCATGAGAGGTAGAAGAGAGATAGGGAAGAGTCTGAAAACATCCTAAATGCATGGAGGGCTGAGGTATAGGATACAGCTACTTCAATTCTCACAATTCATGTGAGGAGCACATATAGAAGTGAAAAACAAAGCAACCCAATAAAATCAGGTAGAAACAAATGCTTTGGAACTTTGTGGAAAAGGACAGGAAATGGACCAAAATATTGTTTGGAAAAATAAAATTTAGATTTTTTTATTAAAAAAAAACAGGATGTACAGCAACAAGTACTACTACATCACAACACATTTGCCATGTTTTGAAGAGTCATCAGTTTTTTTCAAGCATCTACTCCTTCAAAATGAATGGTTAAGAAAAGTTACTTACTTCATTTCAAAATTGTCCAGGACAGCTAGACTTCATCATTTTTCTTTGCCTATAATCTGTTCAGACAGAATCAGTTTAATGGCAAAATCTTTCCCTAATCTTGTGTTTTACAATTGTTGCTATTAAAGATTTTGAATATTTTACTAGTCAGGAAACAGTTACCCCTCCCCACAGTCTTACTATTCTTATTAGAACCCCAAAGCATTGAGCCATGGCAGTTAAAGCAGTGTCAGGCTGCATTATTTCTGCACTGCAGATTACACCAGAATAATTCTTGCCCCTGTCACTTCCTGAAGGATGCAATTTTACCTGTAGCCTTGCAGAAGGAAGAAGCTGAATTATTCCAGATCCAACTTTCCCCAGTTGAGGGATAACGTACCAGCAAAATTAGGTCTGGGTGAGGGTAATCCTATATAATGTCTAACATATCTGAGAGGCGTTTGGATTAAATACATGGGCAAGTGTCAGTTTAGCTAGCTATCAGCCATTAGAGTTTTGCTTGGAGTACTCTGTATTTGAAACATGCCCTTGGGGACAAACTGGAAAGTTTATAGTCATGCTACTGAAAGTGCAGTATTGACTGTGTCTTTCAGACAACTTTTCAAATATTGTTAAAATTAGCAACCATTCCTTGCCTGTACTCAGTTGGGCCATGACCCTTTAACATGCAAACAGTCTGAAAAGTGATCTCCTCTCCCCCAGCATTTCAGATGTTGCCCAGTTCTGGTTTGAATGCTGATAGCTGAATTTTCTTCTTAAGCAGATTAATGAGCATGGTGAAAGGCGTGAAGTATCTATAAGAGTTAGCAACGTTTCCATGTCTATACTAATTGCTACTTTGTGGACTTCCTGTGAATTTGCTTTTCCTTACCCATTCTCTCCTTGCATTACTCTAACCTACAGCTGATCTTCTCTTTTCTCCATTAGACCATGTGTTTAATTATGAACAAGTTTTTGCAGGTAAAGTTACTTGTATATGTTTTAGAAAGATGATTAAGATGGTTTCTTTTCTATGCTGGATCCTGTGTTTGGGTGTGTATGTGTATGTCTGGACATAGGACTAATTATTGTTCAGTTTCAGTATTGCCAATTTGATTATTGTGCTTGACAGATCCACTACTATCTCTTACACTCCCAATAAATATTTCTGCATATTTCTTGTCACCTTAATAAGCATGTAGTGTAACTACATAAGCAGCATAGGCATTATGTTAGCTAACTACTTTTCCCCAGCACCAAACATGCATAAGCCACCTCATATGGTGAAACATCCAGTATGTGAAACATCCAGTATCATTTTACCAGAGTTTGGAAATGTTACCTTTTTGGACTACAGTTTCCAAAATCCACTAGTCTCTTTGGGGGAAAACAAACAGGCATGAAAAAGTAGCTTCCAGTTGACTTGGGGGCATGGTGTACAGATGCTACAGGCAGGGACGTAGGCAAGGGGGGTTCTTGGGGTCCGGACCCCCCCTTCCATTAGAAAAATGAATGGTGTGTGCTGCTGCACCACTGCACCTAAGCCCCAATATAATGGCGGCACTTAGTCTGGACCCCCCTTCCTAAAATCCTGGCTACATCCCTGCTGCATGCCTCCAAGAAGCCCGGAAGTCACACTGGTTCTTAGACGTAGGCCAGCTTCCAGGTGCTCTGGTGGCATGGTGTTTACACACTGTATGCTGCCAGAGTGGCTTGAAGTCACACATGGGCTGCAGCAGGGCAGGAAAAGCCATCTTTTTGCTTGCCCCAAAAGGAGCAGCAAAGAGTCACTTCTTTTTCAGCCTGGTGCAAGGTGGATTGGGGTCGCAGTGTGTGTTTGCTGTGACCCCAATTGATATTTGGAAAGGGCGGCTTCAAGCCCACCTCTCCAGGGTCATCTGTTTCCGCCCTTATTCCACCAGAAAAGTAACATTTCTAACTGCTGTATTTTTATTTATATCTACTTGCAGTCTTACAGAACAGTTAAATGTACTTTTAGTCAGTTATCTCTAGTTGTATTGTTCCGGGGTAATAATATTTATGAATGCAAGTAGCTTAGAGGTATATAAACACTTTACATGATTTATTTTTAGAAATTCTTCAGATGTTGATCTGAAGAAAAATTCTGACTTCATTTTACATGAAATTTTGGTTCAAGATATATTTTGATAAGAAAGCCAACTTTCTTCCTGCTTCCAACCAAAAGAGGGTAGGATAGCATTGAAAAGGGATGGCAACTGTGGGATTGCCAAAAATGGGGCATTCATCTGATAACATATCCTGGCTATTCCCTGTCCAGACTTCCCTATGAAATAGTTGAACTCTTCGATGCTGATTGGGCTTGTTGCTAAAGGTTCCTGTCTTTCAGCTGGGGTATTTAAAAGCACAAGTGATAGATGCACTTGAAGAGCCTTGTTATTTCTGCCCCCTTGATATTTGTCAAATTTAGTGTTAGAGAAACTGTTAGAGAGAAATCAAATTTATATGGTAACCAGCATATTTTTTACATTCATACTCTATATCTGCTTGTGGTTAAGCCTTCAGGAAAAATGAGTGCCTATGTTTTTCTTTTTTTAAAAAAATCCATTGCTTCTGGTACCCTAGCCCAGCAGTTTCACTAGTTTTCTTCCTTTCCTGCATATTAAACATCACTCCCTCACACATGGTGAACTATTCCCCCTACCCCTGTGAGCTTGTCTGCTAGAAAACCAAGAAGAAATATACTTGATTCACAGACGTTATCCTACCTACCTTCCTCAACTGTGGAAAGGTGTTGATCACACACTTTGCATAGGATTCATCCCTAGGAAATGTCTAGCCAAGCTCTCCAAAAATGCTGCATAAGACCATGAGTGTGTAGAACTCAAAGCTGTATAATTTTCTTTTTCCCTCTGTGTGCTGTCCCGTTGTTTATGGTGGTATTTTCCTGCAAAGAAATGGAAGATCCATTCTAGTATATACAAAAGTTTGTTGCTCTTTAAAATCTAGTTCAAGTCATTTAACTCAAAAGCCATTTTATTCTTTCCCAATCCTTTTCTTTTGCTTTAATAATGTTTCTAATTGGAATCTGGGTTTTAATTGCATACTTGGGGCTCGCAGTTCTCCCAAGTGCCAGTTTGCTGTTTACATATCATACCCTGATGCAGTGTGAACACACTGAAGCTCACTCAGTGGTGTCCAGAGACTTATGGCAGTGCCTCCCAAAATAATAATCCATAGTTTTTTGGGCTCGCATAGCCTAATTTCAAAAGTCACAGTGACCACAAACAGAATTTAAGAAAGAACAAGCATGGTAAGAAAAGGACTGGTAAACAACCTTCCCATTTATAACTTAAGTACTTTTTAATTATTATCTGTAATGTCATTAGAAAGGAATGATTATACAATCCCTATTCCCATATGTTGCCTCATTTTCTGATATCATTATTTGTAAGGTGCTACTTTATAGACCGTTACTAGATTCTGTTATTATTTGTGTGCTGGACTGAATAATAATGTAAGTGGTTTTACTAATTATAGCTTTAGCTTGCTGGCTTTGATTTTTCTTAGGTTTTAATTGTGATCTCATTAGATGTATATACAGTGGTACCCCGGGATACGAATTACCCAGCTTACGAATTTTTCGGGATACGAAAAAATCCCATAGGGATTTATTGTTTCGGCTTACGAAGGTTTTTTCGGGTTACGAAAAAACCTCGGCGCTATTTTCAATGGAGCCGCGGCAGAGCCGCGGCTTTTTTTCCATTAGCGCCTATGGCAATTCAGGTTACGAAGGTTTTTCGGGTTACGAAATTAGCCGCGGAACGAATTAATTTCGTAACCCGAGGTACCACTGTATGTTCTTAAAGCAGATAGTAGCCAATAAAGTGTGCAAATGATTCCATAAACAAACAAACAAATAAGTAAATAAAATCCTTTCTTTTTGTTACCACTTTTTGCTTCTTATGTGGTAGATCTGGAAAAAGAGACCTATCTATTAAAATGGAGATGAAACATATGGGCAAAATAAAGTGGTTTCCAGCTGCTTTGATGGGAGGGTGTTTAGATAAAGCATGTCTCAAAAGCAGTTGGAAACCAGACTGAAGCCACACTGGAGGGCTAAAAATCGGAGGAAAAAGAAGCCCAAATCGTCCGACTCAAGGTGGAAAATGCAGGTCTTTGCTGCTGCATGTAAGTGTCCCAATACGAGTACAAGGTTGCCGCAAAGTGAAGAAATGAAAGTGTGACATCTCCAAAAGATTATTGGAGTTGGGTTACAATATATTGGATTACAATACAGTTGTCTCTTCTAATTTGTGGACTTGGAGTCTGTGGTCTCACTTTTCATGATGGAAAGGTGGGGAGGGATTAAAATGCCACTTTTTCCTATCCATCTGTTCCACCCCATTTTTGTTTGTTTCAAAGCAGTTAAAAGTGGTTTGATTGCTTCTTTACAACAAGTGTAGGTTCCCTCCATTATATGTAGAACAGAGTACAGTCAGCCCTCTGTTTTCATGGGGGATCTGTTCTGACCACACACTCCTCGCAAAAACAGAATTTCGCACATATTCAAGCCCCATAGGTTTGAATGGGGGGGACTGTGGGTGGAAGAAAATGTTTGGAGCCATCACACGTAGCATAATTAATGTTTACATCTTTTCTCTGTGGAGACCTTGAACAGCAAGATTTTATTAACACTTCTACATATTTCCCCCAAACATTGTTCTTCAGTCACTTCAACAAATCTTGGATCCATGCAACTATCTCACATTCAAATAAACATATTTAGAGCTCTTTCCTACTGATTGCTAACCGCTGAGATTCAGTTAAGATTTCAAAATCTGCTTAGACCTTTGTTTCGTTTGCTTTCAAATGAATGGAGTATTCCTATTTGGGTACATCTGTCATACTATTTGCTTAACTCTATTGGTGGCAGTAGCCTTTCTTTACCATTATTATAGTCTTCCCTACCCTGTCCTTAAGGCTGAGGTCAATTCTATTGGTAAAAAGTGTTTGAGGGAATTATATAGGACATAGAAAAATTAAGGGTAGCTATATAAATAGCACCCATTCTGTTAAACACACACACACACACACTATAAGTAAAAGGAAAAATGTAACATTGTCTTATGAAATTAATAATCAAGAAGTAATCTCCCCCCCCTTCTTGGGTGCTTTGCCAGTCTGGGGTCATGGTGGATATCTCAATGAAAATGTGCACTCAGTCTGCAGTCACAGTGAAAAAGCTACTTCCATTTTAGGGATTATTTGGGCTAGGGATTGCAGATAAGATGGTCAACATTGTAATACTTTTACATAATACTCTGGTGTGCTTGCATCTGTACTGTGCAGTTCTGCTTTTCTCACCTCAAACAAAAATGTGCTGGGAAAGATATAGTAAAGAGCAATAAAATGCTTCATATGAGGAATGATTAAACTGCTTTTTTTAAAAGTTAGGGTAGAACACAAGATTAATTATTAAATTAACTTTTATCCTGACTTTCCACCCAAAATTGTCAAGGTGACTTAACAGGAAGCATTATATATGAAAATATAAGTTAATAACAAAGAGTAAGAGATAAAACAGCAAGCAAGCATGCATTTGGGTAAAATATGGAGAAATTAAAATTTAACTGGCCTATTATTAGCCTGAGAGTAATACTTTTTCAAATGGAGAGCAGGAATTTATACAGCTTGGCAGTCACTGGATGAAATCACAGATCCATTCAGCCTTTAAACTGATGTCCGAGGAAATGAAACAGTTAAGTGATTTTACTTAATATTTTTAATACACCACATTTCAAAAAGGTCAGTTACAATGTATGATTATATAGTCTTCTGATTTAATTTTGCTTTAAAAATATATTTGCTTTAATTATTTGTAAATCAATTAACTGATAGGCATGTCTTTGTCCAGGTACCTTAAACAGGCAAGTCTGTTTAAGGAGTGGCTTCCCCCTCACATGTGCTATTTTCTCATTCTGGGGATCCACACACCCTTCCTCAGTGCAATGTGAGCTTTGCAGGTTGTTTCTGGGCCAGGTAGGAATTCCCCCTCCCTTCTTGGCAGGGGTTTTTCTCCTTTTTTGCCGACTTCATACTGTATCTGTTGGGACTTTGAAAACTGGCATGAGGTGGTTGATAAATAGGCTTCCATGGGCAAATAGGAGTGGGAGAAGATATTAGATCGGTGTACACCTTGACACTGTGGTAGAGGGTTGGTCTCGGGAGCTGCCTTCATGGGGCACAGGATCGGGATGGTTGGAGAAGAGATCAACTCTTGGGGCTGATATGGGAGTTTACCCTCTATAAAGTCATGGGGCTTGAGAGGGAGCACTCCATATGTGGCCTTCAAAATATGTCCAGCCAAGATAGCAAACAAATTTATTTGGATTGCCCTTGGGGTCTGGTGTTTTGCCCAACGGTTGGCTGAGAATGGTTCATTTGTGGAAATCTGAGTCTCCCGTTTTGCTTGCTCAGCTCCAAACTTGAAACAGTTAAATAGGTTTTAGATTAATAAATATGGCCCCAGTTTAACTCAATTTATGTTGTCTGATCTTATTTTATGGTTGGTCAAGTGTTCAGACTTAGGCTGAATCTACACAGGGTGGAGAAAGCAGTCTCAGTTCTTACCCTTATTAAATACTTGATATTCATTCTTCCTTTGATAGCCACATTAGTTTAGACTCTGAGGCTGTAACAGAGATGAAAATTGACTCAGCCCTCAAGCAGATGGGCAAAGGAGAGGCCAGAGGCTGCTTCCACCCCGATTGCTGCTGGACCATGGCAATTGCATGTGCCTGGTCCCAATTTGGGGCAAAAAGGAGTGTTTTGTTCCTGCTCCTTTATGGCCCTGCTTTTCCAGGTTGGGGTGGGCTTGGAGCAGCTTCCAGATGCATTAGGGGTGTGTGTCATGTAAACACCAGGTAGGGTTGCTATATCCCGCCGGGGGGCGGGACAATCCAGGTTTGGGTGGTGCCATCCCGGTCCCTTTCCGGTTTGGCGCCCAAACCGGGACGGCCCCGCCCACCGCAGCCACCTCAGCCCCCGCGGCGGCTCCAAGGCCTTGCTGAGGCCTGGGAGGGCTCTCCACGGTTGGAGCTCCAGCCGCAGAGACACTCCCACCCCCACCCCCAGCCAGGCCTTGGAGGCGGCTCCGCGGTTGAAGCTCCGGGCGCGGGGTCCTCCAAGGCCTCCGCGAGGCCAAGGAGGAGGAGGAGGCCGCTTCCCACTACGGCGATCGCCGCGATGAGGAGCGGCCTCCGCCTCCTTCCCGGCCTGGGAGCCGTCGGGGGCCGGCGATCGCGGAGCCCTGGAAGGCCTCGCCGGGGCTTGGGAGACAGTGTCTCCCAGGCCCCGGCGAAGCCTTGGAAGCGGGCTCCGCGATCGCGGAGTCCTCCAAGGCCTCTCTGGGGCCTGCAAGACACTGTCTCCCAGACCCCAGCGAGGCCTTGGACAATGTTTTCAAATGTAGGACCTTTTTTAAAAAATTGTCTGGGCAGGATTTTTTTTAAAAAAAGGTCCTACATTTTAAAACATTGTCCTACATTTGTCCCGGTTTGGAGGTCCTCGGGGATGGCAACCCTAACACCAGGCCCCAACACAGCCCAGTGGCAACCCATGCTTTTAAAATGTATTTCACTGCCCTGTTTAAATCTGTGTCCATCCAAGGAGGATATGGGCATTCCCTAAGGCGATAATCAAATCAGGAGTTTTGAAGTTATATGGGAAGGTGCAGATTGCATACTCTTTCCCTCACTATATGCGATTGCCCAGGAAGAATGGAAAACACAAATAATTTTAAAATTTGACTGTAGCCCTTACATAGATTAATCTTGCCCCCCTCCCTCTTATATATAAACTCTCCCCATCCCTTACCTGCTAAAGGCCCGAGGAATAGAATCAAAGAAATTTAGGGCCTGAACAGTCAGGCCAAAATAAAGCTGCTTTGGGTCTCTTTGAAGGTATGCTGTTTAAATGACACATGCATCTTAAGAGGTCAAAAGCTGCGCCAAAGCTGTACTCTAGTTCTAAGGGCTGGAGCGTGGCTTTAGCGTGGCTTCCAACCTCCTAGGATGCATGCATAATTTAAACAGCATGCCTCCAAAGTGACCCGAAGCAGCTATATTTTGGCCTGACTGTTCAGGCCCTAAATTTCTTTGATTCTATTCCTCTGATCTTGATAAAGTTCTAACCAGTTTCACTTTACCCCTGAGAAAAAAAATCACCCTTGGATGCATTGTTGAAGAAGGTTTCAAATGTTCTCTAGAAAGTTCAGAATTACTTTATTTAGTTGTACAAGGCTTACTTGGCCTTGGTGTTTCGTTTGACATGATCATATTGTCAGTTTTTGAATAAAACATTTGCTAGAATATATTTAAGTGTCCTCCTCCTCTCCCCCCACTCCTTTTTTCTTTTTCTTTTTTTTGGTAAGGGAGGAACCTATCCCTATTGTTCCTATACTATTTCTGCTTCTGGTACCAATTTTTTGTTAAAGAAGTAATGGCCAGGAATGCCATTTTAAAATTTATTTAAAATGTATTCTAAAATACATGTATTGTATCTGCATTTGTCACAATAGAAGATAGGTGGGAAATAAAACCCTGTTTAAAATACATTTGAAGTAGGATTTACTTCTGAATACTAGTGTATTGGTATGGGTCATGGTCCTAGATTTACTCCAGACTAAAATCAACCTGTATATCAGCAATACAGAAACAGTTTGCAAATATGACAGATTAGCCCTTGCTGAGACTCTAGTATAGATTAGACTTTAGCTATAAATTAAAATAGTTTCACTGAAATAATTGAAATCCCATTGATCTTATTTGAGGGCTGTGTATATTGGTCATTAATGCTGGCCTGGGGGGCAGAGTCAGGGCATGGCGTTCATACAACTCATGTGCCAACTCCACCCCATAGTGACATGATGCCGCACACTCTCCACATGGTGTGCAGTGACAGGGTGGTCCTCTGCTGCTGCATTTACACAACCCAGCACCAAAGGAGTGCCTTAAAGCCTCAGTGCTATGGCTATTATGCCCTTTCCGAGGGCACAGTCAGGAGCTGCTTTTTGCAGCTCCTTTTTGTGCCCTGGAAAGGCCAGATCGGGGATGTGGCATGCTATTGCTGCAGCCCCGATGTGGCGTAGTTGGAGACAGTTGCAGGCTGCCTCTTAGGGGTGGTCTGCACAGCCTCTTAGTTTTTAATTTCAGTGGACCTACTCAGCCCATTATTTCCTTACTGAGGGTTGTTGCAGATCATGCCTGATATGTTTCCAAGACTAATGTAGAACAATGTGCATGTGTGAAGGAGAATTTTCAAGGGGCTCAATAAAGCTAGTCCATCCCCCATTTTCACCTAGAACATGATAATGTGCATGCTACATGGCAATAAATCTTAAGTATATGGGAGACATGTGCAGACTTTTCATGCATGCACTAAGTGCTCTTGGTGCATAGGAATGGCTGGGGGAAAGAGTACTGTTATTCCCAATGGAACTTCTTCACAATTGCCATGATCATAACTCAAGTAGTCTGAGGGCATAGTCTTCTGACTATCCTCCAGAGAATTATTTTGGACAGTAGGAATATCAAATCGAGCTGGAGTAAAAATTGAAGGAACATAAACATATTTCTAGTACTAGAATGGCCTAGTTCTATCCTTTAAATTGCTGCTGACTATCCACATTGAGCCTCTCACATTTAAATATTTACATCCCAGCTAGAAAAAACTTGTATGCATGCCCCTCCTATCTGATGCAACACCCTGTTAAAATGCAAAATAATTCTAAACATTTCACCCAGTGCATAATTGGATCTAAATATTTAGTAGTTTTCATTTCTTCATCCTTCCTATGTTTGTCTTTTTCCATTCCAGTTTCAGTTTCTTATGATTTAATATTTGCCCTGTTCACAAGGAATGATAGTGACTGATGATCTTGATTAAAACACTATTGGTATTATCTTACCAAGTTGTCAATAGGTTAAAGCTTTACTGAAACCAGTTAATAAAAAACCCTCTGGAATACACCATTATTGAGAACTATTTTGCAGCAGAAAAATATGTGCTTGATTAATGCAATTTTGTATTACTTTAGAAAATACCAAAACCTCAGTAAGCTTCAGGAGATAGATTTAGAAACTAATGTGATCATGTCTTACTGTATGTGTGGCAACTTTCTTTAATAGTATTTCAGCAAAGCTTTCATTTTAGAATGACCCCCCCCCCCTCCAAATGCCTACTACTATTCTAAGCATGTATGTTTTAATGTTAGGCTGTTTTTTCTTAAAATCAATCTTAAAATTAGCTACTCTGAAGAAAGAACTTTTATTCTGTTGGCTGTACACAATGACTTCTTATACACTCAGCTTTCTGCAAATATTTAAACAAATAAGACTAGACTAGATATTAATGACTGCAGAAAATACAGGTTGAAACTTGGCTCAGGGAACCCGGCTGTTCAGTCTACCTTGTGCAATGATAAATAGCAAAACTACTCATTCCAGTTCAACATATTTGTCCTTGACATTACTTTGTTTTGATCAATGCAGTTCTGGTTTCCTGTAATTATAAAGGGAAGCTTGGGTAAATAAATACTTGGAGAGTTGCAAATGGCTAAAGTAGCCTTTGCCTTCTCAAGTAGATTTGTTCCTCTTTTCTCCTAATATGGGTTAAGATAATGTTGTTTGTAATGCAGAGAAGTATTTTGCCTTACTCTGGTAATTAAAAGTGGAACTTTGTGAAATATCAGGCCTGAAAACATTACAGAGTCCATGAAATCATGATCTGACATAAGTAACTATAAAAAGAACGGGAATTGGGGAGGGGGAAGAGAAGGGAAGAAGTGTAAAGGATTCTCAGTCATCAAGGCTAGTGTAATAAGACAAAGAGTTGTAATTTTATTTGTAAAGATAACTTTTGGTCTAGTGAATGGAGTGCTGTATCCCACCAGCTTTCCCACCCTCATTGTTCCATTGATCCAGAAACACTGTTGCAATGCCCATATAGCAAGAACCACCAGAACAGAGCCAGAAAATTCCCTTATTCTTGCCATCTCATTTAGGGATAAAGGTGAGATATAAATAAATAAATAGATAAATGCAAGAACAACATGATTTCAAAACCAAACCAAAACAAAAACAAACACCCAAACAAAACTAGTAATGTGCCCCTTATAATGCCCATCACAGAATTTCCAAGAGAAATTAAACTCACACATTGAAACCTGTGAGACTAATGTTTTTCCAGAGGCACATGGAGTAAGCACCTGCCTAAAAATGGAAACAAAGGCCCGGTACAGATGGGCAGGAAGGGGCAACAACCACACGGGCGCCGCAAATATCCACTCCAAAAAGGAGCTGCAAAAAGCAGCTTCTTTCCATGCTGCTGCCAAGATACCATTAGCGCAGCGCAGCGGAGCAGTGACATCTTTTGTGTGCCCCCCCTCCCATTTGGATGTGGTGCACAAGACACGTCATCGGCACATGCGTGCCCAAAATGGCACTGGGAGAGTGAGGAGTGTGCGGATGCTCCTCACTCCCCAGCCCTAATTTCGGCCTCAGGCCACTGCAAGTGGCAGTCTGTACCGGGCCAATGAAAAAACAGCCTGGCAATGCTCCTCGCCAAAGGAAAACTAGGAGGCTCATGAAACTCCTGCTTTTCTTTTTGTTTTTTGTGCTATCCAGATCTTTCCCCCAATGGTATGAGCAGGATTTATTGTAGAAATACTGACTATATATAACTCTTCTGAAGATCACACAAAGATGCGATCAAGACTAATTTTTAAAGTAACTGCAACAAAAATTTCAAAGCAACTTTTTAAAATGTGGTTTCATAACAATAATAAATAATAAAAACAATAAATAAATAAATAAATAAATAAATAATAAAAAAAATTATTTCTATCCCGCTTTTTGCCAGGCAATCAAAGCGGCGTACAACAGGTTAAAATACATCCATATATACATAATGCCCCCCTTAAAACAAGATTAAACAATGTAAGATTAAAAACTACATATTAAAACCGACCAAGCTAAATAAAAATCATCATGGGCATAGTTCACTGGATGGGAAGTCTTATTTGTGGCCGAGCATTTTATTCCTGGAAGGCTTGCCGGAAGAGATCTGTCTTAATGGCCTTTTTAAAGCTCTCTAGATTGGTAATTTGACAGATCTCGTCTGTCAGGCCCTTCCTTAAATTGGGAGTGGCTGCAGAGAATGTCCTCTGGGAGGTCGCCGTCAACCTGGTCTTTAAGGGCTGTAATAAATTCCTCCCAGAGGACCTGAGTGTACGGGGCGGATTGTATGGAAGCAGGCGATCCCTTAGATAGGTTGGGCCCAAGCCATGTAGGGCTTTAAAGGTGATAACCAACACCTTGTACAACCAACTCTAGTTTTAATATAACTTTTGCTATTTAAAAAAAAAAACAAAGACAATTTTTTTTCCTAGCAAGAAGGTTAAATAAATTCTTTGGTAAGGCTTGAACTCAAGAATGTATGGAGTATATCCTTGATTTAATTTCCTTGCTTGTTAAGATCATATATTTGGAAAATTTTTGTTTTAAGTGGATATATAGTTTTTCCAAAAGTGGTTGCATACTGCATATGAACTTGACTCAACTTTTAAAGAACTTGAATGGAAGATTCCACCACTTGGGTTGGATGAAACTTTATAGAGTCCATCTTAATTGAGATAATTTCATTGCATACAAAGGAGGTATGGTACATGGTATGGTTTTCACTTTAGGAGAGAAAATGTTGTAAATAACTTCAAATATTGCCAAAATTCCAGAAGATCTCAATGATCTCTCCTTCCAAAGAAAGCAAAGTTCAGCATACCATTACCCATAGAACTGTACACTATGTAGGGAACGGGGGTGGGGTGTTTACCAGTATTCACAGAACAAGCAAGTGCCTTTTCCCTGGAAGGTAGCCCATGATTTTTGAGGTTCTGACCAGATGGACTTTCTGCAACTACACTTATATTCTAAGGATTGTGATATTTTGAGGGTTCATCTAGCTGCTATTCAGTTTTTAAAACACCAGTGCAGTCTAGGAACCTTATTGTTTCAAGCAGCACTTCCACCAATAGAACAGAACAACTAATCACTGTTCTGGGGAAACATGGTTAGCCAAAGGGCAATAGAAGAAATGCAGGACTGGTTAAACAAAGCTATAAAATATATATTGCTTATCCAGCCTATAGGGAAAAAAATTAAATACTTCACATGGGATGGAATGGGCCTTTTTGACAGGCTTTCAGACTTAAGTCCCTAATGCCACCATGAATATTATACTTAATAAATGTCTGTTAAGGGATTACACTTAACAAGCAGAGGAGCATTGTATGAAGTGAATCTTCCTATTGATGGCCATTTACCTTTTGCTATAATGTCACCATATTTTACATTTTCTACTTTTCTGCATAAGTAAAATTTAATTTAAACTCTATGTTTAATCTCTCTAATGCTTAAATTTTATAAATCAAGCTGGGTTTAAAGAAGAACTAATTCTGTCTTTAAAAATTATTTCTGAGTCAGTTGGCATGAATGAAAGGCTTTTGTTAAAATATCCTCCTAACATAATAGGATTAATTATGTGATGACATACACGTCTACTTCAGAGCTCTCCATCAGTCTCTGTTTAGAAGGTTCTAACTTTTCTTTTTTTTAAAAAAAAGAAAAAAAGAAAAAGTCCTGAATGGATAATCTGCAGAAGTGTGAAGTATACGATATACATGTTATACTATACAATGTACAAAAGCAACCTAAGGAATGCATCCTTTCCCCACAGTTGAATCTTTTCTGGCATTCCACAATTTATGGGTGGCTAAAGAAAAAGTCCTCTGGCTGAAAGTTGCCAACCTAGTCCTGGCTGACTGGAGTAAATATCCACTAGAGGACCTGAGTGTATTAGTTAGATTATATGGGAGGAGGTAATGCAGTATGTAACCTGGACCCAAACCATGTAGAGCTTTAAAGGTAATTACCAACACTTTGTAGCTTGCCCAGAAACTAATTGCTAGCCCATGGAGTGCTTTTAATAGAGGTGTAATGTGATAACTGCTGGATGTTCCAGCAATCAGTCTGGTTGCCATATTTTGAACTAGCTCAAGTTTCTGAACTTGTTACAGAGCAGAGGTAGCCCAATGTACAGCACATTGCAGAAGTCCAGCCTTGAGATTACCAGCATGTGCACTATCATTTTAGGTTTTCCATTTCTAGGAATGTGCGCAGCTGGAATATCAGATGAAACTACCAGTAAGTACTCCTGGCTGTCACATTACATTTGTGTATGACTAAAACCAAGTACTAAATTTTTCAAGAGTTATTAATAAATCTAAATATGGAGTACAAATGTTCAGGTAAAGCAGTAGAAGATTCCTGTCTGATGAAGATTCCTGTCTTACAATAGCAGTATGTTTGACTATACAGTTATGAGGCTGCATGACTTCATCAGGAAGTGCATAGCTAAAAATCATCTAGGCAAATTTTGTGAGGTCATGTATAGTAAAATGACTGGAATAGTTTATATGTATATTTATCAGTAGTGATAGACATTAAACAAACAAACTTTGTTATTTTCCAAGTGCTCAAAATAAAGATATGGATAAATTTTATCTGGAACTAGGGTCCAAAACACACTGCAGAAATAATCCAGTTTGAGACCACTTTAACTGTTGTGGCTCAGTATTAGGGAATCCTGTGAGCTGTAGTTTGTTATGGCACCAGAGCTTTCTGACAGAGAAGGCTAAATGTCTAACAAAGCTACAGTTCCCAGAATTACCTAGCACTGAGCCAGGGCAGTTAAAGTGGTCTCAAACTGGATTATTTCTACAGTGTTTTTTTGGACCTTAGTTATTCCAATAATGTATAAATATCACCTTCTATAAAACAATTGTCTGTTTTCTCACTTTCAATAACTTTCTAACCAGTCCAGTATTTCTAGGATTGACCTTTTGCTAACCAAGTTTCCCCATGATACCTGTTGTCAACTTTGTTTTTTGTCAGATTTACCACATACACTTTGCTTGAGCATATAATTAATAATAATAATAATAATAATAATAATAATAATAATAATAATAATAATAAT